>NC_083840.1:1344105-1603097 GCF_015708825.2 Lethenteron reissneri
CAGTGGGATGCAAGTCAAACAATAACAACCATAAGACAATTTAGATTATAGTTATCAGTCTGAGCTATGTAGCTCCTTTTCAGAAGCGACCTGGCCGCACATGATGGCTCAGCGAAGTGGCTTTTCATCTTCGTGTGGAAATGTATAGCAGCAGGCAAACACTCCCAAACCCGTGACCTTGATTCCACGCGACCACGGGGAGAGGCACATGCAAACTCCAACTATACAGCAGGCGTCAGGGTCGGGATCGAACCCACGACCTCCTGCATACCAGGCGAGGTAGTTAACATCTATTCACAGTGATGATGAGAGAGAGAGACGCAAACTCCAAATATACAGCAGGCGTCAGGATCGGGATCGAACCCACGACCTCCTGCATACCAGGCGAGGTAGTTAACATCTATTCACAGTGATGATGAGAGAGAGAGACGCAAACTCCAAATATACAGCAGGCGTCAGGATCGGGATCGAACCCACGACCTCCTGCATACCAGGGCAAGGGAGTTGACATCTCCTAGTCCCCGTAATTATGATGATGAGAGAGAGACGACAACTCAAAACATACAGCAGGTGTCAGGGTCAGGATCGAACCCACGACCTGCATACCAGGCGAGGGAGTTAACATCTCCTAGAAAAATCGGTGTCCTCCCCCCAACTCACATCAGCCTTTCACCTCCAGTGCCATTGTTTGACGGCACGCCGCAGTGTTTCGCGTTTGACACCACGTGGAGGGGAGAGGTTAATTGTGCAAGTTGGCAGAGGGTGTGTGGAGCGCTGGAGTGCCGGGTGCCTCTTCTGTCGGGCATCTCAGTTAACCCGGAGCATCTGCGGGTCTGTCCCATGACCTCCCGGCAAGACGAGGCTCTAAGAAAAGCTGTCTCGGGTGTGGACCGATCAATTTCAAGGACAGTGCATACATTATCAGAGTTGTGTTTTTTGTTTGCATTCCAACCGCAGGTATTGAGGTCAATGCAAACATGACTCCTTGTAAAAAAGGTGTCAGTTTTGTTGCCAGATAAAAGGGTAGGAAACCAATTATCATATTTTGCTACTGGCAAAGGAGGTTCCAATGATGTTACAGTAATCAAGTCGAGGAAGTATGGTGGCTTTTATCAATTCCAAATGGAACATAGGGGGGAGGCAATGCTTGTGTTGATACAGAAAACCAATATTGAATTTTGTCTTTTTACCAATATAATCAATGTGATCTTGAAAATTCAGTTTTGAATACTTATATATCTTGACTCGCTCTATTTGATAATTATTTAAGGAATGCAATTGGGGAAAAATAACCTCCTGCTTTAGTCCTGGTGAGAAGCATAGCACCTTGGTTTTGGAGGTATTCAGGACTAGTTTCAGAGCAACTAGCTGATGTAATTTTTTTAAATCACCCTGGAGCTTAGCAATCACGTCATCCAGAGAGCGGCCAGCAGTAATCAATATCGTGTCATCTGTAAACAGATTTACCCTGGAATGATCCAGGTCAGAGCCCAAGTGATTGACACAGAGAGAACAAGAGGGGGCCGAGGATGGAACCCTGCGGAACCCCTTTTGTTATCTTAACACTATCGCCACTCGGGAGACAAAGGCGGCCGGGCGTGGTGCTGGCCACCCACCCCCTTGTGTGCAGTGCCGGCCTTCATAGGTGCTCGCTAACAGCACTTGCCCAAGCAGTCTGTTAAGGCTATACAGGGGATCTTTGTCTCTGACCAAATCGTCCGAAATGCACTTGATCCCGTGATGTTCTGATCTCGTGATGCCTCGTGGACACCAACCAGGGCTGTGCTTGGAGTAGGTTTTTACCCTTTCTGGCAATACAACAGCCGTTGTTAAGATGGTTAAACACCAAAAAGATTCCTGTCGGAAGGGCATTGAGTAGTGGCATTCAACACCTCCCTTTCCCTGGGGACAGACTCCAGCACTACTATACACTATACAACACTATACACTACTATACACTATACACTACTATACACTACTACACTATACACTACTATACTATATACGACTACATTACACTACTACACTATACACTACTACACTATGCACTACTACACTATGCACTACTACACTATGCACTACTACACTACACTATATACACTATATCCTACTATACACTACTACACTATACACTACTACACTATACACTACACTACTATACACTACACTATACACTACACTATACACTCTAGCTCTTCCTGGGGAATTCCCAGACTTTCCCAGGCCAGCCAAGTGAAATAGTCAAGCTTGGGAAAGGCAGCAAGAACAACAACAACAATCCCAGACCACACCAAGATACATGCAACACAGTAGTAGTCCCTCAATAACAAATAATAGATCACGACGTTTCGACCGCAACACAAGCAGTCGTCACGATCGGAACGTCGTGAGAGGGGTGGTGGGTGTGTTGCGGTCGAAACGTCGAGATCTGTTATTTTTCTATCTTGATTTGAAGCTTTCGTGACTGCAGGAATCCATACTCTTTGGTTCTTTCGGTAAAGTCACGTAGGTAGAAAATAAAATCAAATAGATCACGACGTTTCGGGCACAACACAGGTGGGAAAGCATTGACTGCTTTCCCACCTGATGACGGATGCTTGTGATCTATTTTATTTTCTACCTACGTGACTTTACTGAAAGAACCAAAGAGTATGAACTGTACTTGTGTGCCCTCATTTATCTATGTCCCCCCACCTCCAACATTCCGCATTGACCACATGGGTAAAGTAGATTCGAATAACTCCTCTGACATGCACGGAGTGGGGAGGCCCTCTTCCCGCAGTGGACGGATATAAAGACGTGCACTGCACAATGTGTTTGCGTGCGCGTGTGTGTGTGTGTATGTGCAAGCGTGTCTTTGTGGAGAGCGGTGTGGTAGTGTAGCTGTGCTACGAACCCGGCGACCTGGGTTCGATTCACGGCCAACATTATTGACGAATATCTGAACCGGTTCTGGGCCTCCCCTAGGTTGACTCCGTCTCAAATGAGCAGCACCTGGTGCGGTGTGTAAACATCTCCACTGGGGAGACAGACAGCTGGGCATGGTGCTGGCCACCCACCCCCTCTAACACAGTTTCAGCCTTCATAGGTGCTGCTCGCTAACAGCACTTGCCCCAGCAGTCTGTGAGGGCTGTTTAAGAGGGTCTTTAGAGGAGGGTCTCGAACCAAAGAGGATGGATTCCTGCAGTCACGAAAGCTTCATATCAAGGAGGGTTTTTGTCTTGTGTTGTATACTAACCCTTCTTCCATAATTGAGATTAATAATATTTGATGATTTTTATATATTATCTTTTTACTTGTTTTTTTTAATGAGTGAAACACACCAAGCGCAGCAAACTGCAAAACACCAGGTGTTGTTAAGTAATGAACCGGAGGAGGGCTAGGATGGCAGAATTTACAACGTTGCTTCAAGGGAAGATAAGGCCTGATGAACGGGCACATGTCACCCGTGCAGGCGGCAGAGACAGTGGGAGTGTCAGCCAGACATAGTTAAGGCAAAAAGCCCAATCATCCTGCATGGTTTTAAAGTAACGTCAAAATTCGAAATTCAACAACAGAGTAGGCTAAATTATCGATCCTCGCGCTCGCTCAAACTGGAGACCAGGCTGCGAGCTACATCAATGAACCATTGCCCATTTGCTAATCCAATACTGAATGTTAATATTACTGAAGTCAAAACGAATTCTATGACCTCAGCACATGGGCAAATAATAGGGCAGTGTCGACTCAAAGGCAATGGAAGAAAACAGAGGCGCCTTTGTCTAAATCACAACCACAGAAAACCAGGAATCATCACTGATTGTGTGTTCAGGAATTCCGAGCTAGTTAGAACACGTGCACAGGGGGGGAGCTGATGTAAACAACCCTGCGCGTCTGGATGTGAGGGGGCCTTGGACCTGGAATCAAGAATAAACACTCCCAGAGCAGAAGGTTGGCAGGGGGAGAGGTGATTTAAAAGAGGGTTGTATATCTCTCAAGGCACAAGACCCAGCTGAACAACACGGCTGCGGGGGTCACCAGAAGTTCGCATTCGCCTAGTTAAGACAAAAAGCTCAATTATTCTGTATTGCTATTAAAGTAACGTTAAAGTCGGAATTTAACAACAGAGTAGGCTAAAGTTATTGATATTCACACCCACTCCAATTAAACCAGGTCACAAGTTACGCCTACTGAACCATCACCATCATTAAGTCAATATGAAATGTTATTTCCATACTTCAATACTTTCTATACAATTCGACCCGAAGCATATGACAATCAGAACCTTCCTAAGTCAAAATTGAATCGCACCCAGACAGGAGCGAATAGTCAATATAAGGTTGAAGAGGGAAGGAAATCAAGAGCACGGCGAACTGCAAACGTAAGCAAAAAGCCGGGAACAACACCAGCCCAGCAACAGCGAGTGGGGCTTCGACAGGCCATAAAGTAGAATAATAACTCCCGGGGTCAGGGGACACAAGAAGAAGCAGGCAGACAAAAACCAGAACTGACTCCAAGGTTCAACCGCCCTCACCTACTCAGGGGTGACGGAAATTAATGAGGCCTTGAATTAACGGCAGGCAACAACAACGGCGAGCAGAGATAGGGTGGGGCAAAGACTGCAGGCTATGGAATGCAACTTCGTGTCAGTAAAGCCCTGACAAACAAGTTAAGTTAAAGACATCACAATACATAATATCGCACATAACATCAATGTTAACGCTATTCACCGTAAACTATATTCCGCTTATATAACCATCCAGGCACCAAGGAATACGAATTCCTAGGATCAAGAAACTTACCCCTTAACCTAAGATATCGGAAATAAATTAATAGTAATAAGTATATGCATGAAAGACAAAAGTTAAACTTATGGAAAAGCCAGGATAACGGGATGAATCACCACCAGGTCAAATATAAATACATAATAAAAAAAAAACAATGTTAAACCCAGGGTCGGAGAGAAAGGGAGATCCCGGCCGTCTTTGTATCCCCGCAGCGCGGGATAGGAGTGTGTATACGCTCGGGGAAACCTACACTTGAGTCAAGCACCACGATGGGAAACGACAGACCTTAGGTTACATACAGAATCATAACTGTGAAATAGTAAGGGACAAATGTTAACTTAAAACTTTTAACCATTTCTTTGTGCGCCGGGTCGGAGAGAGTGTTGCCCCCCTCCAGGTTGTGCAACACGAACAAAGACGCCTATGAGACGATTTGTAACGTCTGTGTTTTGGGTTCATGAAGAAGGCCAGACAAGAGATAAATTGCACCCAGACAGAGAGACGACTTCGAGACAATTTGTAACATCTGGTTGTTTGCTCGTGGGTTTTATGGAGGGAGTTGACAACGGAATATACCGTCAGTGATGCACACAAGGACATACGGACACACACATGGACACACCTGCCTACGGACAGATCCTGACACAGCAAAAATCGGAAGCCCCGCCTTGTGGGCGGGATCCAGGGGGATTTTTCAGCATAAAGGAACGGATCCTGAACATTGGAAACCAGTGCGACGGGAGGGTCCACTCAGAAGCTCGACCGGGAGGGTCGACTCAGCAGGAGTGCGACGGGAGGGTCCACTCAGAAGCTCGACCGGGAGGGTCGACTCAGGAACGAGTGCGACCAGAGCGGGTCCACTCAGGAGTGCGACCAGAGAGTCGACTCAGGAGCGAGGGCGACCAGCGGGTCGACCCAGGAGCGAGCTCGACCGGGAGGGTCGACTCAGGAGCGAGCTGCGACCAGCGGGTCGGCTCGACTCATCTTCAGCTCGTCAATCTCTGCTGCCGCCGGAGATCTCCGCTGCCGCCGGTGGTGAGCGTCGCGACTTGGCGACGATCCAGCGCTGCACGCTACGAGCGAGTTGTGGGCGCCACCTACCGACCGGGTTCCGAACTGCGACAGCGTATCAACAGCCATCCGACAGGGGAGCGATGGATACGTATGACGCGCACCGCCCCCTCACCACACGACCACCAGGCGTCTGTTTGACCTAAAGAATCGACTCCGAACACTGACTATTCAAGACAACTCTTACCACTCAAACACACTCGAACCCATAAGCCATCCGTGGCTGGAAAGCATCACAACGAGACCGAGTGGTGGCCATCCGTCGTTTATAAGAGTATTCTTAATTTTTATCTTTAATATTTAGTGGGCTGTACTCTTAATCGCATAAATTCCCAACAGATCCATCAATACGAACTGATTCTTGGCACCTCCTTCCGCCGAGCCACGCTCACGTGGGGAGTGGTGGCCCACCGGACCCTTATCAGGTGATCTGGTCCCCAATTAGTAAACTTGGTATAAGATAACGATCTTCGGAAAAGGAGCACCATCGCAGGCCCTTACTCCGAGCCGTTCTGAGATAACCTGCCGATGTATCTGTTGAGATTGGTGCCTTTAAGAATAATAACTGTTTTGATTGTGTTTTTGTTTATCGCCGTATAATCTTTCAAGTATCTTTCAGTCATAATCGCCGCACGTACTCGCATCCTCTACAGAATATTCAACTGTTCCGTGACCCAAGGTGTTAACAACGTGATAAGGGTTGCGTATGATCAATAAGGAGTGCGGTACTGCGTGAACAATATTGAGTATAATCATTCATTAACGTTAAGGTTTTCTTAGCATAGTATTTGCATGTTTTAACGACTCTCTCTCTCACTAACAACCATCGCGTTATGCGGGATCCATGTGCCGTTGTCAAAGTGAAATCAGACAATCGTTGATGATACTGTATTGATGCCGTATTGACGTTCAGGGATTGAGAGTTCGCATACTATATCATAGTTAAGGTTGAATTAGTAATAAATTGATCAATACAGAAGTGGTTGTGTGATTCTTTCCTGAAATCTATGCATAAGATCTGCTTCTGCGTTGAGATTTGAACTTGGTGACCTTAATAAACACACTAATACATACTCAGTAAATGTTAAAGCGATAACGGGGTGAACCGGGGTCTGGTTATCATAACGACTTGCGTTATCATAATTACACCCACTCGCATAATTAATACGATTACCTCTCGAATTGGCATAATTAAAATGTGCGTAATTACATAATTAACATATTTCCGGATAATTACACATTTGGCCAAATTTCATTAATTATTATTATTTCCACTGAATATTCATAACCCACACATACAACATAATAATTTCACCCACGCACGCATACAACATAACAAATTTTCATACCCAACATATACAACATAATGGGGGCTCGTCCGGGATCTCTCGCAGACAGTTTATGCATGAATTCAGGAACGAATCACTGATGTGTTAATCAAAGTGTTGTGAACTAACGTTGCCTTGTGATTGTAAACGGGGGTATACAAACAAAACGCGCTCTGAAGGGAGGTACCAGAGTAGCAGAGTATAAAAAAGACAGCTGGGCTGAGATTATTTGCTCGAGTTAAACTGACGCATCCTGTGATACAATTGTTTATATGTGCTCTGAAAGGGAATTCTAGAGTAACTCACGACGCACATGAGATGTTAGAATTAAGATACACTCTTAAGTCTATTAACCACACTACATAATAGAGATGGCACAGGATCCACAACATTCTGAGTTTGACACACCAACGCATAACACTGATACAGAGTGGACCTCTGAGGAGGAGATGGAATCTATGGAAAAACAATATCGGGAATTTGTGTTAAAACGTACTGGACGGACTGCTAGCCAGCAGACGGAGCAGAGAGATATATGGGAGGGGAGCCATACAGAAGATGTTAAGGCCCATAGAAGGAAACTACTTAAGGACGTGATGAAATGTGGCAAAGCCAAACGTGACGTAAAAATTGCAGAAATAGCGAGGGTAGACTCGTATCTCCTCGCACAGACAGACAGAGAAAGATTATGGAATGAGGAAAAATTTGAAAGGGAGAGACAAGAGAAACTGTCCTTAATGGTGCAGGTAGAGCGTCTGCACGCCCTCGTGAGAGAGAAAGAATCCGCACTAAATGCACCAGTGAAACACCCAGACGTTGATACACAGGACACATACGGGAGTAACAATTTACCACACTCCGAGCCACGGGGACGTAGCCCAGGGCCAGATCCCACAATGAGTGTGGCTACTATGCAAAGCAATTTTGATAAAGTAACACCCTCGCAAATCGAGGAGAGAGAAGAGGAAATAATAATACAAACGGGAAAACATGAGGCCGACCACCCCAACGTTAGAGAGAGACAAATAATTAACCCTAAGTCATCAGGATACACTGTAATGATAGAGCGGGAAAGGGCGGAGCTGGTGCAAGACGGGAAACATGACATAAACAGAACACCAGGCAGACGCACGCTACGCAAGTATGACCGACATGATGCAGATGACAGAGACAGCTCACCAGAGAAACGCACCTCGCACAAACACGACCAACACGACACACGTAACAGGAGCTCACCAGAGAGACGCACATCACACAAGCATGAGCCATGGGATAAGCAGAAATCACCGAGCCAAGTTGACCCACGTAACAGGTGCAAAAGGCACTACAAAAGTTATGTTAAGCAGAGCCATCGTGATGGTGACGGCTCATCTAACACTGACTCCTCTGACAATGACCAACACGACATGGGTACCAGAGAGAGCTCACCAGAGGGACGCATGACATGTAAAAATCACCCACGCAAAACCACCCGCACAAAAAATCCCAGAGACAGGAATCCCGATAACCATGAAGCACGAGACAAACATAAATTCAACACCTCACCTAGCAGGCACCACACACGTAGTAGGCAGCATGAAGGTCAAGGACAAAAACACTCACCACATAGACACCGCTCAAGGAGATCACGCACACCAACCCACAAGCACGAATCACAAGACCCACATAAGGAAAACAAGAGACACAAGCAACGGGACAGATACGAATCCTCGGACAGAGGGAGATCACGACACAGACACGGGACACATGACAACAGTGATAGTGGAGACAAGGGTAGCTCAAGGGAGCACTCCTCAGGAACCGACACCACTGATGACGAACAACACACTTTTAACAGTAAGACACTAAAACTAATGGACAAAGCACTCGTGAGAATTCCCTATTTCGATCCACATAACAAAAACAGGGATATCCACACTCACATAACTACAGTAGAACAGGAGGCTAAGATCCGGGGTCTGGGTAAATCAGCAGAAAAGGCATGTTTATTATCAAGGAGCCTACATGAACCCGCCAGACCATGGGTAGCCTCCCTGCCAAATAGGGTGAAGAGTGACTTTAAACAATTGAGCCGAGCAGTAGTTAAGAGATTTGGGGAATACTCCACACTATCCGAAGGATTGAACGCGGCAAAGTTGATGACCCAGCGTGTAGACGAAGACCCACGAGATTATCTCCTACGCCTTAAGAAAGCATATTACGCAGGGGACGTGGACAATGCCCAGGGAGATAAGACAGTCTTAAAAGTGATGTTCTTCCAATCATTGAGACCTGAAATAGTGAGAATAGTAGGAATGATGTTGGACCCCGAGACTGCCTCCCTACGCCAGATTGAAAGCAAGGCCCACACGGCCTGGGTGAACGGACGGAAAACCACTGGCATAGCCAAAACCCACATCGTCACCAGAGATAAAGAATGCCTCGATCTGGAGGGAAGCGAATCTCCAAGGAATAATATTAGCGCCACACGGGGTGAACATGAATTCCCCCAGGAGAGGGCGCCCAACCCAATAGAATCAACACCCGTCCACAACACGCTGAATAACGTTCCACGTGAGAGGAGGAACGAGGCCAGAGGAACATGGCACCCACAGCCGCCACCACCATGGAATGCAGAAGAGGGCGGAGGCTGGAATTATGGAGGAGGAGGAGAGAGTGACGGGCCATACCTACACCGCGGAGGCCGACACCCACCAAACCAGTTACCATATCGTCCCCCACTGCCGCCTCCACTAGCAATGGAGCATAGACCACCGTTAGCTAACAGGAATCGATATGCTCACCACATTAGGATGGAAAAAGAGCTCCTAGGGAGTATGAAGACTCCCATGCAAGTAGCGAAGGGAAGAATACCAACTATACCCACACAAGAGGAGGACACACCCAGAGCAAAGGTAGCCCAAGTGAACGTAGGGAAGACAAGAAGCCTCGAAGCAATCACCGAAGTGGTACCAGAGGGAAAAGGGTACCATCTGGGGGAATTGATTCCCGTAGGACCAGTCGGACGAGTCCACGTGGAAGTAATACTGCAAGACACCCTGACCAGCCAGGGCCTTTGTGATACTGGAGCAGAAATATCCATGATATCCAGAGAATTATTTGACGAACTCCAGACTGCCCTCCAGAGGAAGAATGAAACACTACAAATGATGCCAAGTAAACTTACCTACTCAGGATGTGAAGGGACCCACATGCGACCATTGGGCAAAGTTATGACGAAGTTGACGTTCAACAAAATCAACATGAACCATCCACTATATGTCGTACAATACCCAGGTAAAGAACTGATTTTTGGGATCGAACTACTGAATCGCCTGAAACCCATTGTGAACCTTGAATCCCGACAAATTTGGGCACAGTCAATGCCGGAGAAACAAAGGGACTCAGAAGATGAAGACGTTATGAGAGACTCCACGGGAATCCAAGTGATAACACAAGAGCTCGACGACCTATCAACGACAATCAGGAACGAAGACAAGCTCCCCGCAGGAATTCGAATCACTCAGCTAATGACTAACAGACTGAGAGAAGTCCGAAAGGAAGCCGACTTAGAGTCAGTATCACCGAAAGACCGTCCCCTCATGGAGTATATACCGCCCCCTGGAGGCCAAACCGACGAACTGCAAACTGATGAAGGAGAACCCAAGGGCAAGAGCGTATTACCCTCGGATGAAGCCAAGGCAACTCAACCGATAGTAACGCAAAAGGAACTTTCAATTGAGCCGCCCGAAACCACGAAGGCCCTAGATCCAAACCAAGAGGGAAGAGTCCTTACAATAGAAGAACAAATAGAACAACAAATTGAAGCAGCAGACGCCCTCGAGAGGGAGGAGAAGTCAAAGCTCGCGACACCAGCGAAACTCACAGACGTTGAGCCACAAAATAAATATGGAAGTAACATCAAATCACTCTCTTGGGTACGTGGACAGAGTCCAGGGATTGATCGCACAAAAGTTAAAGTAAAATCGCCAGGACATGGTACACTAAGGGCAGAGGCAAAAACTGAAGGGAAATGGCAACACGAGCGACACGGCCCTGGGCGCGCACACAGAAAATGCACACCACTTAAACACAAGAGACACAGCACAGACCAAAGTGACAGATTGCCTGATGATAACTTGTTTGATGATGACGCTGTCAGCAATCAACTTTCGGAATACCTGTTCACCAGTAAAACCCTTAAGTTGATGGACAAGGCTCTAGTCAGAATTCCCGATTTTGACCCCCACAATAAGACTATGGATATCCACACACATATCGCGACAGTGGAAGAGGAGGCAATGATTAGAGGGCTGAGGAGACGGGATGAAAAAGCGAGTTTGTTGAAACGGACCTTACATAAAGAATCTATTCCATGGGTAAAGTCACTACCACACAAGGTTAGAAATGATTTTAAACAATTGAGCCTGGCAGTGATTCGGAAGTTTGGAGAATATTCGACACTCACTGAGGGGTTTTATGCTGTAAAATCGATGACCCAGGGCATGGACCAAGATCCACGTGACTACCTCGTCCAATTTAAAAGAGCGTATTACGCAGGCGATGTGAATCAATACCACGAAGGGGATAAAATGTTCAAAATAATGTTTTTTGAATCCTTGAGCCCAGAGATTACAGAAAGGGTGAGAATGGTTTTGAATCCAGAAACCGCATCCTTACGCCGCATAGAGAGCAAGGCGTACATGGCATGGTTATACAGAGCTAAGAATCATAATTCGGATCCAGAACACAGGGAGAGGGATGAGGAACCCAGCCTCTCAGAGAGGAATAAAAATCACCGAGCAGTCCCACCATGCAGAGAGCAGCAGAAACGCACGCACACATGGCAAAATAACCCAGAGAGAGGTTGGCACGAGAATGAGAGCGGCACAAAGCCGAACATTCAGGAGAATCGCAGGAGGGGGAGGTTCAGAATAGAACCATACCAACACCCCATGCCCCGACATGCGCAAGGTCAAGATTACCCACAGGGATGGCGAAGTAACAATCCAGGAAAAATTTGGCACCCAAATGGGAAAAACACTGGGCCAAGGGTGCAGGAGAATCGTAGGAGGGGGAGGTTCAGAACAGAACCATATCAACACCCCATCCCACGACACACGCAAGGTTCAAATTACGCACAGAGATGGGAAGATAACCACCTAGCGGGAAGGTGTTACACATACCGCGGAGGTATGGATGCGAACATTCACGAGAATCGCAGGATGGGAGGTCAAACACAATCGATACAATTCCGACCAATTCCTCCACCGGCTATACCAGGAG
Source organism: Lethenteron reissneri (assembly GCF_015708825.2). Classification (NCBI taxonomy): domain Eukaryota; kingdom Metazoa; phylum Chordata; class Hyperoartia; order Petromyzontiformes; family Petromyzontidae; genus Lethenteron; species Lethenteron reissneri. Next base: position 1,356,536 of record NC_083840.1, read on the forward strand.
GGAATAGAGGAATAACACAGAATACGGTCCAAATACGTGATGAACCATCCACAGTGATTGAGAGCGGGCAGCCCATACGCGCCACACCCGCCGAGGTGTTAAACCCGGCGCTCAATGTGAAATACAGGCAGGCTGCAAGTGACAGGGCGGGCAAAAACGTGGACAGTGCTCCCGTAAATGACGCGCGGATCGAATACAAGGACAGGGTTGCATTGAAGCGTGATCGGACAGTACAAAAACAGACAGCAGGGACACGCCCTGAGGAGCGCAGGCATGAGCCTTTGAATGGAAAATATCCAAGGGAAACCAAAAATTATGTGGATCGGAGTGCTAAAATGGAGACAAATGTCCATGACGTATCGGGAATGGTGTTGAAATCCAACACACTAGTAAAAACAAAGAGGGCAACATTACGAGGGACAGAATTAAATCGACACACGGACTCGGCAAATGTGCATGTAATCGCAGAGAGAGCGAATGCCTCGAACCAAGGGTCAAAGTGGGTCGGGTGCGCGAATTCTGGTTATGTGCAGCACAATTTTTCACCACACACTCCCACGACACAGAGAGTGAGAGAAGAAACTACAAAAACGAACCCCGAAAACCGTGATCGAATTATCGAAGTGATAAGTGGTGAACGAGGCAACATGAGGAAAGTAACGCATAAATGCGTTCGAAACCGCTACCTAGCGTTTCCCAGGATTTAACAAAAACAAAAATGAATATTCGTCGGAGTCATGATGTATCAGAACCGATGTAACGCAATATCGATGTTTAACGCTTGTTTAATTTTCTTTGCTCAATTCAAAATAACCATGTTAAGTTGTGACACGTACGCGCGCGTTGTAAGGAATAGCAGCAAAACTTGAGGACAATCGATGGTTCATGATGGAAGAAGGGTATACATTTTTTTTAAAAATAACCCGTGGCCATTTGACCACTGGTCATTTTTAAAAGGGCGGAATGTTGTATACTAACCCTTCTTCCATAATTGAGATTAATAATATTTGATGATTTTTATATATTATCTTTTTACTTGTTTTTTTTAATGAGTGAAACACACCAAGCGCAGCAAACTGCAAAACACCAGGTGTTGTTAAGTAATGAACCGGAGGAGGGCTAGGATGGCAGAATTTACAACGTTGCTTCAAGGGAAGATAAGGCCTGATGAACGGGCACATGTCACCCGTGCAGGCGGCAGAGACAGTGGGAGTGTCAGCCAGACATAGTTAAGGCAAAAAGCCCAATCATCCTGCATGGTTTTAAAGTAACGTCAAAATTCGAAATTCAACAACAGAGTAGGCTAAATTATCGATCCTCGCGCTCGCTCAAACTGGAGACCAGGCTGCGAGCTACATCAATGAACCATTGCCCATTTGCTAATCCAATACTGAATGTTAATATTACTGAAGTCAAAACGAATTCTATGACCTCAGCACATGGGCAAATAATAGGGCAGTGTCGACTCAAAGGCAATGGAAGAAAACAGAGGCGCCTTTGTCTAAATCACAACCACAGAAAACCAGGAATCATCACTGATTGTGTGTTCAGGAATTCCGAGCTAGTTAGAACACGTGCACAGGGGGGGAGCTGATGTAAACAACCCTGCGCGTCTGGATGTGAGGGGGCCTTGGACCTGGAATCAAGAATAAACACTCCCAGAGCAGAAGGTTGGCAGGGGGAGAGGTGATTTAAAAGAGGGTTGTATATCTCTCAAGGCACAAGACCCAGCTGAACAACACGGCTGCGGGGGTCACCAGAAGTTCGCATTCGCCTAGTTAAGACAAAAAGCTCAATTATTCTGTATTGCTATTAAAGTAACGTTAAAGTCGGAATTTAACAACAGAGTAGGCTAAAGTTATTGATATTCACACCCACTCCAATTAAACCAGGTCACAAGTTACGCCTACTGAACCATCACCATCATTAAGTCAATATGAAATGTTATTTCCATACTTCAATACTTTCTATACAATTCGACCCGAAGCATATGACAATCAGAACCTTCCTAAGTCAAAATTGAATCGCACCCAGACAGGAGCGAATAGTCAATATAAGGTTGAAGAGGGAAGGAAATCAAGAGCACGGCGAACTGCAAACGTAAGCAAAAAGCCGGGAACAACACCAGCCCAGCAACAGCGAGTGGGGCTTCGACAGGCCATAAAGTAGAATAATAACTCCCGGGGTCAGGGGACACAAGAAGAAGCAGGCAGACAAAAACCAGAACTGACTCCAAGGTTCAACCGCCCTCACCTACTCAGGGGTGACGGAAATTAATGAGGCCTTGAATTAACGGCAGGCAACAACAACGGCGAGCAGAGATAGGGTGGGGCAAAGACTGCAGGCTATGGAATGCAACTTCGTGTCAGTAAAGCCCTGACAAACAAGTTAAGTTAAAGACATCACAATACATAATATCGCACATAACATCAATGTTAACGCTATTCACCGTAAACTATATTCCGCTTATATAACCATCCAGGCACCAAGGAATACGAATTCCTAGGATCAAGAAACTTACCCCTTAACCTAAGATATCGGAAATAAATTAATAGTAATAAGTATATGCATGAAAGACAAAAGTTAAACTTATGGAAAAGCCAGGATAACGGGATGAATCACCACCAGGTCAAATATAAATACATAATAAAAAAAAAACAATGTTAAACCCAGGGTCGGAGAGAAAGGGAGATCCCGGCCGTCTTTGTATCCCCGCAGCGCGGGATAGGAGTGTGTATACGCTCGGGGAAACCTACACTTGAGTCAAGCACCACGATGGGAAACGACAGACCTTAGGTTACATACAGAATCATAACTGTGAAATAGTAAGGGACAAATGTTAACTTAAAACTTTTAACCATTTCTTTGTGCGCCGGGTCGGAGAGAGTGTTGCCCCCCTCCAGGTTGTGCAACACGAACAAAGACGCCTATGAGACGATTTGTAACGTCTGTGTTTTGGGTTCATGAAGAAGGCCAGACAAGAGATAAATTGCACCCAGACAGAGAGACGACTTCGAGACAATTTGTAACATCTGGTTGTTTGCTCGTGGGTTTTATGGAGGGAGTTGACAACGGAATATACCGTCAGTGATGCACACAAGGACATACGGACACACACATGGACACACCTGCCTACGGACAGATCCTGACACAGCAAAAATCGGAAGCCCCGCCTTGTGGGCGGGATCCAGGGGGATTTTTCAGCATAAAGGAACGGATCCTGAACATTGGAAACCAGTGCGACGGGAGGGTCCACTCAGAAGCTCGACCGGGAGGGTCGACTCAGCAGGAGTGCGACGGGAGGGTCCACTCAGAAGCTCGACCGGGAGGGTCGACTCAGGAACGAGTGCGACCAGAGCGGGTCCACTCAGGAGTGCGACCAGAGAGTCGACTCAGGAGCGAGGGCGACCAGCGGGTCGACCCAGGAGCGAGCTCGACCGGGAGGGTCGACTCAGGAGCGAGCTGCGACCAGCGGGTCGGCTCGACTCATCTTCAGCTCGTCAATCTCTGCTGCCGCCGGAGATCTCCGCTGCCGCCGGTGGTGAGCGTCGCGACTTGGCGACGATCCAGCGCTGCACGCTACGAGCGAGTTGTGGGCGCCACCTACCGACCGGGTTCCGAACTGCGACAGCGTATCAACAGCCATCCGACAGGGGAGCGATGGATACGTATGACGCGCACCGCCCCCTCACCACACGACCACCAGGCGTCTGTTTGACCTAAAGAATCGACTCCGAACACTGACTATTCAAGACAACTCTTACCACTCAAACACACTCGAACCCATAAGCCATCCGTGGCTGGAAAGCATCACAACGAGACCGAGTGGTGGCCATCCGTCGTTTATAAGAGTATTCTTAATTTTTATCTTTAATATTTAGTGGGCTGTACTCTTAATCGCATAAATTCCCAACAGATCCATCAATACGAACTGATTCTTGGCACCTCCTTCCGCCGAGCCACGCTCACGTGGGGAGTGGTGGCCCACCGGACCCTTATCAGGTGATCTGGTCCCCAATTAGTAAACTTGGTATAAGATAACGATCTTCGGAAAAGGAGCACCATCGCAGGCCCTTACTCCGAGCCGTTCTGAGATAACCTGCCGATGTATCTGTTGAGATTGGTGCCTTTAAGAATAATAACTGTTTTGATTGTGTTTTTGTTTATCGCCGTATAATCTTTCAAGTATCTTTCAGTCATAATCGCCGCACGTACTCGCATCCTCTACAGAATATTCAACTGTTCCGTGACCCAAGGTGTTAACAACGTGATAAGGGTTGCGTATGATCAATAAGGAGTGCGGTACTGCGTGAACAATATTGAGTATAATCATTCATTAACGTTAAGGTTTTCTTAGCATAGTATTTGCATGTTTTAACGACTCTCTCTCTCACTAACAACCATCGCGTTATGCGGGATCCATGTGCCGTTGTCAAAGTGAAATCAGACAATCGTTGATGATACTGTATTGATGCCGTATTGACGTTCAGGGATTGAGAGTTCGCATACTATATCATAGTTAAGGTTGAATTAGTAATAAATTGATCAATACAGAAGTGGTTGTGTGATTCTTTCCTGAAATCTATGCATAAGATCTGCTTCTGCGTTGAGATTTGAACTTGGTGACCTTAATAAACACACTAATACATACTCAGTAAATGTTAAAGCGATAACGGGGTGAACCGGGGTCTGGTTATCATAACGACTTGCGTTATCATAATTACACCCACTCGCATAATTAATACGATTACCTCTCGAATTGGCATAATTAAAATGTGCGTAATTACATAATTAACATATTTCCGGATAATTACACATTTGGCCAAATTTCATTAATTATTATTATTTCCACTGAATATTCATAACCCACACATACAACATAATAATTTCACCCACGCACGCATACAACATAACAAATTTTCATACCCAACATATACAACACTTGCAAGCGAGTTTGATTCTGGCTCACGGCCAACACTGGAGATGATGATCTGAGCCTCCCTTAGGTCAGGGGTCGGCAATCTGTGGCTCTTTACTTATTACAGACCAATTCAGACCTTCTTGGTCACCCCGTGCCCCTTACACATGTCAACGTTCATCCTATAAAGTCCCACCACAAGGGAGAAACACAAACAAATAAACAAAAGAACACATCTTGCCCGTCACTGAAACGCTTGTACACCGTATAGACGGCGTATAGACCCTGTGCAAGCATACGGGGCAAACCGCATGGGTTGACAGATATGTAATTGGCACGTTTGTAACGAGTTGGCCACGTTTTGCTTATGTAACAAACCTTTACTGTTCCTGATGACGACCGCTTGTGTTGCGATCGAAACGTTTAGATATTTTTTTTATTTTTTTATTCACTTTATTTTATTTGTATTATTTTTTTATCTACATGACTTTACCGAAAGAACCATAGAATATTAACCTTTACCAATTGGCCGTGCCCGGGTGGTGGCGGGTTTAACGACACTTTTATATTCACGCGATCCGACCCAAGAACAAACCTCTATTGTGGATCTTTAAGGACTCCATTGGCGGCCTTTGAAATATTGTGTTTTTTCACCGAATGCGAAAAATACGGACCTCCCTGTTATTTTGGTTGCCGACCCCTGACCACGGAAGCCCAGTTCACCCTGCGCAGGGGTCCGACAACGTACGCTCAGGAGCGGCCCCAGCGGCTCTTCAAGGGACCGCTCCATGACATTTTTAAAAGCAGCGTCACCGTCTCGTATTCACGGTGCATTGCAGCTCTTGAAATATTTAGGGTTTTTTTTATTTTTTACCGAATTCGAAAAGAAAAATGCGGCTCTTCCTGTTATTTTTGGTTTGCTGTGCCCTGCCCCCTAGGTCGACTCGGCCTCAAATGAGTACCTGGTGCGATGTGTAAACGTGAGCACGAGGGAGATGGAGGCGGCCTGGCACGGTGCTTGCCGCCCCCTCGTGTGCTTTTGCCGCGGCCTGCATAGGCGCTGCCCGCTAACGGCACTTTCCCCAACAGCCTGCTAAGGATACACTTGGGGATGTTTGTCTTCGCAGCATGGGCGCACGGGAACTCTGTGGAGCAGAAGATTTACGTGGAGCTGAAGGACACGGCGGCGTGCGTGAGGCTCATGAACGGCACTCACCAGATCGGCTGCCAATGTGAGTCCTGGGCCCAGCCCATTGTGTGTGTTTGTCTCTTAATGTGTGTATGTTAATATGTGTGTGTGTGGGGAGCGGTAGTGTAGCGGTTAGCGCGCTGCGCTATGAACCCGGCGCCACGAGTTAGATTCTCGCTCACGGCCAACACCAGTGACGATTATCTGAACCGGTCCTGGGCCTCCGCTAGGTCGACTTAGCTTCAAATGAGTACATGGTGCGGTGTGTAAACATCACCGCTAGGGAGACAAAGGCGGCCGGGCGTGGTGCTGGCCACCCACCCCCTCGTGTCTTCCGGTTCCGTTTCGACGAGACACGCGCGACGCATGTGTACGTCCCAAGAAAAACTGATGACGTACAAGTCCATCATTGGAACACGAAGGTGTTAATTTAACAGGTGCTGCTCATGAACATCACTTGCTTGGACGGTCTTTTAAAGGTTGTGGGGGTTGTGGGGGTTGTCATTGTCAGCGTCTGTGGGCGGTGACACGGGCGTGCTGCACCTGGTGTCCGGCGCGGAAGACCTGGCGTGGGTTCTCAAGGACGGACCCCACTCGCCCTACATGGCTCTGCTGGACAACTACATGTTCTCCAGGTTCGCTGTCCTTCCCGTTCGCTCTCTTGTTGTCATCATCGCAGCATCACCCCGTGTCGTCGCGTCTCGGAAGCTAAAACCAAGCAGGGTTGAGCCTGGACAGCGCGATGGGAAGAGGGAAAGAAGATGGAAAGGGCACGGATCGATGATTTGGTGGGACGCAGCTAAACAGTTGGAACTGACGCCATGAAAGAGACACAAAACGATTTGGTGGGACGCAGCTGAACAGTTGGAACTGACGCCATGAAAGAGACACAAAACGATTTGGTGGGACGCAGCTAAACAGTTGGAACTGACGCCATGAAAGAGACACAAAACGATTTGGTGGGACGCAGCTAAACAGTTGGAACTGACGCCATGAAAGAGACACAAAACGATTTGGTGGGACGCAGCTAAACAGTTGGGACTGACGCCATGAAAGAGACACAAAACGATTTGGTGGGACGCAGCTAAACAGTTGGAACTGACGCCATGAAAGAGACACAAAACGATTTGGTGGGACGCAGCTAAACAGTCGGGACTGACGCCATGAAAGAGACACAAAACGATTTGGTGGGACGCAGCTAAACAGTTGGGACTCGCGCCATGAAAGAGACACAAAACGATTTGGTGGGACGCAGCTAAACAGTTGGGACTGACGCCATGAAAGAGACACAAAACGATTTGGTGGGACGCAGCTAAACAGTTGGGACTCGCGCCATGAAAGAGACACACGGGAGGAGAGAAAGCTTCTGTCAGGGGCGTCAACCTTCAAGTCTAAAGGATGACAACAACAACGCCAACAACTTTGTATGTTGAACTTCTTTCGCACCATACGTAGCCAACGGCGCTAATTGGAAGTGCGGGGAGGACAACAAACGCAACACAAGAAGAAGTTCTAAAGAAATGACTTCGTCAATCTCGATCAGGGGCGGGGAACCTTTTTTCTGCCAAGGGCCATTTGGATATTTATAACATCATTCGCGGGCCATACAACATTATCAACTCAAAAAATAACCCGTTATATTTGGTCAAACATTTCATTAACTCGCCCCTAATGTGATGGCTGGAACTGCTTCTCTTTGGCGAGGCGTGTGATGTTAGCTGCTATTGATGATGTTGCGATGAATAAAGCTCCGAGATTTATTGAATTTCGAGTCCCGCCTGCGGTTGCCTTGGCAGGGCCACACCAAATGATTTCGCGGGTCTTGTATGGCCCGCGGGCCTGACGTTCCCCGCCCCTGATCTAGATGATGATTTAAAAGCGCATAGCTGCAGTGGCTTCCTAATATTGCAAGGAAGCGCATTCCAGACGGCCGCAGAAGCGCATCTGAATGAAGCTTTTTTTATTTTACCAGGTAAAGCCCACTGAGCTCTATAGATTTTTTTCAGAAGTGACCTGGCCACAAATGATAGCTCAACGAAGTGTCTTATCATCGTCATCATGCGGACATTTATAGCAGTAGCCAAATACTCTAAACGCATGTCTCTAAATGTGGAGGGAAAACTGGAGGACCCGGAGAGAAATCCAAACGACCACTGGGAGAGAGACGCAATCTTTAAATATGCGGGAGTCAGGGTTGGGGTTGAACCCACGATTTCCTGCATACCAGGCGAGAGAGTTAACATCTCCCCACCGTGGCACCCCCTTGGAGAGGAGGGAGGGGCTGGGATGCGAGGTTGGAGGATTAGGGGCAACGCCATGGATGGCTTTGAAGGGTAGGATAAAGGATCTTGTACATGAATCCGTGTGTGCGTCTCTGTAGATTTTTAATGTAACAGTTCCAGACACACCACTGTAGAGGCTTTTTTTTCCTTGCGCACACACAACTACGACTCGGTAGCACAGAAGATAATGCTGACTGTCTAGCAACGACGCCTGCCTAGATAGCCGGGTGACTATTTAGCGACAATGAAGCGATGACGCCAGCGACGACAGCCAAGACCCCGATCCCCCACGACAGCCCAGAACCCCGCTTGCTTATTCCCTCAGCGCGGCCATGCCCCGCGCCTGGCCACGCCCCTCTTCTCGAACTCTCTCGCGGGTTCTAGGAGCTTCCAGATAGATCCCCTCTTTGACCCTTGGCCTAGTTATCCCCCCTTGTGGTCGCTCGCCCTGTATACTGTCTTCTGTTGTTCCTATACTGTTCCCACCCCCGTAATTACCACTTGTGGCCCCTAGTGGGCGCACTCTCTACGTGTTGTCGAGTGAAGGACGATGCGGAGGCAGGCTTGAGGTAAGGGCTCGCGCCGAGGGTTTATTAGGGTTAATGAGGAGGGGTAGACACTTCACCAGGCATAGGGGGGTCCTTCCACAGTGACCCTGTGCTCTGTCTGTTCCTAGCCCCGCTAGCTGCCGGCTCTCTCCAGACTCTCTACCCTACCCCTGGTTCCTGCCTCAACCGTCTACCGTTCCAGGCTTCCACAGTGACCCCGTATTCCTCACCGGGTCGTCCCTAAGTATCTCCCCGAGAGATTGCGTCATCGCCCCGGAAGGCGCGCATGATGTCACTTCCTGTGACGTCACTGCCACGGAAGGCGCGCATGACGTCACTTCCTGTGATGTCATCGCCCCCGGAAGGCGCGCATGACGTCACTTCCTGTGACGTCATCGCCCCGGAAGGCGCGCTTGTCGTCACTTCCTGTGACGTCATCGTCCCGGAAGGCGCGCATGGCCTGATGTCCCTGTACTGCTCCTCTACATATCTATAAAGGTGGGGAGCGGGACTGCTCCTGAGCTTCTCCTTGGTCGACTCAGCCTTCAATGAGTACCCGGTGCGGTCTCTGATTCATCGCCACTGGGGAGACAAAGGAGGCCGGCTGGGCGTGGTGCTGGCCACCCACCCCGTCGTGTGTCGTAGGCGCTGCTCGCTAACAGCACGTGCACCAACAGTCCGTTACTGTCTTCACGGGGAATCTTTGTCTCTGTGTATCTCTGGAGGAGGCTCGTGAAGGACGCTACTGGGGAGTTAGAGGCAGTCGCCCTCCAATAACAGCCGAGTGCAGAGGAGTGACGCTCAAAACAACGAGCGGAGTGCCAGGCGGCTAAAACACAGCAAGTTGGCATGGGAGGGGTCACAGTTGATGTGCATCTGCCAGTCATCTCGGTTCGTCAACCCACAGCACCTGGGTCTGTCCTGTGACCTGCCATTAGTGAGCCTTCGTCACTTCACGTGGCCCCGGATTGCACCTGGCCTGGCACAAGCGCTGTGGTGACGTCGCAGCTATAAGTTGGGATCTTTGTGATCTCCGTGTCCGCAGGGAGACCATGATGCAGCTGAAGGTGGCGCGTGGCCGTGTGGCCGGCGTTGTGGTGATGCTGCACCAGCAGGAGGCGCCGCCCGTCGCTCCCGTCAACTTCTCCCACGACCTCTCCTGCCCCAACGACAAATTCGGTGAGGAGTTGGGGTGGGGGGTGGAGGTCTTACGTCAGCAGTGTGCCCGTCACGATCGCCATACGTCAGCGATGTGCCAGTGTCTGTGTCCCCCTGTGTCCCCCTGTGTCTCTGTAGGACTGTACAGGGACACTGTCTGTGTCTCTGTGTCTCCCTGTGTCCCTGTGTCTCTGTGTCTCTGTAGGAGTGTCTCTGTGTCTCCCTGTCTCCCTGTGTCTCTGTAGGACTGTACAGGGACACTGTGTCTCTGTGTCTCCGTGTCTGCGTCTCTGTGTCTCTGTAGGAGTGTACAGGGACACTGTCTGTGTCTCTGTCTCTGTAGGAGTGTACAGCGACACTGTGTCTCTGTGTCTCCCTGTGTCTCTGTCGGAGTGTACGAGGACAATGTCTGTGTCTCTGTGTCTCCTTGTGTCTATGTAGGAGTGTACAGGGACACTGTGTCTGTGTCTCTGTAGGAGTGTACAGGGACACTGTGTCTGTGTCTCTGTAGGAGTGTACAGGGACACTGTGTCTGTGTCTCTGTAGGAGTGTACAGGGACTGTGTGTCTGTGTCTCTGTAGGAGTGTACAGGGACACTGTGTCTGTGTCTCCCTGTGTCTCTGTAGGAGTGTACACGGACACTGTCTGTGTCTCCATGTCACTGTGTCTCTGTGTCTCTGTGTCTCTCTGTGTCTCTGTAGGATTGTACAGGGACACTGTCTGTGTCTCTGTGTCTCTGTCTCTGTAGGAGTGTACAGGGACACTGCCTGTGTCTCTGTGTCTCTGTAGGAGTGTACACGGACACTGTCTGTGTCTCCATGTCACTGTGTCTCTGTGTCTCTCTGTGTCTCTGTAGGAGTGTACAGGGACACTGTGTCTCTGTGTCTCCCTGTGTCTCTGTAGGAGTGTACAGGGACACTGTCTGTGTCTGTGTCTCTGTGTCTCTGTAGGAGTGTACGAGGACACTGTGTCTCTGTGTCTTTCTGTGTCTCTGTAGGAGTGTACAGGGACACTGTGTCTCTGTGTCTCCCTGTGTCTCTCTGTGTCCCTGTCTCTCTGTGTCTCTGTAGGAGTGTACGTGGACATTGTCTGTGTCTCTGTGTCTCCCTGTGTCTCTGTAGGAGTGTACAGGGACACTGTCTGGTCTGTGTCTCTGTGTCTCCCTGCGTCTCTGTAGGAGTGTACAGGGACATTGTCTGTGTGTCTCTGTGTCTCCCTGTGTCTCTGTAGGAGTGTACAGGGACACTGTGTCTCTGTGTGTCTGTGTCTCTGTAGGAGTGTACAGGGACACTGTCTGTGTCTGTGTGTCTTCCTGTGTCTCTGTAGGAGTGTACGAGGACACTGTGTCTGTGTCTCTGTAGGAGTGTACGAGGACACTGTGTCACTGTGTCTCCCTGTGTCTCTGTAGGAGTGTCTCTGTGTCTCTCTGTGTCTCTGTAGGAGTGTACAGGGACACTGTGTCTCTGTGTGTCTGTGTCTCTGTAGGAGTGTACAGGGACACTGTCTGTGTCTGTGTGTCTCCCTGTGTCTCTGTAGGAGTGTACAAGGACATTGTCTGTGTCTCCCTGTGTCTCTGTAGGAGTGTACGAGGACACGGATTACGCCCACTGCCGCCGCGCCGTGTGGAACCCGTCGGGTTCCGGCTTGGCTCTCGAGGACTTTAGCTTCCCGGTTTTCTTGCTGCGCGACGCCAACGAGACCAGCGCCGTCCTGCAGGTGTCCGCAACGCACGGCCCCCCCACCCCGGAGGATTCTGACCACCACCACCACCCCACCACCACCACCACCCCACCACCACCGCCACCACCACCACCCCACCACCACGCCGCCACCACCCCACCACCACCACCCCACCACCACCACACCACCACCACCACCCCACCCCCACCACCACCACCACCACCACCCCACCACCACCGGTTGCGGCGGTGCACTCTGCACGTCGCCTGTAATCCCCCTCGCGCTGTGGGGGCGGCGAGGGTTGGCGGATCAAGCAAACATCGTGGACGCCTCCGTTCTCGCCCGTGGGCGGTGGGCGGTGGGCGTTGAGTCTCCGCCCCCCCCCCGTACCCCCCTGGCCCTCCAGGAGAAGTCATCTTGCTCCAAGCGTGGGTGGACTAATCTCACGCGTCGCCTACGGCTCCTGTGGATCCCCTTCTCTCCCCGTGTCCTCCTCCCCCCCCATGTGGTTCCGCACTCATCCTCATGCGCGTCTCCCCTCCGTGCCTGCCCCACCTACTCCTCCTATTCCTCCTCCCCGTGTCTCCCGTCTCGTCCCCATGTCTCACTGCTCCCCCCCCCCGCCCCCCCCCTCACCTCCCCTCTCTTCCCGATGCCCCCCCCCTCCCCTACCCCGCCCCAGTGCGTGAGGGATCACAATGTTCCGATCAACGCGACGTCGAAGGTGGTGGATTACCCTCTGTGCGCGATTCAGCTCAAGTCTCACATGCACGGGGTGCGCGACACCGTGACCTGCATGCGCCGCTCTAATCTCTTCAACAACCTCAACCCTGGTGGGCGACGCGAGTGGAGCGAGTGGATAGAGCGAGTGGAATGAGGGACCCATGGGCTTACTTAGAAACCAACGCACTCGCTTAGAGACCCATAGACTATCATAGAGACCCATAGACTTGTTTAGAGACCCATAGACTCGTGATGTAGAGACTAACATAGTCACGTAGATACCACGAGACTCTAGTACATATGTAGACGCATAGAGACCTATAGACTCATTTAGAGACCCACAGACTCACATAGTGATCCATAGACTCATTTAGAGACCCACAGACTCGTATAGACCCACAGTTTCACACCATCCGTGTGTGATCCACTGACCCTCGCTGCTGCTGCTGCGCCGGATCACAGCTGCCACGTGCAGCAGCGTAGCCACCACAGATGCCGCCCATGGGATGGTGGCCCCGCACCTGTGATTGACACAACGGCAACGGAAAGAGAGAGCCCTTCCAAGTTGGGACGTCTACCTTGGAGATTGAGCGATGGGCCATCGGCTTCTGTGGCTTGAGCGAGATTGAGCGTGGCATCGCAGGGCCGTTGAGAAGACGCTGATGGCGTGGGAATGAAGTGATTGGGCAGTTGATGAAACGTGGATGATGCACATGTGTGTGTGTGTGTTGAACTTCTTTCACGCCATACGTAGCCAAACCACGGGGAAGGACAACAGACTAAACACAAAAAGCAATTCTAAGGAAGTTGGTTTTCAATTTCGTTTCGTGGTGTAATGTAATGGATAGCAATGTAGTGTATAGTGTAGTGTATGTTGAACTTATCTTGCACCGTACGTGGCAAACCATACTAATGAAAGGTACGGGGAAAGGACAACAAACTAAATACGAAAAGCAGTTCTTAGGAAGTGAGTTTTCAATCGAGATGATTCCAATCTGCGTAGCGCCAGTGGCTTTCTAATATCGGAAGGAAGTGCATTCCAGACAGCCACAGAAGCGCACCTGAAAGCACGAGATGCGATACGTTGATGTTGCTTATGATGATGCTGATGATGCTTGTGGTGGTGATGATGATTATGATTCTGCTGCTGCTGATGATGATGATGCTGATGATGATGATGATGCTGCTGATGATGATTCTGCTGCTGATGATGAAGATGCTGCTGATGCTTGTGGTGATGATGATGATGCTGCTGATGATTCTGCTGCTGCTGATGAAGATGCTGCTGATGCTTGTGGTGGTGATGATGATGCTGCTGCTGCTGATGATGATGCTGATGATGATGCTGCTGATGCTTGTGGTGGTGATGATGATGATGCTGCTGCTGCTGATGATGATGATGATGCTGATGATGATGAAGATGCTGCTGATGCTTGTGGTGATGATGATGATGCTGCTGCTGCTGCTGATGAAGATGCTGATGATGCTTGTGGTGGTGGTGATGATGATAATGATGCTGCTGCTGATGATGATGCTGATGATGATGAAGATGCTGCTGATGCTTGTGGTGATGATGATGATGATGCTGATGATTCTGCTGCTGCTGATGAAGATGCTGATGATGCTTTGTGTGGCGTGTAGAGTTGGTGTGTGATTCACTGGGCGACTATAACGTGCTGGGGGTTCTGCAACCGATCAACCAATCGATGAAGGGCAAACCGGACAAGGATATCATCATAGCAGCTGCACGGGTGAGATGCGGCACCCCCATATACACACCGCTACGTTTACACCCTACTACACACACCGCTATGTTTACACACCACTACACACACCGCTATGATTACACACTACTACACACACCGCTATGATTACACACTACTACACACACCGCTATGTTTACACACTACTACACACACCGCTATGATTACACACCACTACACACACCGCTATGTTTACACACCACTACACACACCGCTATGTTTACACACTACTACACACACCGCTATGATTACACACTAATATACACACCGCTATGTTTACACACTACTACACACACCGCCATGTTTGCACACTACTACACACACCGCTATGTTTACACACTACTACACACACCGCTATGTTTACACACCACTACACACACCGCTATGTTTACACACCACTACACACACCGCCATGTTTACACACTACTACACACACCGCTATGTTTACACACTACTACACACACCGCTATGTTTACACACCACTACACACACCGCTATGTTTACACACCACTACACACACCGCTATGTTTACACACTACTACACACACCGCCATGTTTACACACTACTACACACACCGCTATGTTTACACACCACTACACACACCGTTATGTTTACACACCACTACACACACCGCTATGTTTACACACTACTACACACACCGCTATGTTTACACACCACTACACACACCGCCATGTTTACACACTACTACACACACCGCTATGTTTACACACTACTACACACACCGCTATGTTTACACACTACTACACACACCGCTATGTTTACACACCACTACACACACCGCTATGTTTACACACTACTACACACACCGCTATGTTTACACACCACTACACACACCGCTATGATTACACACTACTACACACACCGCTATGATTACACACCACTACACACACCGCTATGATTACACACTACTACACACACCGCTATGTTTACACACCACTACACACACCGCTATGTTTACACACCACTACACACACCGCTATGATTACACACTACTACACACACCGCTATGTTTACACCCTACTACACACACCGCTATGATTACACACCACTACACACACCGCTATGTTTACACACCACTACACACACCGCTATGTTTACACACTACTACACACACCGCTATGATTACACACCACTACACACACCGCTATGTTTACACCCTACTACACACACCGCTATGATTACACACTACTACACACACCGCTATGTTTACACCCTACTACACACACCGCTATGATTACACACTACTACACACACCGCTATGTTTACACACCACTACACACACCGCTACACCAGCTACTCAGTTGAGGCTCGGGGAGGCCCAAGGACCGGTTCAGATAATCATCGCTGGTGCTGCACCCCATGCTGCACCACTGCTGCACCACGTGCTTCACCACGTGCTTCACCACGTGCTTCACCACGTGCTTCACCACGTGCTGCACTCACTGCTGCACTCACTGCTGCACTCACTGCTGCACCCGCACTCCACGCTCACCGCCTGTGGACCTCGTGCTGGTGTGCAGCTGGACAGCCGCTCGTTCTTCTGGAACGTGACGTCGGGCGCCGACAGCGCCGCCTCCGGCTTCGTCACGCTGCTGGCGGCCGCGGAGGCCCTCGCCGCGCTGGGCAACGCGTCGCGCTCGCTGCCACGCAACGTCCTCTTCCTGTTCCTGCAGGGGGTGCGGCGCCGCCACCGTCACCACCGCAACCACCGCCACAACCACCGCCACAACCACCGCCACAACCACCGCCACAACCACCGCCACAACCACCACACGCACTCAGTCACATCGCCACCACCGCCACAACCACACGCAACAGTCACATCGCCACCGTCACCACCACCGCCACAACCACACGCACACAGTCACATCGCCACCGTCACCATCACCACCACCACACGCACACAGTCACATCGCCACCGTCACCACCACCACACGCACACAGTCACATCGCCACCGTCACCACAACCACACGCACACAGTCACATCGCCACCGTCACCATCACCACCACCACACGCACACAGTCACATCGCCACCGTCACCATCACCACCACCACACGCACACAGTCACATCGCCACCATCACCACCACCACCTCAACCACACGTACACAGTCACATCGCCACCGTCACCATCACCACCACCACACGCACACAGTCACATCACCACCATCACCACCACCACCACCACACGCACACAGTCACATCGCCACCGTCACCATCACCACCACCACACGCACACAGTCACATCGCCACCGTCACCATCACCACCACCACACGTACACAGTCACATCGCCACCTTCACCATCACCACCACCACACGCACACAGTCACATCACCACCATCACCACCACCACAACCACACGCACACAGTCACATCACCACCATCACCACCACCACCACCACACGCACACAGTCACATCGCCACCGTCACCATCACCACCACCACACGCACACAGTCACATCGCCACCTTCACCACCACCACAACCACACGCACACAGTCACATCACCACCATCACCACCACCACCACCACACGCACACAGTCACATCGCCACCGTCACCATCACCACCACCACACGCACACAGTCACATCGCCACCTTCACCATCACCACCACCACACGCACACAGTCACATCGCCACCGTCACCATCACCACCACCACACGCACACAGTCACATCGCCACCGTCACCACAACCACACGCACACAGTCACATCGCCACCGTCACCATCACCACCACCACACGCACACAGTCACATCGCCACCGTCACCATCACCACAACCACACGCACACAGTCACATCGCCACCGTCACCATCACCACCACCACACGCACACAGTCACATCACCACCATCACCACCACCACCACCACCACACGCACACAGTCACATCGCCACCGTCACCATCACCACCACCACACGCACACAGTCACATCGCCACCGTCACCATCACCACCACCACACGTACACAGTCACATCGCCACCGTCACCATCACCACCACCACACGCACACAGTCACATCGCCACCGTCACCATCACCACCACCACACGCACACAGTCACATCGCCACCGTCACCATCACCACCACCACACGCACACAGTCACATCGCCACCTTCACCATCACCACCACCACACGCACACAGTCACATCGCCACCGTCACCATCACCACCACCACACGCACACAGTCACATCGCCACCGTCACCACAACCACACGCACACAGTCACATCGCCACCGTCACCATCACCACCACCACACGCACACAGTCACATCGCCACCGTCACCATCACCACAACCACACGCACACAGTCACATCGCCACCGTCACCATCACCACCACCACACGCACACAGTCACATCACCACCATCACCACCACCACCACCACACGCACACAGTCACATCGCCACCGTCACCATCACCACCACCACACGCACACAGTCACATCGCCACCGTCACCATCACCACCACCACACGTACACAGTCACATCGCCACCGTCACCATCACCACCACCACACGCACACAGTCACATCGCCACCGTCACCATCACCACCACCACACGCACACAGTCACATCGCCACCGTCACCATCACCACCACCACACGCACACAGTCACATCGCCACCGTCACCATCACCACCACCACACGTACACAGTCACATCGCCACCGTCACCATCACCACCACCACACGCACACAGTCACATCGCCACCGTCACCATCACCACCACCACACGCACACAGTCACATCGCCACCGTCACCACCACCTCAACCACACGCACACAGTCACATCACCACCACACGCACACAGTCACATCACCACCATCACCACCACCACCTCAACCACACGTACACAGTCACATCACCACCATCACCACCACCGCTGTCACCACTGTCATCGCAACAACGCGCACAGTCGCACCACCGCCTTCGTCACCGCAACCGCACGATATACACACGGTGTGTGCGCGTGTGTGTGTTTCGGTGTGTGTGCGCGTGTGTGTGTTTCGGTGTGTGTGCGCGTGTGTGTCGACGTGTGGAGTGGCTGTTGTTTTGACCACGTGCCCCCTCCGCCCCCCCTCCGCCCCCCTACCGTGTACAGGAGGCGTTTGACTACATTGGCAGCTCGCGGTTCGTGTACGACATCATGCGCAACAAGTCGTTCCTGTCCCTGGACAGCATCCACTCCTTCCTCGAAATCAGCCAGGTGCAGCAGACTCCCACACGCATCATGCGAAGGTCCCACGTGCATCAGACTCCCACACGCAGCAGGCGAAGGTCCCACTCGCAGCAGGCGAAGGTCCCACGTGCAGCCTCCGGCAGGCTGTGTGGCATATCAACGTGGGGCGATTCGTAGCGAATTCTCTAAACGCAACGTTTAACGACATCGCAGCGATACATTTCAGGCAGGCCGCCATCGTTTCAATGGGTAGCGAGTGGTAGTAGTGGTGGTAGTTGTTGACGTGGTTGTTATTGCGGTTGACGTGGTGGTTGTGGTTGACGTGGTGGTTGACGTGGTTGTGGTGGTTGACGTGGTTGTGGTTGGAGTGGTGGTTGTGGCTGACGTGGTTGTTGTTGATGTGGTTGTTGACGTGGTTGTTATTGCGGTTGACGTGGTTGTGGTGGTTGACGTGATTGTGGTTGAAGTGGTGGTTGTGGTTGAAGTGGTGGTTGTGGTTGACGTGGTGGTTGTGGCTGACGTGGTTGTTGTGGTTGACGTGGTGGTTGTGGCTGACGTGGTTGTTGTGGTGGTTGTTGACGTGGTGGTTGTTGACGTGGTGGTTGTTGACGTGGTTGTTGTTGACGTGGTTGTTGTTGACGTGGTTGTTGTTGACGTGGTTGTTGTTGTGGTTGTTGTGGTTGTTGTAGTGGTTGTTGTTGACGTGGTTGTTTTGGTTATGATGGTTGTGGTGGTTGTTGTTGACGTGGTTGTGGTGGTGGTTGTGGTTGTCTAGGTGGGGCTGCGTGACGGAGCCACGGTGTGGGCGCACAGCGACCCAATCTCTCGGCAGGTCCCCCAAGTCAACGAATCCGTACGAGCAACTCACTCACCACTCACTCACTCACTCACCACTCACTCACACAACTCACTCACCACTCACTCACCACTCGCTCACCACTCACTCACACAACTCACTCACCACTCACTCACCACTCACTCACCACTCACTCACTCACCACTCACTCACACAACTCACTCACCACTCACTCACCCACTCACTCACCACTCACTCACTCACCACTCACTCACACAACTCACTCACCACTCACTCACCACTCACTCACCACTCACTCACTCACCACTCACTCACACAACTCACTCACCACTCACTCACTCACTCATCACTCACCACTCACTCACCACTCACTCACCACTCACTCACTCACCACTCACTCACACAACTCACTCACCACTCACTCACCCACTCACTCACCACTCACTCACTCACCACTCACTCACACACACACTCACCACTCACTCACCACTCACTCACCACTCACTCACTCACCACTCACTCACACAACTCACTCACCACTCACTCACTCACTCATCACTCACCACTCACTCACCACTCACTCACCACTCACTCACTCACCACTCACTCACACAACTCACTCACCACTCACTCACCACTCACTCACCACTCACTCACCACTCACTCACCACTCACTCAACACTCACTCAACACTCACTCACTCACCACTCTCACCACTCACTCACCACTCACTCACCACTCACTCACTCACCACTCACTCACCACTCACTCACCACTCACTCACCACTCACTCAACACTCACTCACTCACTACTCTCACCACTCACTCAACACTCACTCACTCACTACTCTCACCACTCACTCAACACTCACTCACTCACTACTCTCACCACTCACTCAACACTCACTCACTCACTCGCCACTCACTCACTCACTCACCAATCACTCACTCACCACTCACTCAACACTCACTCACTCACCACTCACTCACATCACTCACCACTCACTCACCACTCACTCACTCATACACTCACTCACTCACTCACCACTCACTCACACAACTCACTCACCACTCACTCACACAACTCACTCACCACTCACCACTCACTCACTCACCACTCACTCACCACTCACTCACTCACCACTCACTCACACAACTCACTCACCACTCACTCACCACTCACTCACCACTCACTCACCACTCATCACCCTCACTCACTCACTCACTCATCACTCACCACTCAGCTCACCACTCACTCACTCACCACTCACTCACACAACTCACTCACCACTCACTCACCACTCACTCACCACTCACTCAACACTCTCTCACTCACTACTCTCACCACTCACTCAACACTCACTCACTCACTCGCCACTCACTCACCTCACCACTCACCACTCAACACTCACTCACTCACCACTCACTCCCTCACTCACCACTCACTCACCACTCACTCACTCATACCACTCACCACTCATACACTCACTCACTCACCACTCACTCACACAACTCACTCACCACTCACTCACCACTCACTCACTCACCACTCACTCACCATTCACTCACTCACCACTCACTCACCACTCACTCACCACTCACTCACACAACTCACTCACCACTCACGCACCACTCACTCACCACTCACTCACACTCACTCACCCTCACTCACACTCACTCGCCACTCACTCACTCACTCACCACTCACTCACTCACCACTCACTCAACACTCACTCACTCACCACTCACTCACTCACCACTCACTCACCACTCACTCACTCATACACTCACTCACTCATACACTCACTCACTCACCACTCACTCACACAACTCACTCACCACTCACTCACCACTCACTCACCACTCCACTCACCACTCACTCACCACTCACTCAACACTCACTCACTCACTACTCTCACCACTCACTCAACACTCACTCACTCACTCGCCACTCACTCACTCACTCACCACTCACTCACTCACCACTCACTCAACACTCACTCACTCACCACTCACTCACTCACTCACCACTCACTCACCACTCACTCACTCATACACTCACTCACTCACTCACCACTCACTCACACAACTCACTCACCACTCACTCACACAACTCACTCACCACTCACTCACCACTCACTCACTCACCACTCACTCACCACTCACTCACTCACCACTCACTCACACAACTCACTCACCACTCACTCACCACTCACTCACCACTCACTCACCACTCACTCACTCACTCATCACTCACCACTCACTCACCACTCACTCACCACTCACTCACTCACCACTCACACAACTCACTCACCACTCACTCACCACTCACTCACCACTCACTCACCACTCACTCACCACTTACTCACCACTCACCACTCACTCACCACTCACTCACCACTCACTCACCACTCACTCACCACCCACTCACCACTCACCACTCACTCACCACTCACTCACCACTCACTCACCACTCACTCACCACTCACTCACCACTTACTCACCACTCACCACTCACTCACAACTCACTCACCACTCACTCACACAACTCACTCACCACTCACCACTCACTCACTCACCACTCACTCACCACTCACTCACTCACCACTCACTCACACAACTCACTCACCACTCACTCACCACTCACTCACCACTCACTCACCACTCACTCACCACTCACTCACTCACTCATCACTCACCACTCACTCACCACTCACTCACTCACCACTCACTCACACAACTCACTCACCACTCACTCACCACTCACTCACCACTCACTCAACACTCACTCACTCACTACTCTCACCACTCACTCAACACTCACTCACTCACTCGCCACTCACTCACTCACCACTCACTCACTCAACACTCACTCACTCACCACTCACTCACTCACCACTCACTCACCACTCACTCACTCATACACTCACTCACTCATACACTCACTCACTCACCACTCACTCACACAACTCACTCACCACTCACTCACCACTCACTCACTCACCACTCACTCACCATTCACTCACTCACCACTCACTCACACAACTCACTCACCACTCACTCACCACTCACTCACTCACCACTCACTCACCACTCACTCACTCACCACTCACTCACACAACTCACTCACCACTCACTCACCACTCACTCACCACTCACTCACCACTCACTCACTCACTCATCACTCACCACTCACTCACCACTCACTCACCACTCACTCACTCACCACTCACACAACTCACTCACCACTCACTCACCACTCACTCACCACTCACTCACCACTCACTCACCACTACTCACCACTCACCACTCACTCACCACTCACTCACCACTCACTCACCACTCACTCACCACTCACTCACCACTCCACCACTCACTCACCACTCACTCACCACTCACTCACCACTCACTCACCACTCACTCACCACTTACTCACCACTCACCACTCACTCACAACTCACTCACCACTCACTCACACAACTCACTCACCACTCACCACTCACTCACTCACCACTCACTCACCACCTCACCTCACTCACCACTCACTCACACAACTCACCTCACCACTCACTCACCACTCACTCACCACTCACTCACCACTCACTCACCACTCACTCACTCACTCATCACTCACCACTCACTCACCACTCACTCACTCACCACTCACTCACCACCACTCACTCACCACTCACTCACCACTCACTCACCACTCACTCAACACTCACTCACTCACTACTCTCACCACTCACTCAACACTCACTCACTCACTCGCCACTCACTCACTCACCACTCACTCACTCAACACTCACTCACTCACCCACTCACTCACTCACCACTCACTCACCATCACTCACTCATACACTCACTCACTCATACACTCACTCACTCACCACTCACTCACACAACTCACTCACCCACTCACTCACCACTCACTCACTCACCACTCACTCACCATTCACTCACTCACCACTCACTCACCACTCACTCACCACTCACTCACACAACTCACTCACCACTCACTCACCACTCACTCACCACTCACTCACCACTCACTCACCACTCACTCACCACTCACTCGCCACTCACTCACTCACTCACCACTCACTCACTCACCACTCACTCAACACTCACTCACTCACCACTCACTCACTCACTCACCACTCACTCACCACTCACTCACTCATACACTCACTCACTCATACACTCACTCACTCACCACTCACTCACACAACTCACTCACCACTCACTCACCACTCACTCACCACTCACTCACCACTCACTCACCACTCACTCACCAACTCACTCACTCACCACTCACTCACCACTCACTCACCACTCACTCACTCACTACTCTCACCACTCACTCAACACTCACTCACTCACTACTCTCACCACTCACTCAACACTCACTCACTCACTCGCCACTCACTCACTCACTCACCACTCACTCACTCACCACTCACTCAACACTCACTCACTCACCACTCACTCACTCACATCACCACTCACATCACCACTCACTCACTCATACACTCACTCACTCACTCACCACTCACTCACACACTCACTCACCACTCACTCACACAACTCACTCACCACTCACTCACCACTCACTCACTCACCACACTCACTCACCACTCCCTCACTCACCACTCACTCACACAACTCACTCACCACTCACTCACCACTCACTCACCACCACTCACTCACCACTCCACAACTCACTCACACTCACACCACTCACTCACACTCACTCACTCACCACTCACTCACCACTTACTCACCACTCACCACTCACTCACTCACTCATCACTCACCACTCACTCCCACTCACTCACCACTCACTCACTCACCACTCACACAACTCACTCACCACTACTCACCACAATCATCCCACTCACTCACCACTCACTCACCACTACTATCCACCACTCACCACACTCACCACTCACTCACACTCACTCACCACTCACTCACCACTCACATCACCACTCACCACTCACTCACCACTCACTCACCACTCATCACCACTCACTCACCACTCACTCACCACTTACTCACCACTCACCCACTCACCACTCACTCAACACTCACTCACTCACTACTCTTCACCACTCACTCAACACTCACTCACTCACTCGCCACTCACTCACTCACTCCACCACTCACTCACTCACCACTCACTCAACACTCACTCACTCACCACTCACTCACTCACTCACCACTCACTCACCACTCACTACTATACACTCACTCACTCATACACTCACTCACTCACCACTCACTCACACAACTCACTCACCACTCACTCACCACTCACTCACTCACCACTCACACTCACTCACCACTCACTCACCACTCACTCACTCACCACTCACTCACCACTCACTCACCACTCACTCACACAACTCACTCACCACTCACTCACCACTCACTCACCACTCACTCACCACTCACTCACCACTCACCACTCACCACTCACTCACTCACCACTCACTCACCACTCACTCACCACTCACTCAACACTCACTCACCACTCACTCACCACTCACTCACCACTCACTACTCTCACCACTCACTCAACACTCACTCACTCATCACTCACCATTCACTCACCACTCAATCACCACTCATCCACACTCACCATTCACTCTCATCATTCACTCACCACTCGCTCACTCACCACGTGCCCATTTGCTCATTCGCTCACTCTCGCACCACTCGCCAATCACTCACCACTCACTCACCACTCGCTCACTCAACCACTCACTCAACACTCACTCACCACTCACTCACCACTCGCTCACTCAACCACTCACTCAACACTCACTCAACACTCACTCAACCACTCACTCAACACTCACTCACCACTCACTCACCACTCACTCAACCACTCACTCACCACTCACTCTCACCACTAATTTTCTCTTTACACTCACTCACCACTCGCTCATGCACCACTCACTCACTTCATCACTCACACCAATCACTCGCTGTCACCACTCACTCACGACTCACTCACCACTTACTCACCACTCACTCGCACCAATCACTCACCACTCACTCACTCTCACCACTCACTCTCACCACTCACTCTCACCACTCACTCTCACCACTCACTCTCACCACTCACTCTCACCACTCACTCTCACCACTCACTCTCACCACTCACTCGCACCACTGACTCGCATCACTCACTCACACTCACTCACACTCACTCTTGCCACTCCTTCACTCACTCACACCCCAGGTGCCATGGGTGGACTGACTGAGATGGCTGGCAGATGCAACACCTGTGCCATGCTAGGTGCAGGCGGTTACAGTACAGACCCAGGTGCCATGGGTTGACTGACTGAGATGACTGGATGATGCACCACCTGTGCCACCCACTGTGCCAGGCTAGGTGCAGGAGGTTATGGGACAGACCCAGGTGCTATGGGTTGACTGACTGAGATGACTGGCTGATGCACCACCTGTGCCCCCCACTGTGTCAACTTGCTGCATTTTAGCCGCCCGGCACTCTGCTCGTTGTTGTGAGCGTCGCTCCTTCGCCCTCCGTTGTTGTTGGAGGGGCGACTGTCCCAGTGTCGCGTCCTTCACGAGCCACCTCCACAGAGGCCGATGTTGTTGATGTTGATGTTGTTGATGTTGTCGTTGTTGATGTTATCGATGTTGACGTTGTTGATGACGTCAATGTTGTTGATGTTATCGTCGATGATGTTGATGTTATCGTCGATGTTGATGTTATCGTTGATGATGATGACGTTGCTGTTATCGGTGTTATTGTTATCGTTGATGATGACGTTATCAAAGTTGATGTTTTCATTGACGACGTTGATGACGTCGATGATGTTGGCGTTGTTGTGGCTGTAGGTGTGGTCCATGGTGGAGGCCCTGCGAGCGGGCGGCCTCACCGTGGCGACCCCTGACCCCGAGCAGCCGCTGCCGCCCTCGTCGCTGCAGCGCTTCCTGCGGCACAGGAACCTGAGCGGGGTGGTGCTGGCAGAGCACCGCACCGCCTTCCACAACCAGTACGCACCACCACTACACTACCAGTAGCACCGCACCGCCTTCCACAACCAGTACGCACCACCACTACACTACCAGTAGCACCGCACCGCCTTCCACAACCAGTACGCACCACCACTACACTACCAGTAGCACCGCACCGCCTTCCACAACCAGTACGCACCACCACTACACTACCAGTAGCACCGCACCGCCTTCCACAACCAGTACGCACCACCACTACACTACCAGTAGCACCGCACCGTCTTCCACAACCAGTACGCACCACCACTACACTACCAGTAGCACCGCACCGCCTTCCACAACCAGTACGCACCACCACTACACTACCAGTAGCACCGCACCATCTTCCACAACCAGTACGCACCACAACAATACCACCACCACTACACCACCACTACCACACCACTACTAGTAGCACCGCACCGTCACCACCACCACCACTAGTAGCACCGCACCGCCTTCCACAACCAGTACGCACACCACTACACTACTAGTAGCACCGCACCGCCTTCCACAACCAGTACGCACAACACTACACTACCAGTAGCACCGCACTGCCTTCCACAACCAGTACGCACCACTACCACCACCACACTACCACCACCACTACACTACCACCACTACACTACCAGTAGCACCGCACCGCCTTTCACAACCAGTACGCACCACACTAGACTACCAGTAGCACCGCACCGCCTTCCACAACCAGTACGCACCACAACAATACCACCACCACTACTAGTAGCACCGCACCGCCTTCCACAACCAGTACGCACCACCACAACAATGCCACCACTACACTACCACCACCACTACCAGTAGCACCACACCACCACCACACCACCACCACCACTACACTACCAGTAGCACCGCACCGCCTTCCACAACCAGTACGCACCACAACAATACCACCACCACCACACCGTCACCACCACACCACACCACCACACCACACCACTACTAGTAGCACCACACCGCCTTCCACAACCAGTACACACCACACCGGCACCACCACTGCACTACCAGTAGCAACACACCGCCTTCCACAACCAGTACGCACCACTACAATACCACCACCACACTACTACTACACCACTACCAGTAGCACCGCACCGCCTTCCACAACCAGTACGCACCACAACACCACCACCACCACACCGTCACCACCACACCACACCACCACCACTACTAGGAGCACCGCACCGCCTTCCACAACCAGTACGCACCACACCGACACTACCACCACCACTACACTACACTACCAGTAGCACCGCACCGCCTTCCACAACCAGTACGCACCACAACACTACACTACCACCACCACCACCACTACACTACCAGTAGCACCGCACCGCCTTCCACAACCAGTACGCACCACAACAATACCACCACCACTACACCACCAGTACCACACCACTACTAGTAGCACCGCACCGTCACCACCACCACTACTAGTAGCACCGTCACCACCACCACACCACCACTACCACCACACCACACCACAACCAGTACGCACCACACCGGCACCACCCACCACTACACTACTAGTAGCACCAACACCGCCACTACCACACTACCAGTAGCACCGTCACCACCACCACACCACTACCACACTGCTAGTAGCACCGCACCGTCACCACCATACTACTACTACACTACTGCTACTACTGAACTGCTGCTACTACTATGCCACATCTCCTACACTACACACACTGCTAAAAGCAGTGTGTGTGTGTATTGTTACACGTGTGTCATCTGTGCGGCATGTGCGTGTGTATCACCCGTGTGTTCTTGCGCGTGTGTGTCTCGTTTGCGCGTGTGTGTCATTTGCACGTGTGTGTGTGTCATTTTCACGTGTGTGTGTCGTTTGTGCGTGTGTGTGTGTCGTTTGCGCGCGTGTCGCGCGCGAGGCATGCGTGCGTGCCGCGCATCACGCGTGTGTTGTATTTGTGTCACGTGTGGTGCGTGTGTCACGTGTGTCACGTGTGCGTGGTGTGTCACGTGTGCGTGCAGGTACTACCACAGCGTGTACGATGTGGCGCCCAACATCAAGCTGAGCTTCCCGGAGGGGCTCACGCCAGAGGAGGAGCTCACCTACCCCAGCGACATCGCCAAGGTGAGACACGCGTGGACAACGGAGGGACACGGGGACGGGTGGACAGGGGTGGGACACGGGGACGTGGAGGTGGGACACGGGGACGGGGGTGGGACAAGGGAGAGACAGAGACACGGGACAAAGGGAGACACAGGGACAGAGGAGAGACACAAGGACGTGGGAGAGAGACGGGGATGGGGGAGAGATCTACGCGGTTGGTGGAGATTCAGACGCGTGACGGGGGTGGCCGTGCCGGCCTTCTTCGTTGCCACTCGCTAACAGCACTTGCCCCAACAGTCTGCTGAAGGCTACACGGGTGAACTTTGTCTTTGTGTGCTCTAGAACCTCACGGAGCTGGCCACAGGCGTGGCGAGGGCGCTGTACCTGCAAGCAGGCGGAGACAACGAGACAATGATGGACATCCAGGCCAACACCACCACTGTGTGTGCATACGCACGCTTACACACACACACACAGTCAACATACACACACACAATCATCATACACACACACAGTCAACACATACATACACACAGTCAACATACACACACACAGTCAACATACACACACAGTCAACACACACACATTCAACACACACACAGTCCCACGTACATACGCACAGCCAATATACACACACGCAGTCAACATACACACACAGTCAACACACACACACAGTCAACATACACACAGTCAACACACACACAGTCAACATACACACACAGTCAAAATACACACACAAAGTCGGCATACACACACACAGTCAAAATACACACACAAAGTCGGCATACACACACACACAATCAACATACACACACACAGTCAACATACACACATTTACGTAATATTCACTGTTGGTGGCCATGAGCAGAAATCAAACTCCTATCGCCGGGTTTGTAGTGCAGCGCGATAATTGCTACAGTACCGCTCCCCACACACACACACATCTATAGACACACACACAAACATCTATAGACACACACACACATCTATAGACACACACACACACACATCTATAGACACACACACACACACACATCTATAGACACACACACACACACATCTATAGACACACACACACACATCTATAGACACACACACACACACATCTA
Organism: Lethenteron reissneri; assembly: GCF_015708825.2. Classification (NCBI taxonomy): domain Eukaryota; kingdom Metazoa; phylum Chordata; class Hyperoartia; order Petromyzontiformes; family Petromyzontidae; genus Lethenteron; species Lethenteron reissneri. Next base: position 1,386,047 of record NC_083840.1, read on the forward strand.
TAGACACACACACACACACATCTATAGACACACACACACACACATCTATAGACACACACACACAATCTATAGACACACCACACAACACACATCTATAGACACACACACATCTATAGACACACACACACACACATCTATAGACACACACACACACACATCTATAGACACACACGCACACATCTATAGACACACACACACACACATCTATAGACACACACGCACACATCTATAGACACACACACACACACATCTATAGACACACACACACACATCTATAGACACACACACACACACATCTATAGACACACACGCACACATCTATAGACACACACACGCACACATCTATAGACACACACACACACACATCTATAGACACACACACACATCTATAGACACACACACACACACATCTATAGACACACACACACACATCTATAGACACACACACACACACACATCTATAGACACACACACACACACATCTATAGACACACACGCACACATCTATAGACACACACGCACACATCTATAGACACACACACACACACATCTATAGACACACACACACACACCTATAGACACACACACACACACACATCTATAGACACACACACACATCTATAGACACACACACGTACATTTCATTCTCAGCGGTGGTAATGTGAATGAGTGCCTGGTGCTGTGTTTAAACATTAGCGGCACTGGGGAGACAAAGACGGCTGCGTGGTATGTAAGTTGAACTTCTGATATTGGAAGAAAGAGCGTTCCAGACGGCCGCAGATGCGCATCTGAAAGCGCGCGATGCAGTGGCCGCTGCTGCTGCTGCGAGGATGACGGGAGTTCACGTGATAGTTCGTGCTCCTCAACGAGGTTGCCAAGGTGTTGTGGTTCATTTGTGGAAAGCACTTTGTGTGTGGTGAGTGCCACCTTGTAATGGTTCGGTTCGAAAGAAGTTCATCACACGTACGTACAGTAGCGTCCTTCACGAACCTTCTAAACAGAGGCCGATCTTGACAGGAGGTCTTGGGACAGACCCAGCAGGTGCCATGGGTTGGCTGACTGAGACGACCGGTAGAGGCACCGGCTGTACCCCCGCTGTGTTAACTTGCTCCATTTTAGCCGACCGGCGCTCCGCTCATTGTTGTGAGCGTCGCTCCTCTGCCCTCCGTTGTTGCTGGAGGGCAACTGCCTCCAAATGCCCAGCAGTGTCCTTCACGAACCTCCTCTGCTGGTACCGGTCATCGGCAAGTCCACTCAGATGCCCTCCAACCCATGCCGCGCCCGTTTATCCCTCTTTGTCCAGCCAAACAGAAGCTGTTTCTGCATCCTGTTAGCTGAGCATGCCGGGATACCCAAGCACACCAACAACAACAACCGCCATTCGCCACTAAGTGGCGGTGACGTCACCACGACGCTTGTGCTAGGCCATGTGCACCTTGAGGCCACGTGAAGTGTCGAACGCCCGCTGGCAGGAGGTCACGGGTCAGACCCAGGTGCCACGGGTCGACTGACTGAGATGACTGAGATGACTGGCTGATGCCCCACCTGTACCCCCTACTGTGCCAACTTGCTGTGCTTTAGCAACCCGGCGCTCCGCTCGTTGTGAGCGTCGCTCCTCCGCCCTCCGTTGTTGTTGGAGGGCGACTGCCTCCAACTGCCCAGTAGCGTCCTTCACGAGCCTCCTCCACTGAGGCCGATCTTGACACCGCTGGTACCAGTCATCGGCAAGTCCACTCAGCTCCACGTCCTCCCGTACCACATCACTTCATCTCTTCTCTAGCCCGTGCCGTGCCCGTTTAGCCCCCTCGATCCGGCCGAACAAAAGCTGTTTAGGCATGCGGTGGCTGGGCATGCGGGCTACATCACCCAGCCAACGCAGCCTTGCCTGCCGGAGCTCACCGATGGGACTTTGCCCAGATCTTTCGCATGCAAACAAACCCACGCAAGCACATGGGTGTGTATGTATGTCGAACTTATTTCGCACCGTACGTAGCCAACCGTGCGAATCGGAGGTGCGCACGCTACGGGAGCGTCGTGGTTAGCCCACCGAGTTGTGAGCCTGGCAACTTCCGTTTGATTCTAACTCCTGACGGCCAACATCGGTGGCAATTCTTTTCACCTGGCCTAGGCCTCCCCGAGGTGGACTTGGGCTTCAAATAAAATGCCTGGTGCGAGGTGTGAATAAACGTCGCCGCTGGGGATACAAAGGCGGCCGGGCTGCGTGGTGCTGGTCACCCCCCACCTCTTCCGTGTGCCGTGCCGGCCCCCATGGGTGCTGCTCGCTAACAGCACTTGCACCTACAGTATGTGCAGGTTACGCGGCGAGGGGGGGGGTTTGATGTCTTTGTGTGCTTGCGTAGGGAGCGGTTCGCGCACCGGGCTTCAAACCCAACGACCCGAGTACGATTCCCACTCACGGCCAACACCAGTGACGATTATCTGAACCGATCCTGGGCTTCCCCTAGGTCGACTCGACCTCAACTGCGTACCTGGTGCGATGCGTAAAAATCGCCACTTGGGAGACGAAGGCTGCCCGGGCCTGGTGCTGTCCAATCCACCCCCTCGTGCGCCACAGTGCCGGCCTCCGTCGGTGCTGCTCGCTACGAACAGCACTTGCCCGAACAGTCTGTGAAGCACCACTCGGGGGAACCTTTGTCTTTGTCTTGTAGGTGGCGCGGCTTCTCTACACGCTGCTCGTTCGGGCCAACAACTCGTGGCTGCGCAGCATCATGGACAAGGAGAACAAGGGCATTCTGGGTAATCCTCACTCCCTACTGCCCCCCCCCTCCCCAACCACTTCCTCTGCCCGCGAGCAGATGCAGGGGAATGGTTCTGTAGGAACGGCTTTTTGTGTTTAGTTTCTTGTCCTTCCCCCGCACCTCCAATTGGCGCATGGTTGGCTACGTACGGTGTGACATAAGTTATACATAAACTACACCATACACTACACTACTATGCACTACACTACTATGCACTATACACTACACTATACACTTCTTTTCACTACACTACTATACTATACACTACACCAAATTGAAAACTAATTTCTTTAGAACTGCTTTTTCTGTTCAGTTTATTGTCCTTTCCCCACATACGTACGGTGCGAAAGAAGTTCAACATACACCCCACAGACGACTTTTTGTCTCCCCAGTGCTGCTAATGTTTGTACACAGCACCAGTCACTCATTTAAGGTTGAGTTGACCTAGGGGAGGCCCAGGAACCGTTCGCATTGCCACCGCTGATGTTAGCCGTTGTAGAGAATGAAATGTGTGTGTCTATCGATGTGTGCGTGGGTAGTGGTAGCGGTTTGCGCGCTGCGCTACGAACCCGGCGACCCAAGTTCGATTCCCGCTCACGGCCAACACCAGTGACGATTATCCGAACCGGTCCTGGGCCTCCCCTAGTTCGACTCAGCCTCAAATGAGTACCTGGTGCGGTGTGTAGTAAACATCACCACTGGGGAGACAAAGGCAGCCGGGCGTGGTGCTAGCCAACCACCCCCTTGTGTGCCGTGCTGGTCTTCATAGGTGCTCGCTAACAGCAGGGGGCGTCTTTGTGTATATGTCGGTGTATATATGTGTGTGTGTGTATATCGGCATGTGCGTGCATGTGCGTGTATCTGCGTGTGTGTATATCGGCATGAGTGTATCAGCGTGTGTGTATCAGCGTGTGCGTGCGTGCCTGTATTTCTTTGTGTGTATAACGGTGTGTGTGTGTATATATCGGCATGTGTATCTGTGTGTGGATTTGTGTGCGTGTATATATATCTGCGTGTGTATTTCGGCGGGTGCGTGCGTGTATATCTGTGTATATCTGCGTGTGTGTATCTGCATGTATCTATGTGTGTGTATGTCTGAGTGTGTGTATCTGCGCGTGTGTATACTGTGTGTGTATCTGCACGTGTGTATCTGCACGTGTATACTGTGTGTGTATCTGCACGTGTGTATCTGCACGTGTGTATCTGCACGTGTATACTGTGTGTGTATCTGCACGTGTGTATCTGCGCGTGTATACTGTGTGTATCTGCGTGTGTGTATCTGCGTGTGTGTATACTGTGTGTATACTGTGTGTGTGTATCTGCGTGTGTATATCTGCGTGTGTATACTGTGTGTATCTGCTTGTGTGTATACCGGCATGTGCGTGCGTGTATACTGTGTGTATCTGCGTGTGTGTATACTGTGTGTGTATCTGCGTGTGTGTATCTGCGTGTGTGTATACTGCGTGTGTGTATACTGTGTGTATCTGCGTGTGTGTATACCGGCGCGTGCGTGCGTGCGTGTATACTGTGTATCTGCGTGTGTGTGTATCTGCGTGTGTGTATACTGTGTGTATCTGCGTGTGTGTATACTGTGTGTGTATCTGCGTGTGTGTATCTGCGTGTGTGTATCTGCGTGTGTGTATATGCGTGTGTGTATACTGTGTGTATCTGCGTGTGTGTATCTGCGTGTGTGTATACTGTGTGTGTATCTGCGTGTGTGTATACTGTGTGTGTATCTGCGTGTGTGTATACTGTGTGTATCTGCGTGTGTGTATACTGTGTGTGTGTCTGCGTGTGTGTATACTGTGCGTGTATCTGCGTGTGTGTATACTGTGCGTGTATCTGCGTGTGTGTATACTGTGTGTATCTGCGTGTGTGTATACTGTGTGTGTATACTGTGCGTGTATACTGTGTGTGTATCTGCGCGTGTATACTGTGTGTGTATCTGCGCGTGTATACTGTGTGCATCTGCGTGTGTGTATCTGCATGTGTATACTGTGTGTGTATCTGCGTGTGTGTTTCTGCGCGTGTGTATCTGCGCGTGTATACTGTGTGTTTCTGCGCGTGTGTATCTGCGCGTGTATACTGTGCGTGTATCTGCGTGTGTGTGTATCTGCGTGTGTGTATACTGTGTGTATACTGTGTGTGTGTGTATCTGAGTGTGTGTATCTGCGTGTGTGTGTATCTGCGTGCATGTATCTGCGTGTGTGTATACTGTGTGTGTATTTGCGTGTGTGTATACTGTGTGTGTATCTGCGTGTGTGTATCTGCGTGTGTACTGTGTGTATACTGTGTGTATACTGTGTGTATCTGCGTGTGTGTGTACTGTGTGTGTATCTGCGCGTGTGTATCTGCGTGCGTGTATACTGTGTGTGTACTGTGTGTATACTGTGTGTATCTGCGTGTGTGTATACTGTGCGTGTATCTGCGTGTGTGTATACTGTGTGTATCTGCGTGTGTGTATACTGTGTGTATCTGCGTGTGTGTATACTGTGTGTGTATACTGTGCGTGTATACTGTGTGTGTATCTGCGCGTGTATACTGTGTGCATCTGCGTGTGTGTATCTGCATGTGTATACTGTGTGTGTATACTGTGTGTGTATACTGTGCGTGTATCTGCATGTGTATACTGTGTGTGTATCTGCGTGTGTGTTTCTACGCGTGTGTATCTGCGCGTGTATACTGTGCGTGTATCTGCGTGTGTGTGTATCTGCGTGTGTGTATACTGTGTGTGTATCTGCGTGTGTGTGTATCTGCGTGTGTGTGTACTGTGTGTATACTGTGTGTGTGTGTATCTGAGTGTGTATCTGCGTGTGTGTGTATCTGCGTGCGTGTATACTGTGTGTGTATCTGCGTGTGTGTGTATCTGCGTGTGTGTGTATCTGTGTGTGTATACTGTGTGTATACTGTGTGTATACTGTGTGTATCTGCGTGTGTGTGTACTGTGTGTGTATCTGCGCGTGTGTATACTGTGTGTGTATCTGCGCGTGTATACTGTGTGTGTATCTGCGTGTGTGTATACCGGCATGTGCGTGTGTGTATCTGCGCGTGTATACTGTGTGTGTATCTGCGTGTGTGTGTACCGGCATGTGCGTGTGTGTATCTGCGCGTGTATACTGTGTGTGTATCTGCGTGTGTGTATACTGTGTGTGTATCTGCGTGTGTGTGTATCTGCGTGTGTACTGTGTGTATACTGTGTGTATACTGTGTGTATCTGCGTGTGTGTGTACTGTGTGTGTATCTGCGCGTGTGTATCTGCGTGCGTGTATACTGTGTGTGTACTGTGTGTATACTGTGTGTATCTGCGTGTGTGTATACTGTGCGTGTATCTGCGTGTGTGTATACTGTGTGTATCTGCGTGTGTGTATACTGTGTGTATCTGCGTGTGTGTATACTGTGTGTGTATACTGTGCGTGTATACTGTGTGTGTATCTGCGCGTGTATACTGTGTGCATCTGCGTGTGTGTATCTGCATGTGTATACTGTGTGTGTATACTGTGTGTGTATACTGTGCGTGTATCTGCATGTGTATACTGTGTGTGTATCTGCGTGTGTGTTTCTACGCGTGTGTATCTGCGCGTGTATACTGTGCGTGTATCTGCGTGTGTGTGTATCTGCGTGTGTGTATACTGTGTGTGTATCTGCGTGTGTGTGTATCTGCGTGTGTGTGTACTGTGTGTATACTGTGTGTGTGTGTATCTGAGTGTGTATCTGCGTGTGTGTGTATCTGCGTGCGTGTATACTGTGTGTGTATCTGCGTGTGTGTGTATCTGCGTGTGTGTGTATCTGCGTGTGTACTGTGTGTATACTGTGTGTATACTGTGTGTATCTGCGTGTGTGTGTACTGTGTGTGTATCTGCGCGTGTGTATACTGTGTGTGTATCTGCGCGTGTATACTGTGTGTGTATCTGCGTGTGTGTATACCGGCATGTGCGTGTGTGTATCTGCGCGTGTATACTGTGTGTGTATCTGCGTGTGTGTGTACCGGCATGTGCGTGTGTGTATCTGCGCGTGTATACTGTGTGTGTATCTGCGTGTGTGTATACTGCGTGTATCTGCTTGTGTGTGTACCGGCATGTGCGTGCGTGCGTGTGCCCAGGCCGCCACGCGCTCAGCTTCTACGTGGGCGTGAGCGACAACTGGAGCCACAACGACATCACGCAGGTGGCGCTGCACGCGCTCGCCAACCTCACGGGCACCGCGATGCCCCTCAACGAGACGGCTTGCCGCGACCCCAAGAAGCACGGCGTCGCCGACGAGGAGGTGACCGCACGACAACAACGACGACGTCACAGCAGCGCCGCCGCCACCACACAGACAACAGCCCCCCGCCCGCCCGGCGTAGCCTTCCGCAGGCCGCTGGGGTCAAGTGCTGTTAGTGAGCAGCACCTGCGACGGCCGAACTCTGAAATCCGTGAACAATTTTGATTTAAAGCTTTCGTGACTGCAGGGATTCATATTCTTGGTTCTTTCTGTAAAGCCATCCGGCTACCATCAGAGATTCGTTCATGAGGCATTCCACATATACAAACACAGAGACAATTTCAACCGAGAAGATGGATTCTGGCTTGGCAATCATTGGAAGGATTTGATAAACCATTTCGGGTCTTAGTTGGTTGTGTTCACGCTTGCGGTGACTTTCAGACCGCTCTCCATTCTCTTCCTCTCCCCCCTCCTCCGTTCCGAGCATAGATGGACTCGTCCGTCTGAACAACCGCCAGTCGCTGTCCGTGGTGCCGACGTTAAAAAAAAACGCCCCTTTTTTCAAATTTTGTTGCTGTGGGTTGCACACCTGATGATGATTGCTTGTGTTGCAATCGAAACGTCGGGATAATTTTATTGTTTTATTATTATTTTAGTATTTCCCTTCTACGTGACTTTACCGAAAGAACCAAGAACCACAAACAATAGTTTTTTTTCAAACTGGGTAAAGGCCCTACTGAGCTGTATAGGTGTTTTTTTTTGTAATAAGCGACCATCGCGAATGATTGGTCGAACCAAGTGGAGAGAGAGACGCGCCAACTCCAGTTGTACAGCAGACGTCAGAGTTGGGCTCGAACCCACGACCTCCTGTATACCAGGCGTGTTAACGTCTCTCCACCGTGACGCACTACCGCTCCCCAAAGACAAAGATCCTCCGTGTAGCCTTAACAGGTTGTTCGCGAGCAGCACCTATGACGGCCAGTGGCGATGTTCACACATTGCACCAGATGATCATTGTTTTAGGCTGAGTAGACCTGGGGGAGGGGGTGGCCAGGACCGGCTCAGACAATCGTCGCTGGTGTTGGTCGCAAGCGGGAAGCGCTCTCGGGCCGCCGGGTTCGTAGCGCAGCTCGCCAATCGCGGCACTATTCTATTTGACCAGGTAAGGCCCACGCCGAGCGGTGGAGATATTTTTTCGGAAGCGAACTGGCTCTCACGAAGGGTAGTTCAACAAAGTGGCTTGCCATCATCACGTGGTAAATTGATAGCAGCAACCAACGTATGATGTTGATTCTAAATGTGGAGGTAAAAACCAGAGGAACCCAGAGGAGAATCCACGCGACCACGGGGAGAGAGACACACAAACTCCAAATATAACGAGCGTCATCGGTTTCGGGATCGAACCCACGACCTCCTGCATACCAGGCGAGGTAACATCTCACTACCGTGTTGCCCAAGCCCCACACACTCTGCAGAACAGGGCAGAGACGGTGCAAACCGCACACGGAAAGTCTGGAATCGAACCCAGGCCCATCTTGCCACCTTGTGCCTTTGACATTGTGAGTGGTCCAGCCGCAGCGGAGTGAGCGTGGTGGAGATGGGGGGCAGGGGGTTGAAGGGAGAGCGTTCATCTCTTTAGCGGCTGCCGCAAGGCCAGGCTAAGTGGGGAGGGTGGAGCCGGCTTGACAGGACCGTGACTCAAGTACAACGAGCCCAACTGGTTTAACCCCCCCCCCTTTCCTCCACCCTGTGTGTCACCTGCCTCTTCTCCCCCCCCCCCTCCTTCCCCCCCCCCTCCTCTTCCCCCCCCCTCCTCTTCCCCCCCCCCTCTTCCCCCCCCCTTCCCCCCCCCCCTCCTCTTCCCCCCCCCTCCTCTTCTCCCCCCCCCTCTTCCCCCCCCCCTTCCCCCCCCCCTCCTCTTCCCCCCCCCTCCTCTTCTCCCCCCTCCTCTTCCCCCCCCCTTCCCCCCCCCCTCCTCTTCCCCCCCCTCCTCTTCCCCCCCCCCCTCTTCCCCCCCCCTTCCCCCCCCCCTCCTCTTCCCCCCCCTCCTCTTCTTCCCCCTCCTCTTCCCCCCCCCTCCCCCCCCCCTCCTCTTCTCCCCCCCCTCCTCTTCTTCCCCCTCCTCTTCCCCCCCCCTTCCCCCCCCCCTCCTCTTCCCCCCCCTCCTCTTCCCCCCCCCCCTCTTCCCCCCCCTTCCCCCCCCCCTCCTCTTCCCCCCCCCTCCTCTTCTTCCCCCTCCTCTTCCCCCCCCCTTCCCCCCCCCCTCTTCTTCCCCCCCTCCTCTTCCTCCTCTTCTTCCGCTTACTCTTCCTCCTCCATGTCGCCTTCCTCCATTACCACCTAACACTCCCTCCACCCCCTTCGTGTCGCCCTCCTCATCCTCCTCATCCTCCACTTCCTTCCCCCACCCCACCCACCACCACCACCTCCTCTCCTCTCCACCAGATGTTCAAGTACATCTGGGTCATGGGCTCCCCGCCGGGCAAGGGGGCCGAGGCTGGGGACAAGGAGGGCGCTGGCTTCTGCACGCGCAGCACGGCGCACCTGTCGCCCGCCGTGTCGCCCGCCTTCGAGCTGCGGGACTTCGACTCGGGGGAGTACTCCACGTGGACAGAGTCGCGCTGGAAGCAGCTGCGGGCGCGCCTCTTCCTGGTCGCCAGCCCCCAGCTCGAGGTGGGCGGCGCTCGCTCGCGCGGCCAGGCAGAGACGCGCGCGGCGAGACACACACACGGATAGACACACACACGGATAGACACACACAGCCAGCCAAACACACACGCGGATAGATACACACGCGGATAGACACGCGCACGGATAGACACACGCACGGATAGACACACACGCGAATAGACACACACACGGATAGACACGCAACTACACACACAGCCAGCCAGACACACACAAGGCAAGACACACACACGGATAGACCCACACACGGATAGACACACACACGGATAGACACACACACGGATAGACACACACACGGATAGACACACACACGGATAGACACACACACGGATAGACACACACACACGGATAGACACACAACTACACACACAGCCAGCCAGACGCACACACGGATAGTCACACACACACGGATAGATACACACGCGGATAGACACACACACGGATAGTCACACACACACGGATAGACACATACACGGATAGACACACACACGGATGGATACACACGCAGATAGACACGCGCACGGATAGACACACGCACGGATAGACACCCACGGATAGACACCCACGGATAGACACACACACACGGATAGACACACACACACGGATAGACACACACACACGGATAGACACACACACACGGATAGACACACACACACGGATAGACACACACACACGGATAGACACACACACGGATAGACACACACACACGGATAGACACACACACACGGATAGACATACAACTACACACACAGCCAGCCAGATACACGCACGGCTAGACACACACACGGATAGACACACACACGGATAGACACACAGCTACACACACAGCAGTCGTTGTTGTGGCACTGTGGTCGTGACGTCGTGGTCTTGATGCCCCTCGTGTGCGTCGTGCAGCACGTGACGCTGGCCGTGGGCTGCCTGGTGCTGGCGCTGTCTCTGTGCTCCGTCTACCTCGTTAACTCCAAGGCCGACGTCCTCTTCACCCCGACGCGCGATGCCCACTCACCCGCTTACTGATGTTGCACTCACCCGCTTACTGATGTTGCACTCACCCGCTTACTGATGTTGCACTCACCGGCTTACTGATGTTGCACTCACCACACTTGCCAGATTACTGATGTTGCATTCACCAGCTTACTGATGTTGCACTCACCACACTCGCCAGATTACTGATGTTGCACTCACCCGCTTACTGATGTTGCACTCACCACACTCGCCAGATTACTGATGTTGCACTCGCCAGATTACTGATGTTGCACTCACCAGCTTACTGATGTTGCACTCACCCGCTTACTGATGTTGCACTCACCACACTCACCAGCTTACTGATGCACTCACCACACTCACCGGCTTACTGATGCACTCACCACACTCACCGGCTTACAGATGCACTCACCACACTCACCGGCTTACAGATGCACTCACCACACTCACCGGCTTACAGATGCACACACCAAACTCACCGGCTTACTGATGCACTCACCACACTCACCGGCTTACTGATGCACTCACCACACACCAGCTTACAGATGCACTCACCACACTCACCGGCTTACAGATGCACACACCAAACTCACCGGCTTACTGATGCACTCACCACACTCACCGGCTTACTGATGCACTCACCACACACCAGCTTACAGATGCACTCACCACACTCACCGGCTTACAGATGCACACACCAAACTCACCGGCTTACTGATGCACTCACACGGCTTACTGATGTTGCACTCACCGGCTTACTGATGCACTTATAGGCTTATTGGTGTTGCACTCACGGGATAATTGAAGCTGTCACCACACTCATCCACGCTCACCACTCTCACCAGCTTACTAATGCGCTCACCACTCACCAGATTACTGATGCGTTCACCACACCCGCCAGCTTATTGATGCACTCACCACTCATCCACACTCGCCACTCACAATGCTCGGCTGCATACTAACCACGCACCCTCTTAAGAATACTCACCACTTCACTAAACACTCCCACACACTCACCCACTCCCACACACACTCACCCTCTCTCTCATACAGACTCACCCTCTCTCACACACTCACCCTCTCACACACACGCACACTAACCCTCTCCCCCTCACACTCACCCTCTCATACACACACACTCACCCTCTCCCCCACACACACTCACCCTCTCCCCCACACACACTCACCCTCTCCCCCACACACACTCACCCTCTCCCCCACACACACTCACCCTCTCCCCCACACACACTCACCCTCTCGCACACGCACACACTCACCCTCTCGCACACGCACACACTCACCCTCTCTCCCACACACTCTCACCCTCTCCCCCACACACTCACCCTCTCGCACACACCCTCTCCCACACACTCACCCTCTCTCCCACACGCACCTCTCACACACACACACACTCACCCTCTCCCCCACACGCACTCACCCTCTCGCACACGCACACACTCACCCTCTCCCCCACACACACTCACCCTCTCCCCCACACACTCACCCTCTCACACACACGCACACTCACCCTCTCCCCCACACACTCACCCTCTCTCTCACACTCACCCTCTCATACACACACACTCACCCTCTCCCCCACACACACTCACCCTCTCCCCCACACACACTCACCCTCTCCCCCACACACACTCACCCTCTTGCACACCCTCTTTCCCACACCCACCTCTCACATACACACACACACTCACCCTCACCTGTGTCAGACACTGGGCAGCGACCTCCCCTCCGAGTCAGCTCACCGCCACGGGGGAGGGGGGGGGGGTCAGGTTCGACTCCCGCTAGCGGTGACCACCTGTGCTGTATTGCGGCTGGTTAAACAATCCTCCACATGCATGCAGGCAGGAAGGGCTGCTACGTGGACCTTAAAGATCTTTCGAGGGGTCCAGGGGGGGAGGAGAGTTGGGGGTAGGGTCGGGGATGGGGGGAGGGGGGCGTGGGGGTAGGGGCGGGGATGGGGGGAGGGGGGCGTGGGGGGGGGGGCGGCCACGGCCATTGCTTGCCGGCGTTAAAAAAACCCAATGTCTGTGGGCTTCTAAAATTGTCCACGGCTGAATCCTTTTGTAAATAAACACTCGGCCACCCACCATCCCTGTGTCGTCGACGCGGTGTTGTCACCCACACACACCGAGACCCGCCATTTGCCACGAAGTGCCGGTGATATCACCACGGCACCTGTGCCAGGCTATGTGCACGTTAAGGCCACGTGAAGTGTCGAACACCCGCTGGCAGGAGGTCCCGGGACAGACCCAGCAGATGCCGTGGGTTGACCGACTGAGATGACCGGCAGATGCACCACCTGTGCCCCCTACCGTGCCAACTTGCTGTATATTATCCGCCTGACACTCCGCTCGTTGTTGTGAGTGTCGCTCCTCTGACCTCCGTTGTTGCTGGAGGACGACTGCCTCCAACTGCCCAGTAGCAGCGTCCTTCACGAGCCTCCTCCAAAGAGGCTGATCTTGACACCACTGGTACCGATCATCGGCAAATCCACTCTGCTCCATGTCTTCCCGTACTGCATCAGCTCCATCTCTTCTCCAGGCCATGTTCACGTTTAGCCCCCTCTATGCAGCCAAACAGAAGCTGCTTTGGGCATGCGTTGGCAGGGCAGGCGGTGCTGCATGACCCAGCCAATGTAGCTTTGCCGGCCGGAGGAGCTCACTGATGGGAATGTGTCCAGATTGCACACGCACGCACAAAAAATATCCCCCGTTTAGCCTTAACAGACTGTTGGGGCAAGTGCTGTTAGTGAACACCTATGAAGGCCGGCACGGCACACGAGAGGGGTGGGTGGCCAGCAACCACGCCCAGCCGCCTTTGTCTCCCCAGTGGCAATTTTACACCACACTGGTTACTCATTTTAGGCTGAGTCGATCTAGGGGAGGCTCCGGACCGGTTCAGATAATCATCACTGTGTGTTGGCCATGAGCGGGAATCGAACTCGGGTCGCCGGGTTCATAGCGCTGCACGCTCACCGCGCCGCACACACAGGCATACACACACCACATACATACATACACACACCACACAGGCACACAGACATGCACGCGCGTTGGGCTCGCGATCTTAGCACTCCAAAAGAATCGCCGTGGGCCCGGGTGGGCGGTTGAGAGGGCCGGTGATGGGGGCTGACGGGTAGCTGCTCCTACGCCTGAGCATGGGGCGCAGCGGTGGCTTGGAGATGTTTACTTCAAATGAAGATTGATTTTAACTACCTCGCCTGGTTTACAGGAGGGCATGAGTTCGATCCTGACCCTGACGTCTGCTGTATACGCTTTGGTTCTTTCGGTAAAGTCACGTGGGTATAAAATAAAATAAACCACGACGTTTCGGGCGCAAACACAAGCGTCCGTCATCAGGTGGGACAGCGTGGTTTGCTGCTGAGGCAGACTGTTTTAAAAGGTTTGAAATGGGTGTAGCTCAAGGGTTATAAAGAAGTGGCCGGGGCTAGTGACGTTAATGTGAGAAATTAGCGTGTAACTGTAAGATAGGAGGAGAGCGGCCTCCTAGACGAGGGCACGGAAGTGGCTATGTTAATGTGAGAGATTAGCATGATGTTAATGTGAGAGATTAGGGGGCACGGAAGTGGCTATTTTAATGTGAGAGATTAGAGGGCACGGAAGTGTCTATGTTAATGGGAGACATTAGCATGATGTTAATGTGAGAAATTAGCATGTAACTGTAGAAAAGGAGAAGAAGAGCGGCCTCCTCGTATATTTGAAGGTTGCGTGTCTCTCCCCATGGTAGCGTGGATTTTGCTCCGGGCTCTCCGAATTTTCCCTCCACGTTGAGAATGAACATCACGCGTTTCGAGTATTTGGCTGCTACAGATTTCCACACGACGACGATGAGCCGCTTCGTCGAGCTGTCAATTTTGGTGGCCAGGTTGCTTCTGAAAAAGAGCTACGCAGCTGATTGGTCCACACCAGAGACAGCTTTTCTTAGAGCCGAGTCTCTTATGGTGTTCGACCAGATGACGCCAAAAGGCGCACAGTTCAAAGACAACGCACTATCAGAGTAATGAGAGCTCGGGGTAAGCATCTACATCATGAGGCCTCCTTTACCAGTGTTGAGGAGTTCCCAGGACGCACTCGGAGACGGAGGTAAGTTGAGGGGCTTTCGCCAAAGGTTTATTACAGACTTTACAACTTAACAAACAAGGGTGTAACAACTCCCAGGGGTTAGGGGTCCTACGCTGAGTCCTGGTCGCTGCCCGGCTAGCTCCAGTCTTTCCGTGTCGGATCGGGGACTCTGCCAACTCCACCGACCGGAGGGAGAAGCACCTATCGGCTACCACTGGCGTCCTTCCAGACTCACGACTTCGTCCCTCTACACCCTGGTTCCCTCTCTACCCTTCTCACTCTACTCGTTCCCACAGTGACCCCGCTTTCGTCACGGGGTCTCCCTTAAATACTCTGAGACATGACGTCATCGAGCTGCCCAGCGCGCATGACGTCATGTAACGTGACGTCATCGCACTGGACGGCACACGATGTCACGTCCCCATTTTACTTCTCTACACCAGTACCAAAATATACTAATAGCGTTTTCCCATTTTTTCTGGCAACAAAACTGACACCTTTTGCAAGGACTCATGTTAACGTTAACCACAATACTTGCAGTCAAATGCAAACAAAAAACAATACTCCGTCTCTGGTGTGGACCAATCAGTTTCAAGGACAATGCATTAATTATCAGAGTATTTGTTTGCATTTGACTGCAAGTATTGTGGTTAATGTTAACATGATTCCTTGAAAAAGATGTCCGTTTTGTTGCCAGAAAAAATGGGAAAACCCCTATTAGTTTTAGTTTAGCATGCACGACCAACGGCAGGGGGTGAGGTCGTGGTGGTGGGCGCTGGATCGGCCACCGAACGGCACGGCAAACTTGTTTCCGTCCTAAGCCAGCCAGGTTCTGTCCCGTCCTTCCGAAAACGACCACGGCAACGCCTCCTGGTTGCGAGCTGTGGAGGGGGGTTGATGGATCTTTGAAGCTGTTGCGAGCAGGCAACTTGGCCCATCACCCACCACCCCCTGCTGGAGTTCACTGAACACGGTGCAGTTCCATAGGAAGATGGGGGGGGGTAGCTGGGTCAGGCCACGTGGCTAAGGGCTGTGAGCGAGTAGCGTCGATAAGGAGTTATGGGTGGGTCGGTTGGCAACACAACGCACGCGGCCCGCCGTGTTTATCTCCCACAGTGCCGATGTGTTTTTGTACTCTTTGGTTTTTTCGGTAAAGTCACAGCTATGACGGTTCCACCTAAAGACGGGAGCTTGTGTTGCCTCCGAAACGTCGTGATTTAATTTATTTGAATTTTTTACCTACGTGACTTTACTGAAAAAATACAAAGAGTATGAATCCTTGCAGTCACGGAAACTTAAAGTCTAGAATTAATGGATGTGTTTTTGGTTCATGCACCAGTTGCTCATTGCAGGCAGAGTCTGCCCATAACAGAGGGTGTTTTTTTTGGGATTACATTGCGTAAATACAAATGTGTGTCGTTAAACCCGCCACCACCCGACACGGCCAACGAGTGAGGTTGGTCACGTAAACGGAACGTGCCAATTCGTTACGAGCTCAGTGGGGGCCTTACCTGGTTTAACGACGCCTTCATATTGACGCGATCTAACCCTAAAAACCCCTCTGTTATGGATGATATTTGGCCATGAAATCCCTACCACGTGTTAAGCCGAGTCTACCAAGACGGGGGCCCAATGGCCGCCTCGTATATCCCCTGCCCGCTGTGCTTATTGGTCGTGAGCGGCCGCACGAATTTCACGTCGCCGGGCGTTCGTTTCGGCAGCGCGGTGCGGGTGCGCTAACCGCTGCGCCACCGCTCCTCCTGCTGGCGGAGGCTATGACCGGCCTGGAAACGGGAGCGGTGGCCTGGCGCTCTGTGAATACGCGAAAGCCAAATGAACCTCATGGCGGGACCCCGGGGTCCAGAATAAACACAAAAAAACCCTCAAATAATTAATTATTTTTTGGCGACATCAACACCGCGACCCACTTGGCGCGGATCATTCTGTTGTCGTGTCGTCCAAGCGCAACGAGAACGAATGCGCAGAAAAAACAAAACTTTGAAACTTTAATGAGCGCATCGTGTAGAGCTCGTCGAGAGGAACAGATCGCCGTGTCGTTCGCCTTCAACAGACATACAATGACGTCGCAACGCAGTTTAGGGGCCGTCCATAAATTATGTCACGCACCTGGGGGCGGGGGGGGATTTCAGACATTTGTGACGATGTGTGACGAGGGGAGGGGCGGTTTAGAAATGTGACATCAAATGCGCAACTTTAAATCAATATAGACAACACGTTCTACTTAGTTAAATATACTTTTAAATAAATGTTTTCTCCTACAACATCAGAGTGCAACGCCACATTAAATACGCACTACAATGACAATAGTTTAAAGCGATTTGAAGCATGTTTTATTTTTTTTGGGGGGGGGGAGGGCAGAGCTTTGTGACGTCATATTTGAGGGGGAGGGGGTCTGACTTTTTGTGACGCCGTGTGACGATGGGGGGGGGTCAAAATCGACCAAAATCGCGTGACGTCATTTATGGACGGCCCCTTATGCGAGAGCCCCGGGGGCTTATGGGAGCCTGGGGTCCTACCATGAGGTTCAAATGTCCACTTATACATTTGTAGTGGTGGTATTGACGTGCGCCGGCAGTGATGGATCACGGGGCGCGGGGTTGGGCACACGATGTGGGCGTGGCATGGACGCGCGCGCCGGTGGTAAGGCGCGCTCACACAAGCTGGGAAAAGAGGATCGTAGCGAGTGCGCAGTGATTGGTCAGATAAGTGGGTGCTCTCAGCGACGTCCGCAGGAGGGGTATAAAGGGAGACGCGCGAGAGCACTCGTGGTCAGAGTTAACCAGTTGAAGACCGAAGACGGGGTGGAGGAGGTAGTGGCCCGAGACCCCTAGTCCCGCCGTCCTTGTGGGGACCGGGGCCCTGTGTGGCTCGGAGCCGAGACTGGGGGGGACCGTAGTCCGACGCCCGTGTGGGTCGGGACGGTGGTACCCAGAGCCGAGACGGGCACCCCGGCTGGGTGTGTCCCGGAAGGCTACGGGGCGTAAGAGCCCGTGTCAGTACAGCTGAGTGGGTGTTGGTCACCCGTGTAGCTGAGTGGGTGTTAGTCACCCGTGTAGCTGAGTGGGTGTTGGTCACCCGTGTAGCTGAGTGGGTGTTAGTCACCCGTGTAGCTGAGTGGGTGTTGGTCACCCGTGTAGCTGAGTGGGTGTTGGTCACCCGTGTAGCTGAGTGGGTGTTAGTCACCCGTGTAGCTGAGTGGGTGTCCGTCACCCGTGTAGCTAAGTGGGTGTTGGTCACCCGTGTAACGAAGTAGGGTGTTAGTCATCCGTGTAACTACAAGTTGGTGAAAATAAAGAGTGTGCTACCCGTGAAGTCGTCTCCTGCCGAGTTACTACTTTACAACTGGTGTCAGAAGTGGGGTTTCATGTTGTGTTGTTAGGGTTGTGTTATGTTACGGGGCACACGTGGGGGTGAAGGGGTGTTGTATGTTTTATTAGCAGCCGGGTCGGCTGCGAGCTATGTGGTAGGGGGTGATGTAGTGGTGGTATTGACGTGCGCCGGCAGTGATGTATCACGGGGCGCGGGGTTGGGCACGCGATGTGGGCGTGGCATGGACGCGCGCGCCGGTGGTAAGGCGCGCTCACACAAGCTGGGAAAAGAGGATCGTAGCGAGTGCGCAGTGATTGGTCAGATAAGTGGGTGCTCTCAGCGACGTCCGCAGGAGGGGTATAAAGGGAGACGCGCGAGAGCACTCGTGGTCAGAGTTAACCAGTTGAAGACCGAAGACGGGGTGGAGGAGGTAGTGGCCCGAGACCCCTAGTCCCGCCGTCCTTGTGGGGACCGGGGCCCTGTGTGGCTCGGAGCCGAGACTGGGGGGGACCGTAGTCCGACGCCCGTGTGGGTCGGGACGGTGGTACCCAGAGCCGAGACGGGCACCCCGGCTGGGTGTGTCCCGGAAGGCTACGGGGCGTAAGAGCCCGTGTCAGTACAGCTGAGTGGGTGTTGGTCACCCGTGTAGCTGAGTGGGTGTTAGTCACCCGTGTAGCTGAGTGGGTGTTGGTCACCCGTGTAGCTGAGTGGGTGTTAGTCACCCGTGTAGCTGAGTGGGTGTTGGTCACCCGTGTAGCTGAGTGGGTGTTGGTCACCCGTGTAGCTGAGTGGGTGTTAGTCACCCGTGTAGCTGAGTGGGTGTCCGTCACCCGTGTAGCTAAGTGGGTGTTGGTCACCCGTGTAACGAAGTAGGGTGTTAGTCATCCGTGTAACTACAAGTTGGTGAAAATAAAGAGTGTGCTACCCGTGAAGTCGTCTCCTGCCGAGTTACTACTTTACACATTGATGGGACGATATAGCCCACTGCTACTGACACAGATACAAATCTCCTTTATAAGCAATGCCTTTATATGGTGGTCGTCATGTATGTGTAATAAAGAACTCGGACGCTCTCTCTGTCTCCGTGTCCTTTATTTGGGTTCTTATGCTTTTCCCTCACGGCACTCCCCTAGATACTCTTCGTTCGGCAGCCCCAGGCTGCTGTCGCTCACGTAGCCCACTTTCTCTCCTAGCAGACCCGCTGCTGAACTCCTCGTGCAGACCCCCGCTGCTCAACTCCCCTTTTGCAGACCCGCTGCTCTCTGCAGCCTCCTCGCTGCTCCTGCTGCTCCGGGGTCGGTCACCGTTGGCCGACGGAGCCGAACCTCGTGGTCCGTGTATGTGGCGATCTCGCCACTCTCTCTCTCACCCTCCGCCCTGCGTGGCCTCACTCTTTCCCAGTCTCCGATCACTCCCCCTCCTCTTCCGGTTTCTCCCCTTATAGACCTGAACCCCCTCCCCCACGTGACGTAACTCCTCCCCCCATGACGTCACTTCCGGGAGGTCGTTTACGCCCGCATTACATATGTAAAAACGCTTTCGTTAGTTCAATTAGTTGAAGCAGCGAGTCGAGGTGCGTGCGTTGTTTGGCTCGGCATTGGGACAGAGCGAGCAGGGCTCGCAGCGATCGGAAAAGGTCGCGAGTTCAATTTCTGGTGAGGCGCGGTCACTGGCTGGTGACCGGGCAGAGACCATCAACTGACTGCACATTAGAAGCCGGTTTTAATCACAATTCAGTCTACGCGTGAGTCTATGGATCTCTGTGCGAGTCTATGGATCTCTGTGCGAGTCTATGGATCTCTAAGTAAGTCACTGGTGATCGGGCAGAGATTACCAACTCACCTCACTTTAGAACCCGGTTTTAATTGACCGAGGGGTGGGGGAGGGGGTGGATAAAATAGGTACCACTTTGTGTGTATGGGGGGCAGGGGGGGGGAGTTAACAGTGGTTTGTCTTACGGACACACTCGCCCCCGAACCCCCCAGTGCTGTTGTCACTAACCCCGCAATGCTTTCAAATGTGTGGCAGCCCCCCGCCACTCACACATTGGCGATGTGTTACAGGTGAAAGTGAGTGAAGCCCAATGCGAATTAGCCGGGCTCTGATCAGGGATTGTTATTATTAGGCGCACGTGGTGCGTGTTGCGGTGTAAAGTCATCTTCTGCGTTTTAGTAAAAAAAATGGATGTAACGTAGCGCAATTGCTTCATTGGCTCGTTGGACTGCTTTATTAAAATGTAGCATATACATTGTATGTTAATAATAATAGGACATTTTGTACATTTTGACTGGTAACTTTTGTGACTGCGGGAATTCATATTCTTGGTTCTTTCGGTAAAGTCACATAGAAGGGAAATAATAAAATAATTTAAATAGAAAACAATAAAAATGCTCACGACGTTTCGACTGCAATACAAGCAATCATCTTCAGGTGTGAAATCCACAAATGTTCTTTCTTCATTGATGGTGTAAATGCTTACCCCGAGCTCTCATACTCTGATGGTGCATTGTCTTTGAGTTGTGCGCCTTTGGGCGTCATCTGGTCCAACCCATGTGAGACTAGGCTCTAAGGAAAGCTGTCTCGGGTGTGGACCAATCAACTTCAAGGACAGTGCATACATTATCAGAGTTATGTTTTTTGTTTGCATTATGGCTGCCGCTATTGTGGTCTATGCAAACATGACTCCTTGTAAAAAGGTTTCAGTTTTGTTGCCAGATAGAAGGGTAAAAAAACAATTATCAAAACAGGAGGTGTTAAGATGTTCAAACCACCAACTAGATACCTTTTGCAAGGAAAAATATTAGAGAGAGAAATAGGAAGTTTGACAATAAATTTAGTAAAATTAGAGAGTGTAATGCAACACAGAGAGTCGGCTAACACACAGTTAACGCATAGCCTGGTGGATTACGTTCTCCCAAAGTGTGAGTTGTGAGGAAACCCTCCCCGTAGAGGTGCTTCAAACTAGATTTGAAGCTTTCGTGACTGCAGGAATTACTCTTTGGTTTTTTCGGTAAAGTCACGTAGAAAATAAAATGAGATAATAATAGAATACGACGTTTCGATTGCAACACAAGCAACCATCATCACGTAAGAATGAATAACGAAAAACAAAAATAGTAAACTTAGAAATATAATGCAATACAACACAGAGAGTCGGCTAACACAACAGTCAACACCCCACCTGGTTGATATCGTTCTTCCAAAGAGTGACAAAAACAGAAAGACAGCGCCACTGTGTCGAGGCCTTAAGAAGAAAGAGGGGGGAGGGGTTGGGGCAGGGAGAAAGGGGTGGGATTGGGGTAGAGGATAATGAGAGAGTTGTGTGGAGTTCCGGACCATAGTGGCCGGAGGAGAGACAATGAACTATGAAACACATTCCTCTTGCGGAGGGAGCTGGTAGGAACGTTGGGTTGCTCGGTCAATGGCCTGCAGGGTCAACGGCGGTGACCAGCCCCTCCCCACCCAGCCCCACCCTTCCCCACCACCCACCCACCCCACCCAGCCCCTCCCTGCACGACGGACAATAATCCCCTGTGGGCTGGTGTAACCAGGAGGTTCCTACCAGTACAAACCAGTACGGTAATATTAGAGCAAGCAAATCGGAAGTTTGAGAGAGCAATTTGAGTAAAATTAGGAAGTGTAATGTTATGCAACACAGAGTCGGTTAACATACAACGCATAGCCTGGTTGATTACGTTATTTCAAAGATTGCTAAATTAGAAGTTAAGTGTGAAACAGAAGGAATCAACTACTGCACCAACGACACATAGTCCTTGTGAACATGCAAACAATATGCTCTGATAATTATAATATATGCACTGTCGTTGAAACTGTTGGGCCTACACCGATTGTATTAACAGAAAAGGTAAAACCAATTCTTATTTTTCAGATATATTCAATTTAACACGTAGGCTTTCGCGACCAATATTATTCATAATAAACGTTTTTGGGTTAAATCGCGTTATTTATTAATGTGTTGTAACCCTCCACCACCCGACACGGCCAATCAGCAAAAAAGTGTCACATTGACTACTTTATTCACTACTTTATTTTTCTTGCGAATTGCCGCATGATGCTGGATGTAATTACCAGCGAAACGTCGTACTAAAAAACTGTAAATGTTGTGGAGTCACTCAACACATCGGTGGGCTAAAGTAGTGAACTATTTGTCTTTTGTCAACGTGACACTTTTTTGCTGATTGGCCGTGTCGGGTGGTGGAGGGTTACGACACATTTATAAATAACGCGATCTAACCCAAAAACTTGATCATGAAGATATATTCAAGTCTGCTTTGAAAACCCATCTCTTTAAAGTGGCCTTCCATCGGTTTGCTTGGTTGCCCCTGGGTTCTGTTGTTTCCTGCTTTTCGTGCATTGGCGCATCGAGCTCCTAGGATGGAATGAGAAATAAATGAACCTAATGGCGGGACCCCGGGGTCCCATAAGCCCCCAGGTCTCTCGCATAAACTGCGTTGCGACGTCATTTTATGTCTGTGGGGGGCGAACGACGCGGCAATCTATTCCTCTCGACGAGCTCCAAACGAAGAGCTAATCAAAGTTTCAAAGTTTTGTTTATGACTATGGCAATTTTGGCAACGACCGGGGTTTGGTGAAAAACGAGAGGATTGATTTCTGGTGGGTCGCGGCATTTGTGCGAGGTGGGATGGAGTCGCCAAAAATAAATTAATTACGATTTTGCATTCTGTTTATTCGGGATCCCGGGGGTCCCGCCATGAGGTTCAATTACACATTTGAATTATTTTGTCAGACGACTTCTCGCGACCCTGGCCAATGAGGAGACGGTCGATGTTTCATTCACAAAATGGAACTGGGGGAGGGTGGCTCCATTCATAAAATGGAGGCCTTGAAAAGAAAAACGCGGATCTTTTTGCCTCGTGTTTCTTTCAACATTCCCAGCCTTAAGGTGATTCAGGTGGGGGTGGGAGGGGTGGGGCTGGGTGGAGAGGGGAGGGTGGCGAGGGGCTGGGTGGGGAAGGGCTGGTCACCCCGTGGTTCCCTTATAAAACTCAACGTTTAACCTACACACGACACTTATACAGGTAGGAACAGCTTCCACACTGCCCACCAGGGATTATTTGTCTGTGTCGTGCACGAATGGGCTGTCCAACCAAGTTCCTACCTGCCCACTCCGAAGGAACGTGTTTCCATGGCCCCTCTCCTATCCTCTTGTTCCGGTCTCATTCTTAGCCACCAATTCCTCGTCTTCACATCAGGGTTACTCCGTCATCTCCGTACAGGGATTGACAATTTCATTTATAATTAACCTCAATAAAAATAGAAATGTTAGGTCCCTTTTTCAGATGTGAGCCAAGTTGCCACTAAATTGCAGCAAGCACAACCGTGGGATTGAGTGTAACCAATGTGGTTGTTAAATGAATAAATGGTGCATATACAGTAAAACCTTGGATTGCGAGTGTTTTGTAAGACGAGCAAATTTTAAAATAAATATTAATATGATAAACGAGCGAGGTCTTGCAATACGAGCAGTACGTGTACGCTTTGTCTGCCAAGCGTCACGTTATAACGACTGATATACGAGTGCTTTGGATTATAAACACGTTTCCAGAACGAATTATGCTCGCAATCCAAGGTTTTACTGTATTTGCACTGCAATAGAGTTTGTAATTTTTAAACCTTAAGAAATGCTATGCAATTGGGAAATCGAGCATTTGAAGCTTAGGGGGGCAGCTTTTAAAGTCCTGTCTACAGCCACAAAAAGGGGGGGGGGTAATGCCTTTAAACTGGAGGGGGCAAAAGGAAAATGCAATGAAATATCGAAAGAGAAAACTGCAGTGCAGAAGGCTTTTATTCAGTCGGCTACAATTATTCTCAGAACATTTGATCAAAAATGCTGCTTATTTCTCAGTAGCACGGGCGGTCATTTTGGTGTAGGTGAGCCCTTTGTAGACGCCACTCAGGGGAACGTCAAAGAGAGCGCCGTTCATGCAGGTGATGCGCAGCAGGGCCGTGTACGGGAGGTCGATGTTTGCACGCCCGATGCTGGCGACAACGGTGACGGTCTTGTGTGGAGGGACAGAGACGGGGAACGTGAGAGTTTCCGTCCGCTCCTCAGATTCCTCCAACGAGTGCGTGGTCTCAGAGCTCAAGGTGAAGCTGAACCCGGTCTCCACCTCCATAATTAAGGGAATGCCTGCAGACACCTTCAGGCTGAAAGTGGACTCGATTTTGTTGGTCGTAGACCACGACGACTTTTTGGTTATCGTCTTGGAGCTCTCGAAGGTGTGAGACTGCACGACGCTGGTGTCGTTGATGTACTCCATGTCTTTAATCTCCTCCATCTGCACGTTAGGCAGAACCTGGTGCATGGTTGGGTACTTCATGTTCTGGATCACCGACGACTTGACAGCATTGATGAAAAGGAAGCCCATGGAGTCGATGTCGGCCCCCGCTCGGCCCTGAACGCCCAAGCAGATGCCAGAGCCCACGTCGATCTTGTACTCGGTCTTGAGCCCCCAGTCCGTCATCTTGGCGAAGAACTCGCGGTTGCGGCTCGTTCTGAACTTGATGGCACCCAGACGCGTGCCGGCCCCATTGCCCCACAGGGAGAGCTGCGACATGAACTCGCCCGACTGGAATTCAAACTGCTGAGCAGAGAAGTCCACGGTGCCGAATTGCTGCCTTCGCCCGTCAGTCAGCCACACCTCCACACCCCTCACTTGCCAGCCTCCGACGCTCACGGAGAGTTTCTGCAGCGTGGCCGCATTGCTCCCCCCATCAAACGAGAACGCATTTCCACCTTGGCCTCCAATGATGTGCAGCGTAAGTGGGTACGACATTATGTCAACCTGGAAGAGACAGAAGCAAGGGAGAGCGTGACACGCAAGTTTAAATGGAAGGCACCTTCTAGAAGTAAATCGTGATAAGTGTTTTTTTACACTTTAAGTATGCAAAAATAAAGTCCACGCCAAGATTGTACAAATCAAATGCCTTTTAGGATTTGGCAATATCTTTATAGCAATATTTGAGAAAAAAGTGCACACGTCATAACCCACCACTCAAATAGAAATTAAGCTTTAGGCACAAGTGCGCACATGCTCTTGGAACTGCGAGGCAGAGGAGCAGCAGAACGCAGCTTCAGTTTTTGCTTTCGCTCCCCATTTGAAAAGCCGCAATAATCACGTGGGATATGAAGCATGGTGCATTCCACAACACCACAGTAGCTCATCATTCAGTAGCGACAGAACGAGAGTACCACACGCTACATTTGTGACAAGCAGGACAAATACCTCTGTTCTTCGAAAAAGCAAAGCGCCGACAGGCAATCCAGGCACTCGGCTGCAGTCGACCTACACGGATCATAGGAACAGAAGCAGACGGATGAAGGTGGTGTGGGGAAACGAGATTAAACCCTACAAGCCAAGAAAGCCAAGTTTGCAGATTCCCATGCAGGAGCCACCCTGGTGAAAAATGCCTCACAGAAGTCTGTTAGAGAGCCAGCACAATCCAGATAGCCAGGCGTTGAATAGTATTAGGCTTGGGGCAATACATGATAGGACGGTTTGCAAAACGTGTCAAATTAGACAAGTTTTACATAATTTTAAATGGATTTCGGACAATTGCCATGAAATATCAAATCAAACTTTGAAGCTTAGTCGGCTTCCTGCACACACCCCTCAAATTTCAGGTCAATAAAAAGAAAGTAGTTTCCCCATTTCTTAGAAACTATGCTACGAACCCAAATACAACATTCTTAAAATGTGGTAACTAGCCGGAGCAAGTGAGAATATGGAACGGTCGCGCTGGGACCGGTTCAAGTAAAATGTGGGAGACCAATTCAGCAAAAACTCTTTAATTGCATTACTGAAAACCAATACACAACGGCAGAAGGCCATAGTTAACGCAGGTTAGGAAAAAAAATTACCTGTAAAAACTAAGTTTATCACTATAAATCATTTATATGCGTGGCATCGGTTTTATTTTTTTATTCATTTCTGTTTTTCTTGAGTAAGAATTTCCTTTTTATAGTGTGTTGACACACACACATGCAGAATAAATCTGTTGTTTAGGAAAAATATATGATTGTGTTAGTGAAATTTATTATTTTTTCCTAAGTGGAAAAAAATTTTTCACGAAAATTAATTGTCACGCACAACGAGTCTGTGCAAAATGTCAGCTCGATTGGATCACGGGAAGTGGGTAAAAAAACGACCGAAAGATTTGCACGGTCGTAAGCACGCAATCGAACTTAATATAAAGGATTTTAAAAAACGCAACCAAAACGTGCCCAACTACATCCAACAGGGTCTGAAAAGAGAGCACAACTGCAAATCCTTACGAAACCACTGCAACGTAGGCACCCACCCACCGCTTACCTGGGCAGTCACCTCCGTGAAGCGTAGATGGTTTGTGCTGATCGCGCCCTCCTTTATATTCACGCGAACACACGCCACGTGGTACAATAAAGCGATCGTTCATTCCCATCCGCGGACAATCATGGAGGAGGGGCAATCATCGTGAGACACTCAGAACGCCGACTCACTAATTAGATGATGCGTGGCACTTCCTCTGCGCGTGCCCATTTTACGTGAGACGCCGCTAATTACACTGGTCAACAAAAAAAACATTTTTTTTGGCCTGGACTTTTGCAGCTGTTCTAGACTAATTTCAGGGTGCTGATCCCAAACCTGATCTCAGATTTGCTCTATCACATCTCATTTTATGCTATCGGCATACCCCATTTTCATAGATTTTATCCGCAATTAACTCTGTCACTTATGATTGCAAGTTGTTGCGAGTCAGTGACTGATTTAGTGTTAAAATATGGTGCTGTAGTTTTAGGATAGTGTGTTTATAATATAAATTTATGTAGATATCCACATTGATTTAATATTTATCTTCTGCAGTTTTTATTGAAAATGCAATATTTGATATCTCAAAAACCTGATGTGATAGACAAAAACTGATGCCACATTTGGAATCAGCACCCCAAAATTACCTTACAACCGTTGGAATACCTCGCGCCAGAAAAATTGTGTTGACCAATGTAATCCAAGCCACGGGTTTTGGCGCCGAATGAATGCAATCACGGTTCCGATACGAGTCTGTTGAGAGTTAATCGAGGGAGTTTCACGTCACCTGGCATAATTACGCGCTTGTTCCTCCGTCCATCTTCACCTCCAGGCCAATCACTGCGAGCCAATTACCGCGAGGATTCGCTAATTGCATGGGTGGTCGTTCGGCGCACGCGTGCTCATTGTGTGACCCGCCGTTCATCAGCCGAGCTACAGGCACGCGCCTTGTTAACGCAATCACGGTCCCAATACGAGACCTTGATAGTCAATTGAGTTGTGGCTTCAAGTGATTTCAGAGTTTTTGTTTAAACTTTTTAACGTGGCCCCAACGTAAAAGGTCAAATTAGCCTAACTACCATCGCCATCTTGAAATGCATAGTGTTGATGAGTGCCACATTAAGTAATGACCTTTGAACTGTACGTGCTTCTGGTCAATTTCTACGGTTACTATTTTATCACCGTAGGCTTTCGTGGCCAATACCATCCATAATGCAGGTTTATTTTTTTAGATCGCGTAAATATAGAAATGCGCCGTGAAACCCGCGACCAACTTGCACAGCCAATTAGTAAGTTTTGTTACGTAAACAGAACATGCCAATTCACTCATAGTACAGCACTAGTGTATAGTGTAGTGTATAGTAGTGTATAGTGTAGTGTATAGTAGTGTATAGTGTAGTGTTTAGTGTAGTGTATAGTGTAGTGTGTAGTGTAGTATACTAGTACAGCACTAGTGTATAGTGTAGTGTATAGTGTAGTGTGTAGTGTAGTGTATAGTATTGTATAGTGTAGTGTATAGTAGTGTATAGTGTAGTGTTTAGTGTAGTGTATAGTGTAGTGTATAGTGTAGTGTATAGTGTAGTGTGTAGTGTAGTGTATAGTGTAGTATAATAGTACAGCACTAGTGTATAGTGTAGTGTATAGTAGTGTATAGTGTAGTGTATAGTGTAGTGTATAGTGTAGTGTAGTGTGTAGTGTAGTGTATAGTAGTGTATAGTGTAGTGTATAGTAGTGTATAGTGTAGTGTATAGTGTAGTGTGTAGTGTAGTGTGTAGTGTAGTATACTAGTACAGCACTAGTGTGTAGTGTATAGTGTAGTGTATAATGTAGTGTATAGTGTAGTGTATAGTGTAGTGTATAGTAGTGTATAGTGTAGTGTATAGTGTAGTGTATAGTGTAGTGTGTAGTGTAGTGTATAGTGTAGTGTATAGTGTAGTATACTAGTACAGCACTAGTGTATACTGTAGTGTATAGTAGTGTATAGTGTAGTGTATAGTGTAGTGTATAGTGTAGTGTATAGTAGTGTATAGTGTAGTGTATAGTAGTGTATAGTGTAGTGTATAGTGTAATGTATAGTAGTGTGTAGTGTAGTATACTAGTACAGCACTAGTGGGTAGTGTATAGTGTAGTGTATAATGTAGTGTATAGTGTAGTGTATAGTGTAGTGTATAGTAGTGTATAGTGTAGTGTATAGTGTAGTGTATAGTGTAGTGTATAGTAGTGTATAGTGTAGTGTATAGTAGTGTATAGTGTAGTGTATAGTGTAGTGTGTAGTGTAGTGTGTAGTGTAGTATACTAGTACAGCACTAGTGTATAGTGTAGTGTGTAGTGTAGTGTATAGTGTAGTGTATAGTAGTGTATAGTGTAATGTATAGTAGTGTATAGTGTAGTGTATAGTGTAGTGTATAATGTAGTGTATAGTGTAGTGTATAGTGTAGTGTATAGTGTAGTGTGTAGTAGTGTAGTGTATAGTGTAGTGTATAGTGTAGTGTGTAGTGTAGTATACTAGTACAGCACTAGTGTATAGTGTAATGTATAGTGTAGTGTATAGTAGTGTATAGTGTAGTGTATAGTGTAGTGTATAGTGTAGTGTATAGTAGTGTATAGTGTAGTGTATAGTGTAGTGTATAGTGTAGTGTATAGTAGTGTGTAGTGTAGTATACTAGTACAGCACTAGTGTATAGTGTAGTGTATAGTGTAGTGTATAGTGTAGTGTATAGTGTAGTGTATAGTAGTGTATAGTGTAGTGTATAGTAGTGTATAGTGTAGTGTATAATGTAGTGTGTAGTGTAGTATACTAGTACAGCACTAGTGTATAGTGTAGTGTATAGTAGTGTATAGTGTAGTGTATAGTGTAGTGTATAGTGTATAGTAGTGTATAGTGTAGTGTATAGTGTAGTATACTAGTACAGCACTAGTGTATAGTGTAGTGTATGGTGTAGTGTAGTGTAGTGTATAGTGTAGTGTATAGTGTAGTGTATAGTTAGTGTAGTAGTGTAGTGTAGTGTATAGTGTAGTGTATAGTAGTGTATAGTGTAGTGTATAGTAGTGTATAGTGTAGTGTATAGTAGTGTATAGTAGTGTATAGTGTAGTGTATAATGTAGTGTATAGTGTAGTGTATAGTAGTGTATAGTGTAGTGTATAGTGTAGTGTATAGTGTAGTGTATATAGTAGTGTATAGTGTAGTGTATAGTGTAGTGTATAGTGTATAGTAGTGTATAGTGTAGTGTATAGTAGTGTATAGTGTAGTGTATAGTGTAGTGTATAGTGTATAGTGTAGTGTATAGTGTAGTGTATAGTGTAGTGTATAGTAGTGTATAGTGTAGTGTATAGTGTAGTGTATAGTAGTGTATAGTGTAGTGTATAGTGTAGTGTATCGTAGTGTGTAGTGTAGTGTATAGTGTAGTGTAGTGTATAGTAGTGTATAGTGTAGTGTATAGTGTAGTGTATAGTGTAGTGTGTAGTGTAGTGTATAGTAGTGTATAGTGTAATGTATAGTAGTGTATAGTGTAGTGTATAGTGTAGTGTATAGTGTAGTATACTAGTACAGCACTAGTGTATAGTGTAGTGTATAGTTTAGTGTATAGTGTAGTGTATAGTAGTGTATAGTGTAGTGTATAGTAGTGTATAGTGTAGTGTATAGTGTAGTGTATAGTGTAGTGTAGTATACTAGTACAGCACTAGTGTATAGTGTAGTGTATAGTGTAATGTATAGTGTAGTGTATAGTGTAGTGTATAGTGTAGTGTATAGTGTAGTGTGTAGTGTAGTGTATAGTGTAGTATAATAGTACAGCACTAGTGTATAGTGTAGTGTATAGTAGTGTATAGTGTAGTGTATAGTGTAGTGTATAGTGTAGTGTAGTGTGTAGTGTAGTGTATAGTAGTGTATAGTGTAGTGTATAGTAGTGTATAGTGTAGTGTATAGTGTAGTGTGTAGTGTAGTGTGTAGTGTAGTATACTAGTACAGCACTAGTGTGTAGTGTATAGTGTAGTGTATAATGTAGTGTATAGTGTAGTGTATAGTGTAGTGTATAGTAGTGTATAGTGTAGTGTATAGTGTAGTGTATAGTGTAGTGTGTAGTGTAGTGTATAGTGTAGTGTATAGTGTAGTATACTAGTACAGCACTAGTGTATACTGTAGTGTATAGTAGTGTATAGTGTAGTGTATAGTGTAGTGTATAGTGTAGTGTATAGTAGTGTATAGTGTAGTGTATAGTAGTGTATAGTGTAGTGTATAGTGTAATGTATAGTAGTGTGTAGTGTAGTATACTAGTACAGCACTAGTGGGTAGTGTATAGTGTAGTGTATAATGTAGTGTATAGTGTAGTGTATAGTGTAGTGTATAGTAGTGTATAGTGTAGTGTATAGTGTAGTGTATAGTGTAGTGTATAGTAGTGTATAGTGTAGTGTATAGTAGTGTATAGTGTAGTGTATAGTGTAGTGTGTAGTGTAGTGTGTAGTGTAGTATACTAGTACAGCACTAGTGTATAGTGTAGTGTGTAGTGTAGTGTATAGTGTAGTGTATAGTAGTGTATAGTGTAGTGTATAGTAGTGTATAGTGTAGTTATAGTGTAGTGTATAATGTAGTGTATAGTGTAGTGTATAGTGTAGTGTATAGTGTAGTGTGTAGTAGTGTAGTGTATAGTGTAGTGTATAGTGTAGTGTGTAGTGTAGTATACTAGTACAGCACTAGTGTATAGTGTATGTATAGTGTAGTGTATAGTAGTGTATAGTGTAGTGTATAGTGTAGTGTATAGTGTAGTGTATAGTAGTGTATAGTGTAGTGTATAGTGTAGTGTATAGTGTAGTGTATAGTAGTGTGTAGTGTAGTATACTAGTACAGCACTAGTGTATAGTGTAGTGTATATTGTAGTGTATAGTGTAGTGTATAGTGTAGTGTATAGTAGTGTATAGTGTAGTGTATAGTAGTGTATAGTGTAGTGTATAATGTAGTGTGTAGTGTAGTATACTAGTACAGCACTAGTGTATAGTGTAGTGTATAGTAGTGTATAGTGTAGTGTATAGTGTAGTGTATAGTGTATAGTAGTGTATAGTGTAGTGTATAGTGTAGTATACTAGTACAGCACTAGTGTATAGTGTAGTGTATGGTGTAGTGTATAGTGTAGTGTATAGTGTAGTGTATAGTAGTGTATAGTGTAGTGTATAGTAGTGTATAGTGTAGTGTATAGTGTAGTGTATAGTAGTGTATAGTGTAGTGTATAGTAGTGTATAGTGTAGTGTATAGTAGTGCATAGTAGTGTATAGTGTAGTGTATAATGTAGTGTATAGTGTAGTGTATAGTAGTGTATAGTGTAGTGTATAGTGTAGTGTATAGTGTAGTGTATATAGTAGTGTATAGTGTAGTGTATAGTGTAGTGTATAGTGTATAGTAGTGTATAGTGTAGTGTATAGTAGTGTATAGTGTAGTGTATAGTGTAGTGTATAGTGTATAGTGTAGTGTATAGTGTAGTGTATAGTGTAGTGTATAGTAGTGTATAGTGTAGTGTATAGTGTAGTGTATAGTAGTGTATAGTGTAGTGTATAGTGTAGTGTATCGTAGTGTGTAGTGTAGTGTATAGTGTAGTGTATAGTAGTGTATAGTGTAGTGTATAGTGTAGTGTATAGTGTAGTGTATAGTGTAGTGTGTAGTATAGTGTATAGTAGTGTATAGTGTAATGTATAGTAGTGTATAGTGTAGTGTATAGTGTAGTGTATAGTGTAGTATACTAGTACAGCACTAGTGTATAGTGTAGTGTATAGTGTAGTGTATAGTGTAGTGTATAGTAGTGTATAGTGTAGTGTATAGTAGTGTATAGTGTAGTGTATAGTGTAGTGTAGTATACTAGTACAGCACTAGTGTATAGTGTAGTGTATAGTGTAATGTATAGTGTAGTGTATAGTGTAGTGTATAGTAGTGTATAGTGTAGTGTATAGTGTAGTGTATAGTAGTGTATAGTGTAGTGTATAATGTAGTGTATAGTGTAGTGTATAGTAGTGTATAGTGTAGTGTATAGTAGTGTATAGTGTAGTGTATAGTAGTGTATAGTGTAGTGTATAGTAGTGTATAGTGTAGTGTAGTATACTAGTACAGCACTAGTGTATAGTGTAGTGTATAGTGTAGTGTATAATGTAGTGTATAGTGTAGTGTATAGTGTAGTGTATAGTGTAGTGTATAGTAGTGTATAGTGTAGTGTATAGTAGTGTATAGTGTAGTGTATAGTAGTGTATAGTGTAGTGTATAGTGCAGTGTATAGTGTAGTGTATAGTAGTGTATAGTGTAGTGCAGCGGTCGGGAACCTATGGCTCGCGAGCCATATATGGCTCTTCCAGTGACGGCATATGGCTCCCAGACAATTTTGAGTTGAAAAAATAAATAAAAATGAGTTTGGAACTGATTTTAAAATACTTTTGATATTGCTTAATAATACTGTGTCATTTTAAAGTAAACAGAAATTAGTTTTGAAGATAAATTTCACGGGTCACGTCTGCATGAAGCTCAACCTCACCACGTATGAACCAGACTACAAGGCCATCAGCAAAACCATGCAGCACCAGAAGTCGCATTAAAAGTAAGACATATTTAATTTATTATACGTTAAAAATACTATATGGCTCTCAATGAAATATATTTAGAAATATTTGGCTTTTATGGCTCTCCCAGTCAAAAAGGTTCCCGACCCCTGGTGTAGTGTATAATGTAGTGTGTAGTGTAGTATACTAGTACAGCACTAGTGTATAGTGTAATGTATAGTGTAGTGTATAGTGTAGTATACTAGTACAGCACTAGTGTATAGTGTAATGTATAGTGTAATGTATAGTGTAGTGTATAGTGTAGTATACTAGTACAGCACTAGTGTATAGTGTAATGTATAGTGTAGTGTATAGTGTAGTGTATAGTGTAGTATACTAGTACAGCACTAGTGTATAGTGTAGTGTATAGTGTAGTGTGTAGTGTAGTGTATTGTGTAGTGTATAGTGCAGTGTATAGTGTAGTGTATAGTGTAGTGTATAGTAGTGTATAGTGTAGTGCATAATGTACTGTGTAGTGTAGTGTATAGTGTAGTGTATAGTGCAGTGTATAGTGTAGTGTATTGTGTAGTGTATAATGTAGTGTATAGTAGTCTATAGTGTAGTGTATAATGTAGTGTGTAGTGTAGTATACTAGTACAGCACTAGTGTATAGTGTAATGTATAGTGTAGTGTATAGTGTAGTGTATAGTGTAGTATACTAGTACAGCACTAGTGTATAGTGTAGTGTATAGTGTAGTGTGTAGTGTAGTGTATAGTGTAGTATACTAGTACAGCACTAGTGTATAGTGTAATGTATAGTGTAGTTTATAGTGTAGTGTATAGTGTAGTGTATTGTGTAGTGTATAGTGCAGTGTATAGTGTAGTGTATAGTGTAGTGTATAGTAGTGTATAGTGTAGTGCATAATGTACTGTGTAGTGTAGCGTATAGTGTAGTGTATAGTGCAGTGTATAGTGTAGTGTATTGTGTAGTGTATAATGTAGTGTATAGTAGTCTATAGTGTAGTGTATAATGTAGTGTGTAGTGTAGTATACTAGTACAGCACTAGTGTATAGTGTAATGTATAGTTTAGTGTATAGTGTAGTGTATAGTGTAGTATACGAGTACAGCACTAGTGTATAGTGTAATGTATAGTGTAGTGTCTAGTGTAGTGTATAGTGTAGTATACTAGTACAGCACTAGTGTATAGTGTAATGTATAGTGTAGTGTATAGTGTAGTGTATTGTGTAGTGTATAGTAGTGTATAGTGTAGTGTATAGTGTAGTATAGTGTAGTGTATAGTGTAGTGTATAGTAGTGTATAGTTTAGTATACGAGTACAGCACACCGGTGGATTGGAGAGCAACGCCACAACATTTACAATCTGAGTACGACGTTTCGCCAATCATTACAACTAGCTGCATCACGCGCCAGCCAGATTTGTGGATACATCTTCCTGTTACGTTCCTTAAATAGATAGGTAGATGTGATAACATCACTTGTGAGGCCTTCTTACGCGAATTGAGGGGGGGGGGGTGGTTAAGGAATTCGTATAAATGACTATGGGTATCCATTGCAGGTTGGGTTATTTATATGGTACTCAACGTACATTAATAATGCTATCTATGCAAGCTAAATGTTCATGTTCCTCCTGTCGATTGTGTGCACTACAATAGACGTCCCTGTTATTGCTCAACGGTGATCCCCGTTGCAGTATTGCGACCTGTATAGGCTTGCATTTAAACAATGTGTTATTTGGTGATTCGCTTCCAAGAAGCACTAAGGCGGTAGCTATCCGAACAGTTACAATTATTTAAATTTCTCTCAATTTCGATAGATTCTCGAATTTGTCTTGGCCAATAGAAACTAGTTTTGCACCCTTGGAACTAATTTGTTCAATTGTGGAATGCTTTGATGTTGTCTGCCGGCTGAGTCTTTCTTGAAAAATAACGTGTCACCTCAGGGTGTTTTAGTCGGGAACTAACCAACTGATTCTGTGTTTTTTTTTTTTATATCAAATACATTCAAATGGAACGACATGATCCAAATCGACGTATTGAGGATGTGGGAAAGGTGGGTCCCTATTGCACGTTGTTAATCAACTAAACAGATGAAACATACTTTCATGTCTGGTCTCATTTCTTCATCATGTGACTTTCTAATGTCACTGTACAATTGCGAAACCATAATGCTTAATAATCGTTTCCAGTTTCGATTTAAAGCTTTCGTGACTGCAGGGATTCATCTTCTTGGTTCTTTCGGTAAAGTCACGTAGAAGGGAAGTAATAAAATAATAAAAATAGAAGGGAAGTAATAAAATAAATAAAATATTACATAATAAAATATTATTTTACATAATAAAATAATATTTTATTATGTAAAATAATATTTTATTATGTTTTATTTTTATTAAAATAATATTTTATTATGTTTTATTTTTATTATTTTATTACTTCCCTTCTACGTGACTTTACCGAAAGAACCAAGAAGATGGATCGTTTCCAGTCTTAATGGGGTGGAGCGGATATTCTTCACACCAAAACGCAGAGACAGGGAAGGGTTACAGTCCTTTTATTCCACGACCATCCCACACAGCTCCCTCCATGTACCTTAACATCTTAATCCACATATCTCTCCTCTATTCACTCTTGCCGACATCCCCTATCATCTCCATGGCCCCTCTCTCATTCCCTCCGCTCACACCTCTCAATTTCTCAGCCACAATTCTCCGTCTTCACATCTCAGGGTTTAATCTCGGTAAAACTCGGTACAGGGATTGACGTCGTCGATGCTATTTTTAATTAACCACACCAACGACAAGTCGAATAGCGTCCCTTTCTCATCTGTGGGCTCAGTTGCAACTAAATGCAGCAAGCGCAATGGCGGAATTTAAAGTGTGACCAGCGTGGTTGTCTTACAAAACACGTTCCTTCGGAGTGGGCAGGTAGGAACTTGGTTGGACAGCGCATTCGTGCACGACAGACAGACAAATAATCCCTGGTGGGCAGTGTGGAACCTGTTGTTCCTACCTGTATGATTGTAGCGTATCGTGTCGTGTATAGTGTAGTGTGTAGGTTAAACGTTGAGTTTTATAAGGGCACCACGGGGTGACCAGCCCCTCCCCACCCAGCCCCACCCCTCCCAGCCCCACTCTCCCCACCCAGCCCCTTCCCACCCTCCTCCCCACCCAGCCCCTCCCCACCCTCCCCACCCAGCTCCTTCCCACCCTCCTCCCCACCCAGCCCCTCCCCACCCTCCCCTCCCCACCCAGCCCCACCCTCCCCACCCAGCCCCTCTCCACCCTCCCCACCCAACCCCTCCCCACCCTTTTTGACACTTTTTTACTGATTGGCCGTGTCGGGTGGTGGAGGGTTACGACACATTTATAAATAACGCGATCTAACCCAAAAACGTTTATTATGAAGATATATTCAAGTTTGCTTTGAAAAGCCATCTCTTTAAAGTGGCCTTCCCTCGGTTTGCTCGGTTGCCCCTGGGTTCTGTTGTTGTTTCCTGCTTTTCGTGCATTGGCGCATCGAGCTCCTAGGATGGAATGAGAAATAAATGAACCTTATGGCGAGACCCGGGGTCCCATAAGCCCCCGGCTCTCTCGCATGAACTGCGTTGCGACGTCATTTTATGTCTGTTGGAGGCGAACGACGCGGCAATCTATTCCTCTCGACGAGTTCTACACGAAGCGCTTATCAAAGTTTTGTTTATGACTATGGCAATTTTGGCAACGACGGGGGCTTGGTGAAGAACAAGCGGATTGATTTCTGGTGGGTCGCGGCATTTATGTGCGAGGTGGGATGGAGTCGCCAAAAATAAATTAATTACGATTTTGCATTCTGTTTATTCGGGACCCGGGGGTCCCGCCATGAGGTTCAATTATACATTTGAATTATTTTGTCAGACGACTTCTCGCGACTCGGGCCAATGAGGAGACGGGCGAGATTTCATTCACAAAATGGAACTGGGGGAGGGTGGCTCCATTCATAAAATGGAAGCCTTGAAAAGAAAAACGCAGATCTTTTTGCCTCGTGTTTCTTTCAACATTCCCAGCCTGAAGGTGATTTCAGTTGGGGGTGGGGCTGGTGGGTGGAGAGGGGAGGGTGGGGAGGGGCTGGGTGGGGAGCGTGGGGCGGGGCTGGGTGGTGAGGGTGGGGCTGGGTGATGTGGGGCTGGGTGGGGCTGGTCACCCCGTGGTTCCCTTATAAAACTCAACGTTTTACCTACACACTACACTTATACAGGTAGGAACAGCTTCCACACTGCCAACTAGGGATTATTTGTACGTCCGTCGTGCACGAATGCGCTGTCCAACCAAGTTCCTACCTGCCCACTCCGAAGGAACGTGTTTCCATGGCCCGTCTACTATTCTATCCCCTTGTTCCGGTCTCCTCATTCTTAGCCACCAATTCCCCGTCTTTACATCAGGGTTACTCCGTCATCTCCGTACAGGGATTGTCAATTTCATTTATAATTAACCTCAATAAAAATAGAAATGTTAGGTCCCTTTTTCAGTTGTGAGCCAAGTTGCCACTAAATTGCAGCAAGCACAACCGTGGGATTGACAATGTAACCAATGTGGTTGTTAAATAAAACAGGTCCCTGCGGGGTGGGCTGGTAGGAACGAATACCCAAAGAATACAAACATAATGCATTATTACACTTGTTTAGCCAGGAAAGCCTCACCGAGTCAAGGTTTTTGTAGGGTCATGCCAAGTGTTTGCAGTAGGGGGCGATGTTATTGCACCTAATCGGACGGACGATATAAGCTATTGTAGGCTGGTTCACTTCGTTCCTACCAGTACAAACGGAAAATGAATAGTTGCATATACCAGTAAAACCTTGGATTGCGAGTAACTTTGTCTGCGAGTGTTTTGCAAGTCGAGCAAATTTTTAAATAAATATTAATTTGATAAACGAGCGAGGTCTTGCAATACGAGCAGTACGTGTACGCTTTGTCTGCCAAGCGTCACGTTATAACGACTGCTTTGGATTATAAACACGTTTCCAGAACGAATTATGCTCGCAATCCAAGGTTTTACTGTATTTGCACTGCAATAGAGTTTGTAATTTTTAAACCTTAAGAAATGCTATGCAATTGGGAAATCGAGCATTTGAAGCTTAGGGGGCAGCTTTTAAAGTCCTGTCTACAGCCACAAAAGGGGGGGGGGCAATGCCTTTAAACTGGAGGGGGCAAAAGGAAAATGCAATACATGCAATGAAAGATCGAAAGAGAAAATTGCAGTGCAGAAGGCTTTTATTCAGTCGGCTACAATTATTCTCAGAACATTTGAGCAAAAATGCTGCTTATTTCTCAGTAGCACGGGCGGTCATTTTGGTGTAGGTGAGCCCCTTGTAGACGCCACTCAGGGGAACGTCAAGGAGAGCGCCGTTCATGCAGGTGATGCGCAGCAGGGCCGTGTACGGGAGGTCGATGTTTGCACGCCCGATGCTGGCGACAACGGTGACGGTCTTGTGTGGAGGGACAGAGACGGGGAACGTGAGAGTTTCCGTCCGCTCCTCAGATTCCTCCAACGAGTGCGTGGTCTCAGAGCTCAAGGTGAAGCTGAACCCGGTCTCCACCTCCATAATTAAGGGAATGCCTGCAGACACCTTCAGGCTGAAAGTGGACTCGATTTTGTTGGTCGTAGACCACGACGACTTTTTGGTTATCGTCTTGGAGCTCTCGAAGGTGTGAGACTGCACGACGCTGGTGTCGTTGATGTACTCCATGTCTTTAATCTCCTCCATCTGCACGTTAGGCAGAACCTGGTGCATGGTTGGGTACTTCATGTTCTGGATCACCGACGACTTGACAGCATTGATGAAAAGGAAGCCCATGGAGTCGATGTCGGCCCCCGCTCGGCCCTGAACGCCCAAGCAGATGCCAGAGCCCACGTCGATCTTGTACTCGGTCTTGAGCCCCCAGTCCGTCATCTTGGCGAAGAACTCGCGGTTGCGGCTCGTTCTGAACTTGATGGCACCCAGACGCGTGCCGGCCCCATTGCCCCACAGGGAGAGCTGCGACATGAACTCGCCTGACTGGAATTCAAACTGCTGCGCAGAGAAGTCCACGGTGCCGAATTGCTGCCTTCGCCCGTCAGTCAGCCACACCTCCACACCCCTCACTTGCCAGCCTCCGACGCTCACGGAGAGTTTCTGCAGCGTGGCCGCATTGCTCCCCCCATCAAACGAGAACGCATTTCCACCTTGGCCTCCAATGATGTGCAGCGTAAGTGGGTACGACATTATGTCAACCTGGAAGAGACAGAAGCAAGGGAGAGCGTGACACGCAAGTTTAAATGGAAGGCACCTTATAGAAGCAAATCGTGATAAATGTGGTTTTACACTTTAAGTATGCACAAATAAACTCCACGCCAAGATTGTACAAATCAAATGCCTTTTAGGATTTGGCAATATCTTTATAGCAATATTTGAGATAAAAGTGCACACGTCATAACCCACCACTCAAATAGAAATTAAGCTTTAGGCACAAGTGCGCACATGCTCTTGGAACTGCGAGGCAGAGGAGCAGCAGAACGCAGCTTCAGTTTTTGCTTTCGCTCCCCATTTGAAAAGCCGCAATAATCACGTGGGATATGAAGCATGGTGCATTCCACAACACCACAGTAGCTCATCATTCAGTAGCGACAGAACGAGAGTACCACACGCTACATTTGTGACAAGCAGGACAAATACCTCTGTTCTTCGAAAAAGCAAAGCGCCGACAGGCAATCCAGGCACTCGGCTGCAGTCGACCTACACGGATCATAGGAACAGAAGCAGACGGATGAAGGTGGTGTGGGGAAACGAGATTAAACCCTACAAGCCAAGAAAGCCAAGTTTGCAGATTCCCATGCAGGAGCCACCCTGGTGAAAAATGCCTCACAGAAGTCTGTTAGAGCCAGCACAATCCAGATAGCCAGGCGTTGAATAGTATTAGGCTTGGGGCAATACATGATAGGACGGTTTGCAAAACGTGTCAAATTAGACAAGTTTTACATAATTTTAAATGGATTTCGGACAATTGCCATGAAATATCAAATCAAACTTTGAAGCTTAGTCGGCTTCCTGCACACACCCCTCAAATTTCAGGTCAATAAAAAGAAAGTAGTTTCCCCATTTCTTAGAAACTATGCTACGAACCCAAATACAACATTCTTAAAATGTGGTAACTAGCCGGAGCAAGTGAGAATATGGAACGGTCGCGCTGGGACCGGTTCAAGTAAAATGTGGGAGACCAATTCAGCAAAAACTCTTTAATTGCATTACTGAAAACCAATACACAACGGCAGAAGGCCATAGTTAACGCAGGTTAGGAAAAAAATGTACCTGTAAAAACTAAGTTTATCACTATAAATCATTTATATGCGTGGCATCGGTTTTATTTTTTATTCATTTCTGTTTTTCTTGAGTAAGAATTTCCTTTTTATAGTGTGTTGACACACACACACATGCAGAATAAATCTGTTTAGGAAAAATATATGATTGTGTTAGTGAAATTTCTTATTTTTTCCAAAGTGGAAAAAATTTTTTCACGAAAATTAATTGTCACGCACAACGAGTCTGTGCAAAATGTCAGCTCGATTGGATCACGGGAAGTGGGTAAAAAAACGATCGAAAGATTTGCACGGTCGTAAGCACGCAATCGAACTTAATATAAAGGATTTTAAAAAACGCAACCAAAACGTGCCCAACTACATCCAACAGGGTCTGAAAAGAGAGCACAACTGCAAATCCTTACGAAACCACTGCAACGTAGGCACCCACCCACCGCTTACCTGGGCAGTCACCTCCGTGAAGCGTAGATGGTTTGTGCTGATCGCGCCCTCCTTTATATTCACGCGAACACACGCCACGTGGTACAATAAAGCGATCGTTCATTCCCATCCGCGGACAATCATGGAGGAGGGGCAATCATCGTGAGACACTCAGAACGCCGACTCACTAATTAGATGATGCGTGGCACTTCCTCTGCGCGTGCCCATTTTACGTGAGACGCCGCTAATTACACTGGTCAACAAAAAAAACATTTTTTTTGGCCTGGACTTTTGCAGCTGTTCTAGACTAATTTCAGGGTGCTGATCCCAAACCTGATCTCAGATTTGCTCTATCACATCTCATTTTATGCTATCGGCATACCTCATTTTCATAGATTTTATCCGCAATTAACTCTGTCACTTATGATTGCAAGTTGTTGCGAGTCAGTGACTGATTTAGTGTTAAAATATGGTGCTGTAGTTTTAGGATAGTGTGTTTATAATATAAATTTATGTAGATATCCACATTGATTTCATATTTATCTTCTGCAGTTTTTATTGAAAATGCAATATTTGATATCTCAAAAACCTGATGTGATAGACAAAAACTGATGCCACATTTGGAATCAGCACCCCAAAATTACCTTACAACCGTTGGAATACCTCGCGCCAGAAAAATTGTGTTGACCAATGTAATCCAAGCCACGGGTTTTGGCGCCGAATGAATGCAATCACGGTTCCGATACGAGTCTGTTGAGAGTTAATCGAGGGAGTTTCACGTCACCTGGCATAATTACGCGCTTGTTCCTCCGTCCATCTTCACCTCCAGGCCAATCACTGCGAGCCAATTACCGCGAGGATTCGCTAATTGCATGGGTGGTCGTTCGGCGCACGCGTGCTCATTGTGTGACCCGCCGTTCATCAGCCGAGCTACAGGCACGCGCCTTGTTAACGCAATCACGGTCCCAATACGAGACCTTGATAGTCAATTGAGTTGT
This sequence comes from Lethenteron reissneri, assembly GCF_015708825.2. NCBI lineage: Eukaryota > Metazoa > Chordata > Hyperoartia > Petromyzontiformes > Petromyzontidae > Lethenteron > Lethenteron reissneri. Next base: position 1,427,716 of record NC_083840.1, read on the forward strand.
GGATTCAAGTGATTTCAGAGTTTTTGTTTAAACTTTTTAACGTGGCCCCAACGTAAAAGGTCAAATTAGCCTAACTACCATCGCCATCTTGAAATGCATAGTGTTGATGAGTGCCACATTAAGTAATGACCTTTGAACTGTACGTGCTTCTGGTCAATTTCTACGGTTACTATTTTAACACCGTAGGCTTTCGTGACCAATACCATCCATAATACGGGTTTATTTTTTTAGATTGCGTAAATATATAAATGCGTCGTGAAACCCGCGACCAACTTACAAAGCAAATTAGTAAGTTTTGTTACGTAAACAGAACATGCCAATTCGTTCATAGTACAGCACTAGTGTATAGTGTAGTGTATAGTGTAGTATACTAGTACAGCACTAGTGTATAGTGTAGTGTATAGTGTAGTGTGTAGTGTATAGTGTAGTATACTAGTACAGCACTAGTGTATAGTGTAATGTATAGTGTAGTGTATAGTCAAGTCACTAGACTATACACTACACTATACACTAGACTCTAGTGTATAGTGTAGTGTATAGTGTAGTATACTAGTACAGCACTAGTGTATAGTGTAATGTATAGTGTAGTGTATAGTGTAGTGTATAGTGTAGTGTATAGTGTAGTGTATAGTGTAGTATACTAGTACAACACTAGTGTATAGTGTAATGTATAGTGTAGTGTATAGTGTAGTATACTAGTACAGCACTAGTGTATAGTGTAATGTATAGTGTAGTGTATAGTGTAGTGTATAGTGTAGTGTATAGTGTAGTATACTAGTACAGCACTAGTGTATAGTGTAATGTATAGTCTAGTGTATAGTGTAGTGTATAGTGTAGTGTATAGTGTAGTATACTAGTACAACACTAGTGTATAGTGTAATGTATAGTGTAGTGTATAGTGTAGTATACTAGTACAGCACTAGTGTATAGTGTAATGTATAGTGTAGTGTATAGTGTAGTGTATAGTGTAGTGTATAGTGTAGTATACTAGTACAGCACTAGTGTATAGTGTAATGTATAGTCTAGTGTATAGTGTAGTGTATAGTGTAGTGTATAGTGTAGTATACTAGTACAACACTAGTGTATAGTGTAATGTATAGTGTAGTGTATAGTGTAGTATACTAGTACAGCACTAGTGTATAGTGTAATGTATAGTGTAGTGTATAGTGTAGTGTATAGTGTAGTATACTAGTACAGCACTAGTGTATAGTGTAATGTATAGTGTAGTTTATAGTGTAGTGTATAGTGTAGTGTATAGTGTATTGTGTAGTGTATAGTAGTGTATAGTGTAGTGTATAGTGTAGTGTATAGTAGTGTATAGTGTAGTATACGAGTACAGCACACCGGTGGATTGGAGAGCAACGCCACAACATTTACAATCTGAGTACGACGTTTCGCCAATCATTACAGCTAGCTGCATCACGCGCCAGCCAGATTTGTGGATACATCTTCCTGTTACGTTCCTTAAATAGATAGGTAGATGTGATAATATCACTTGTGAGGCCTTCTTACGCGAATTGAGGGGGGTGGTTAAGGAATTCGTATAAATGACTATATGGGTATCCATTGCAGGTTGGGTTATTTATATGGTACTCAACGTACATTAATAATGCTATCTATGCAAGCTAAATGTTCTTGTTCCTCCTGTCGATTGTGTGCACTACAATAGACGTCCCTGTTATTGCTCAACGGTGATCCCCGTTGAAGTATTGCGACATGTATAGGCTTGCATTTAAACAATGTGTTATTTGGTGATTCGCTTCCAAGAAGCACTAAGGCGGTAGCTATCCGAACAGTTACAATTATTTAAATTTCTCTCAATTTCGATAGATTCTCGAATTTGTCTGGGCCAATAGAAACTAGTTTTGCACCCTTGGAACTAATTTGTTCAATTGTGGAATGCTTTGATGTTGTCTGCCGGCCGAGTCTCCCTTGAAAAATAACGTGTCACCTCAGGGTGTTTTACTCGGGAACTAACCAACTGATTCTGTGTTTTTTTTACATCAAATACTTTCAGATGGAACGACATGATCCAAATCGACGTATTGAGGATGTGGGAAAGGTGGGTCCCTATTGCACGTTGTTGATCAACTAAACAGATGAAACATACTTTCATGTCTGGTCTCATTTCTTCATCATGTGACTTTCTAATGTCACTGTACAATTGCGAAACCATAATGCTTAATAATCGTTTCCAGTTTCGATTTAAAGCATTCGTGACTGCAGGGATTCATCTTCTTGGTTCTTTCGGTAAAGTCACGTAGAAGGGAAGTAATAAAATAATAAAAATAGAAGGGAAGTAATAAAATAATTAAAATAAAACATAATAAATAATATTTTATTATGTTTTATTTTAATTATTTTATTACATAATAAAATAATATTTTATTATGTAAAATAATATTTTATTATGTTTTATTTTTATTAAAATAATATTTTATTATGTTTTATTTTTATTATTTTATTACTTCCCTTCTACGTGACTTTACCGAAAGAACCAAGAAGATGGATCGTTTCCAGTCTTAATGGGGTGGAGCGGATATTCTTCACACCAAAACGCAGAGACAGGGAAGGGTTACAGTCCTTTTATTCCACGACCATCCCACACAGCTCCCTCCATGTACCTTAACATCTTAATCCACATATCTCTCCTCTATTCACTCTTGCCGACATCCCCTATCATCTCCATGGCCCCTCTCTCATTCCCTCCGCTCACACCTCTCAATTTCTCAGCCACAATTCTCCGTCTTCACATCTCAGGGTTTAATCTCGGTAAAACTCGGTACAGGGATTGACGTCGTCGATGCTATTTTTAATTAACCACACCAACGACAAGTCGAATAGCGTCCCTTTCTCATCTGTGGGCTCAGTTGCAACTAAATGCAGCAAGCGCAATGGCGGAATTTAAAGTGTGACCAGCGTGGTTGTCTTACAAAACACGTTCCTTCGGAGTGGGCAGGTAGGAACTTGGTTGGACAGCGCATTCGTGCACGACAGACAGACAAATAATCCCTGGTGGGCAGTGTGGAACCTGTTGTTCCTACCTGTATGATTGTGTAGTAAGTTGATGAGGAGACGATGAGGAAGTTGAGACACACTGTTTATTAACTCCGGGACAGATACAATAGTTGAAGGGGTATCGGCCCCTTCACCCGTACTATGGGAAACCCACCCTAGTACTAAGCCCTCTGTCCTGTCCCCCAGTCCTCCTCTACTGGGCTACGGGAGGCTGACTGATCTGGCCCTGGCAAGCACAGATCTCGGCACCAGCTAACCAGCCTTGCCCTGATAAGGGCAGCGGTCTGGAAGCTCTTGGGCCGCGCCACTGGCTTACCCGGCTCGGCCCTTATAAGGACGGCGAGACCGGGGAGTCCCAGGGCCTAATCTCCGAGTCTTGGATCTTCACTGGTCAGCTTCGTGTCGAACTGCCTCGAGCTCTTTGGGTTCCACCTTTTATAGGGATCGCCTCCGAGGGCTGGGGGCGTGGGCAATAACTGATGCGGACGTCGGTGTGACCCCCCGTGTATGCGAGTGCCGACAGCCCTGTGTTTGTTGTCCGCCGTTTCTCCCGTAATAACCCCTACATCACCCCCCCCTGTACAGCTCGCAGCCGTCCCGGCTGCAACAATCCCTCAACCCCCAAGAATAAAGATTAACACCGTCAATACACGTGTGCCTCGTAACAGTAACAATAACAAGAACAAGCGTAACATCAACCGATGGTTCCCTAAAAACAAAAAAAAACCCCCACCCGGAACCGCAACACATATACAGAACGGTATAACAGCACATGCAATCAGCATATCGCGATCACACGCGTACATTGAAGCACAATAGCAAGCAAATCTGCAGGCGACCAACACACCATCAATCCCGTCGTAACTTTTCAACCACAACACAGTTATTCCCTCTCATGCAACGACCGCATCGCACACAGCACCTCGCAGCATAATACAGCCCAAAAAAAACATTTTTTTTTTCAATTAAGCCCATCGCGCACGGTGACCCACGAGATGGTACAGCACAGGATACCCGACGCTCCCACGTTAATAATTAACTTTACCATCAAGATAACAACTCCACGCAGCAGCGCACACACTCCCTTTGAAACTCAGCAACCACAGCAGACTCTCCGTCCATTCCCAACACACGCACACACTTACATGGACAGCAAGCAACAAGCAGATAGCGTGGTCATCGTTATTACACACACATACAACCATTAAAAAAACATATATACAATGAGCGGGTTCCGCAGCAACGGAACACGCGCGGAAAGCTAATCATAACAACCGGCGCGTTTTGGCGCGAGTCCGTGCAGCGGGCCCGTCACAAGGGGCCGGCTTGGTAGAGTCAGTGGCAGGTGTCGCATCAGCAGGTGCCTGGTCGTCCGGTTTCCCGGACGTGCCAGCGCCGCCCCCCACGGGGGAGGCTGGCAGCCCAGAGGGCTTCAGTCCTGGGGCTCCTGAAGACGGGACAGTCATTAGTGGATCAGAGGCTGGCATCGATCCCGCCCCCCCGGAGTCAGAGGACTCCCCACATGTTCGGCCATTTACGTGGGAGGAAGCGTGCGGAGCAAAAAATGGCTTTAACCGTGAAGGGTGCACAAACCACCGACGCTTCCCCCACTTAATGCGCACACATTGAGGCCGCACAACCTGCACAATTTCAACGGGGCCCCTCCATGGTCGCAACAACTTAGCCGAGGTGGCCAATGGCACCTGAGGGCAGTGCAACCATGCTCGGTCGCCCGGGTGCCATTCGTGCGTGTGAGTCCGGCGCGACCGCAATCTCTCGTTTTGTTTCTGGCGAGAGTCAGAGTTTTGCATGGCCGCCTGCCGTGCCTCCGCCAAGCGAAGGATGTTAAATTTAACATGGTCGGCGATTTTCGACTTAGCATGAGGCGCGGCAATCGTCAGCTGAGTCGCGACAGGCGGGTCAACCTCGCGACCATACATCAAAAAAAATGGCGAGAACCCGGTCGCCGCGTGAGGAGCCATCCTGTATGCCGCCAGGACTCCCCCGATCCGTAGATCCCAATCGTTTTGGGACTCAGATACCTGGTGGGATAGCATGGACGTAAGAGTCCTATGCAAGCGTTCCACCATCCCATCCGTTTGTGGATGGTAAGGCGAGGTACGAACTTTCTTTGTACCCAGAAGGCCACATACCTCGTGTAAAAGGGTACTAGTGAAATTCTTTCCCTGATCGGTCAACAACCGTTCCGGAGCGCCTTTGTCGAGGACGTAGCCCTGAACAAAAGCCTCCGCAACGGCCGCTGCGGACTGGTTGGCGAGGGGCCAAGCCATAGGCCATCGCGTGAAATATTCCACGCCAACCAGCAGGTACTTATTACCCCTCGGCGTGGAAGGAAACGGTCCCAAAATATCAAGGGCGACCAGCTCGTTAACCCGGGTGACCGAAATGGACTGGAGCGGTGGACTGGCTCCCTTCGCCGGCGGCTTCCGTTGTGCACACTGGGTACAGGACCGCAGCAGATCGTCCACGTCTCTTGCCATGCCCGGCCAAAAGTAATTAAGCTGGAGCATGGCAAGTGTTTTGAGGGTACCCAGGTGCAGGAGCCGTTCATGAGCAGCCCATACAGCCCTACCCCTCAACGTGGAAGGCACCACCAGCCTGTGACGGCGGATCGTCCCGTCCCAATGCATGAGTAAGCCCTGGCACCACCCCCATGAGTCAACGCCCGACTTCCCTTGACCTGATCCTTCCGCGCGACGTCGTAGCGCCAGGAGGGTCGCATCCTCCATTTGGAGGCGACCCCACTCAGTACTTGACAAGCGAAGTAGGGAATCACTCCCACCCTCCGAAATAGGACCAGCGTCCGAAGGAGTATCAACTGCGGCCGCAAGAACCCGATCCCGGCCGTCACTTGCCGATTTGCAACGGCCCGAACCCAAGAAACAAGTGCAATCCGGGGCGATCGGCAGGCGTGATAGGGCATCGGCGTTGGTGTGGCGAATCCCCTTCCGGTAAGTTGTCTCAAAATCGAAATCCTGCATGATCTCGAGCCATCGGGACAACTGCCCCGATGGCTGGTTAATTCGTAGGGCATACTGCAACGCTGCATGATCTGTACGGACGGTGAAATGCCGGCCGTACAGATATGGCCGGTACTGTTGGATAAAGAACACGATAGCCAACAGTTCGCGGCGGGTGACGCAGTACCGCTGCTCGGCCGGGGACAGTACTCTACTACCATAAGCCACAACGCGCTCCACGCCACCCACAATTTGTGACAGCACACCTCCAATCCCGGTATTGCTTGCGTCCGTGTCGAGCACGAACGGCATGGAAAAATCGGGGTAGCTTAACGGCGGGGCCCCCACCAGGGCATCCCGAAGAGAGACAAAAGCGGCGTTCTCCACCGGCCCCCAATGAAATTTGACCCCTTTTGACGTCAAGGCATGTAGTGGCTTAGCGATGGAAGCAAAGTCCGCAACAAACCGGCGGTAATATGAAGCAAAGCCGATGAAGCTTCTAACCTCCCCCACCGAGGTGGGAATAGGCCAGGAGCTGACACAACGCGTTTTGGCGGGATCGGTTGAGATACCTGACCGGCCGACGATGTGACCCAAATATTTAACAGATTCGCGCAGCAAATGGCACTTTTGTGGCTTGAATTTCAAATTAGCAGCGCGCATTTTGAGAAAGACGGCCCGAAGCCTATCAAGGTGTTCCTCGAACGTCTTACTGAATACGATAACGTCATCCAGGTAAATCAAACACACCTCCCATTGCAAGCCAGCGAGGACCAATTCCATCAGGCACTGGAACGTCGCGGGAGCAGAGTGTAATCCCATGGGTAAGCGATTGAATTGGAAGAGGCCGTGCGGCGTTCGGAAAGCTGTTTTGGGCCTGGATTCGTCGTCCAAGGGAAGTTGGCAAAATCCTGAGAGCAAATCCAAAGTGGAAAAGAATCGCGATCCCGCGAGGGCATCCAGCGATTCGTCCATTCGAGGAAGCGGATAAGCATCGGCCACCGAGATCTTATTTAATCGCCGGAAATCAACGCAGAACCTTAGGGACCCGTCGTGCTTTTTGACCAACACTATGGGTGCACCCCAAGGGCTGGTCGAGGGAGAAATGATGTCCGATTTCAACATGTCATCTACAGCCGATTTGACATGATCCTTTTCGGCGGGACTTAACCGAAAAGGATTTTGGCGGATAGGAGCGTTGTCACCGGTGTCAATATGGTGGCGTAGCAATTTGGTACATCCGATATCGTATTTGTGTTTACTGAAGACGTCGGAAAATTCTCGCAATAAGGCGCGTAATCTAGCACGTTGTGCGTCAGACAGGTCAGGTGACTCAGCACACAACGCATCCAGCCAAACCTCGTCAGCGTCTGAGGCTAATCGCGTTTGAGAATCGGTGGCCACCTGGCCAATGATCGGCGTTTCCGCAGGTACCGGAACCGCATGTGCGAACACGGTACCTTGCGAAACCACTGCCGTCCGTGTCCCGACATTGAGGACCGCGATAAACGGGTCCCCATCCCCTTTAACAATAGTCTGGGCCGTCACCAGATCTGGCCCACTCACCCCGGCTCTAGATGGTCCCAAAATAACGCCCCGGTCAGAGACTCCTTTATCGAACGGTCGACGCAAGCGCAAGGGTACCAACATCTGTGCCCCCGGGGGTACACGCACCGTCCGAGCAACAAGCGCCTGTACCGTAGCACAGGCAACACGCACGGCAGGGGTGGCAGGTAGGAACGTCATACGTCGGCCCGATGGAAGCTCGATGCATTGCTGGTCAATCAGAATTTTGATGGGCAATTTGGCCAAAAAGTCTGTCCCCAACAGGCACGGAATAGCCAGCGAGGAGGAGACGAACACCGGGCCAGATAGTTTAATGTCCCCTATCGAAATTTGCGCTCGAATTTGACCGATAATACCCAACGAGCCCCCATTCGCAGCGTAAAACGGTATATCGACAGGGAGCAACGGGCGACTCTGAACGGGCAGGATATTATAAATCAAATCTGAAATGATAGTTGCCGAAGCTCCCGTATCGACCAATAGCCGTACCTCCACCCCGTCAATATGCCCCGCGACAACGGACGACCCCGCTGATGCAGCCACAACTCGGTGAGCCAACTCGGACCATTGGCCCGGTTGGAGCGCCCTCCCCGACATGCCGCGACCCGACGCACCAGCACCCAACCCCCGAGAATTGTGTATCGGACCATGTGATAGGAAAGTGGGTGTGTGTGCAGGCCGAACATGTGGGGTGCCATGACTTGCCCGAGGATGTTGCGAAGGCTTGTGAGGAGGGCCGTCCGCAGCTCCAGGTCTCGCACCGCGCTGTCGAGGAGCCCGGCATCCGGACGCCACGTGGCCCCGGAGGCCACAATTATAGCAGACGACGAGCGTTCCAGAGGACTTGGGCTGGTCTCGGTGGCTTGGAACGTCCCGAGCCGGTCGCTCGGCAGATCGCCATCCTGCAGAACGATCCGCAGCGAAGGCTCCCTCCATTCCAGAAGAGGTTGCCGCCACGGTGTGTCGTGCAGCAGCTTTGTTCGCCTTCCTCCGCTGGGAGATGAGATTGGCGTGAATGTGCCTTGCAGCCCGCAGTGATGACATATCCGCATCGTCCTGCGCTAAGATGGTGAAGTCCAGATCGTCAGCCAGCAGCAAAATTTTCTCGGCCACCATCGCATCGATCCCCTCTTCATCCATACGCGGGAAAGCGTCTTTCGCCAATGACAGCAGGGCCGTGCGATAAGCGAGTGGCGATTCCTTATCACCCTTCTGCCGTTCATAGAAGAGCTGGCGACAATCGGAGGGCGGCCCATAAACGGTGGCCAGCAGCTGCAGCGCCGACTGAATGGTGGAGCGTGCCGACTTGGGTGCAGCAGTGAGGGTGCCCAGGGCGTCGCCGTCCAATAACGCCGGGAGAGCACACAGCGCCTCGTTGTCCGACCAGCCTGCCATCTCTTGGTGGGCCAAGAACCGGCGCTGGAACCCCCCCCAATCGCCGTCGCTTGCAACAAATACCTGCAGGGCCGGCAGGCGTTGCTGGAATGTCGGCTCCGTCTCCGATCCTCTTGCAGCGTCTCTTGCAGCATCCGTAGCGCGTCCCCGTACTGTATGGTCGGTGCTGGCGTCAGCTGGTGGTGACGTTTCAACCCCTGATAGGCTGCCACCGCGACCCGCCTCCGCCGATGACGTGGCGGCTGCTGGCTGGGCACCGTCTCCCGCGTGACGAGCTGGGACTCCTCCCTCCGCCCCTACTGTCTTCGTGGCGGGATTTTCGAGTCGCCCCGCTGTTGTAAAGGCGGGAGTTTCTGGCGGGCGTTGTCCATCTTCCCGCCGCGTCGCTCCTCCCGGCCCCAGGCGAGTTATTTGTTCCAGCATAGCGGCCGCTGCATACAAGAGCTCCGCCAGCCGCGAGTGAGCCAACGCCAACTCGTCAGTCGACGTCCCGGCCCTCTCCGACGGCCCCGCCGATGTCGGAGCCGGCAGCAGTTGTGCAGGTACGTCGGCGGCGATGTCTTGCACTGCCCCTCCCTCGTCGTCATCCTCTCCTGGGTCTTGGGCACGAGTCTTCCGTCTCGTATCCATGCTTGGCCCACTTCCAACACCAGATGTAGTAAGTTGATGAGGAGACGATGAGGAAGTTGAGACACACTGTTTATTAACTCCGGGACAGATACAATAGTTGAAGGGGTATCGGCCCCTTCACCCGTACTATGGGAAACCCACCCTAGTACTAAGCCCTCTGTCCTGTCCCCCAGTCCTCCTCTACTGGGCTACGGGAGGCTGACTGATCTGGCCCTGGCAAGCACAGATCTCGGCACCAGCTAACCAGCCTTGCCCTGATAAGGGCAGCGGTCTGGAAGCTCTTGGGCCGCGCCACTGGCTTACCCGGCTCGGCCCTTATAAGGACGGAGAGACCGGGGAGTCCCAGGGCCTAATCTCCGAGTCTTGGATCTTCACTGGTCAGCTTCGTGTCGAACTGCCTCGAGCTCTTTGGGTTCCACCTTTTATAGGGATCGCCTCCGAGGGCTGGGGGCGTGGGCAATAACTGATGCGGACGTCGGTGTGACCCCCCGTGTATGCGAGTGCCGACAGCCCTGTGTTTGTTGTCCGCCGTTTCTCCCGTAATAACCCCTACAATTGTAGCGTATCGTGTCGTGTATAGTGTAGTGTGTAGGTTAAACGTTGAGTTTTATAAGGGCACCACGGGGTGACCAGCCCCTCCCCACCCAGCCCCACCCCTCCCAGCCCCACTCTCCCCACCCAGCCCCTTCCCACCCTCCTCCCCACCCAGCCCCTCCCCACCCTCCCCACCCAGCTCCTTCCCACCCTCCTCCCCACCCAGCCCCTCCCCACCCTCCCCTCCCCACCCAGCCCCACCCTCCCCACCCAGCCCCTCTCCACCCTCCCCACCCAACCCCTCCCCACCCTTTTTGACACTTTTTTACTGATTGGCCGTGTCGGGTGGTGGAGGGTTACGACACATTTATAAATAACGCGATCTAACCCAAAAACGTTTATTATGAAGATATATTCAAGTCTGCTTTGAAAAGCCATCTCTTTAAAGTGGCCTTCCCTCGGTTTGCTCGGTTGCCCCTGGGTTCTGTTGTTGTTTCCTGCTTTTCGTGCATTGGCGCATCGAGCTCCTAGGATGGAATGAGAAATAAATGAACCTTATGGCGAGACCCGGGGTCCCATAAGCCCCCGGCTCTCTCGCATGAACTGCATTGCGACGTCATTTTATGTCTGTTGGAGGCGAACGACGCGGCAATCTATTCCTCTCGACGAGTTCTACACGAAGCGCTTATCAAAGTTTTGTTTATGACTATGGCAATTTTGGCAACGACGGGGGCTTGGTGAAGAACGAGCGGATTGATTTCTGGTGGGTCGCGGCATTTATGTGCGAGGTGGGATGGAGTCGCCAAAAATAAATTAATTACGATTTTGCATTCTGTTTATTCGGGACCCGGGGGTCCCGCCATGAGGTTCAATTATACATTTGAATTATTTTGTCAGACGACTTCTCGCGACTCGGGCCAATGAGGAGACGGGCGAGATTTCATTCAAAAAATGGAGCTGGGGGAGGGTGGCTCCATTCATAAAATGGAAGCCTTGAAAAGAAAAACGCAGATCTTTTTGCCTCGTGTTTCTTTCAACATTCCCAGCCTGAAGGTGATTTCAGTTGGGGGTGGGAGGGGTGGGGCTGGTGGGTGGAGAGGGGAGGGTGGGGAGGGGCTGGGTGGGGAGCGTGGGGCGGGGCTGGGTGGTGAGGGTGGGGCTGGGTGATGTGGGGCTGGGTGGGTTGGGGCTGGTCACCCCGTGGTTCCCTTATAAAACTCAACGTTTTACCTACACACTACACTTATACAGGTAGGAACAGCTTCCACACTGCCAACTAGGGATTATTTGTACGTCCGTCGTGCACGAATGCGCTGTCCAACCAAGTTCCTACCTGCCCACTCCGAAGGAACGTGTTTCCATGGCCCGTCTACTATTCTATCCCCTTGTTCCGGTCTCCTCATTCTTAGCCACCAATTCCCCGTCTTCACATCAGGGTTACTGTCATCTCCGTACAGGGATTGTCAATTTCATTTATAATTAACCTCAATAAAAATAGAAATGTTAGGTCCCTTTTTCAGATGTGAGCCAAGTTGCCACTAAATTGCAGCAAGCACAACCGTCGGATTGACAGTGTAACCAATGTGGTTGTTAAAGGAATAAATGGTGCATCTACAGTAAAACCTTGGATTGCGAGTAACTTGGTCTGCGAGTGTTTTGTAAGACGAGCAAATTTTTAAATAAATATTAATATGATAAACGAGCGAGGTCTTGCAATACGCGCAGTACGTGTACGCTTTGTCTGCCAAGCGTCACGTTATCACGACTGATATACGAGTGCTTTGGATTATAAAAACACGTTTCCAGAACGAATTATGCTCGCAATCAAGGTTATGTATTTGCACTGCAATATAGTTTGTAATTTTTAAACCTTAAGAAATGCTATGCACTTGGGAAATCAAGCATTTGAAGCTTAGGGGGCAGCTTTTAAAGTCCTGTCTACAGCCACAAAAGGGGGGGGGGTAATGCCTTTAAACTGGAGGGGGCAAAAGGAAAATGCAATACATGCAATGAAAGATCGAAAGAGAAAATTGCAGTGCAGAAGGCTTTTATTCAGTCGGCCACAATTATTCTCAGAACATTTGATCAAAAATGCTGCTCATTTCTCAGTAGCACGGGCGGTCATTTTGGTGTAGGTGAGTCCCTTGTAGACGCCACTCAGGGGCACGTCAAAGAGAGCGCCGTTCATGCAGGTGATGCGCAGCAGGGCCGTGTACGGGAGGTCGATGTTTGCACGCCCGATGCTGGCGACAACGGTGACGGTCTTGTGTGGAGGGACAGAGACGGGGAACGTGAGAGTTTCCGTCCGCTCCTCAGATTCCTCCAACGAGTGCGTGGTCTCAGAGCTCAAGGTGAAGCTGAACCCGGTCTCCACCTCCATAATTAAGGGAATGCCTGCAGACACCTTCAGGCTGAAAGTGGACTCGATTTTGTTGGTCGTAGACCACGACGACTTTTTGGTTATCGTCTTGGAGCTCTCGAAGGTGTGAGACTGCACGACGCTGGTGTCGTTGATGTACTCCATGTCTTTAATCTCCTCCATCTGCACGTTAGGCAGAACCTGGTGCATGGTTGGGTACTTCATGTTCTGGATCACCGACGACTTGACAGCATTGATGAAAAGGAAGCCCATGGAGTCGATGTCGGCCCCCGCTCGGCCCTGAACGCCCAAGCAGATGCCAGAGCCCACGTCGATCTTGTACTCGGTTTTGAGCCCCCAGTCCGTCATCTTGGCGAAGAACTCGCGGTTGCGGCTCGTTCTGAACTTGATGGCACCCAGACGCGTGCCGGCCCCATTGCCCCACAGGGAGAGCTGCGACATGAACTCGCCCGACTGGAATTCAAACTGCTGAGCAGAGAAGTCCACGGTGCCGAATTGCTGCCTTCGCCCGTCAGTCAGCCACACCTCCACACCCCTCACTTGCCAGCCTCCGACGCTCACGGAGAGTTTCTGCAGCGTGGCCGCATTGCTCCCCCCATCAAACGAGAACGCATTTCCACCTTGGCCTCCAATGATGTGCAGCGTAAGTGGGTACGACATTGTCTACCTGGAAGAGACAGAAGCAAGGGAGAGCGTGGCACGCAAGTTTAAATGGAAGGCACCTTCTAGAAGTAAATCGTGATAAGTGTTTTTTTACACTTTAAGTATGCAAAAATAAACTCTACGCCAAGATTGTACAAATCAAATGCCTTTTAGGATTTGGCAATATCTTTATAGCAAATTTGAGAAAAAAGTGTACACGTCATAACCCACCACTCAAATAGAAATTAAGCTTTAGGCACAAGTGCGCACATGCTCTTGGAACTGCGAGGCAGAGGAGCAGCAAAACGCAGCTTCAGTTTTTGCTTTCGCTCCCCATTTGAAGCGCCGCAATAATCACGTGGGATATGAAGCATTCCACAACACCACAGTAGCTCATCATTCAGTAGCGGCAGAACGAGTGCCACACGCTACATTTGTGACAAGCAGGACAAATACCTCTGTTCTTCGAAAAAGCAAAGCTCCGACAGGCAATCCAGGCACTCGGCTGCAGTCGACCTACACGGATCATAGGAAGACGCAGACAGATGAAGGTGGTGTGGGGAAACGAGATTAAACCCTACAAGCCAAGAAAACCAAGTTTGCAGATTCTAATGCAGGATCCACCCTGGTGAAAAATGCCTCACAGAAGTCTGTTAGAGGGCCAGCACAATCCAGATAGCCAGGCGTTGAATAGTATTAGGCTTGGGGCAATACATGATAGGACTGTTTGCAAAACGTGGTCAAATTAGACAAGTTTCACATAATTTTAAATGGATTTCGGCCAATTGCCATGAAATATCAAATAAAACGTTGAAGCGTAGTCGGCTTCTTGCACACACCTCAAATTTCAGGTCAATTAAAAAAGTTTCCCCATTTCTTAGAAACTATGCTACAAACCCAAATACAACATTCTTAAAATGTGGCAACTAGCCAGAGCAAGTGAGAATATGGAACGGTCGCGCTGGGAGCGGTTCAAGTAAAATGTGGGAGACCAAGTCAGCAAAAACTTTAATTTCATTACTGAAAACCAATACACAACGGCAGAAGCCCATAATTAACGCAGGTTAGGAAAAAATTAACCCGTAGAAAAAAGTTTTTTACTATGAATCCTTTATATGCGTGGCATCGGTTTTATTTTTAGTCATTTCTGTTTTTCTTGAGTAAGAGTTTCATTTTTATAGTGTGTCGACACACATCCATAATAATTTTCTGTGTTTAGGAAAAATACGATTGTGTTGAGAATTTTTTTTTCTCCCCTTAAAAAGTGGAAAATTTTGGATAAAAATGTTTTCACGAAAATTAATTGTCACGCACAACGAGTCGGTGTGCAAAATGTCAGCACGATTGGATCACGGGAAGTGGGTTAAAAAAAACGACCAAAAGATTTACACGGTTGTAAGCGCGCAAGCAAGCAAGTGAACTTAATATAAAGGATTTAAAAAAACGCAACCAAAACGTGCCCAACTACATCCAACAGGGTCTGAAAAGAGAGCACAACTGCAAATCCTTACGAAACCACTGCAACGTAGGTACCCCCACCCACCACCCCGCCGCTTACCTAGGCAGTCACCTCCGTGAAGAGCAGACGTTTTGTGTCGATCGCGCCCTCCTTTATATACACGCGAGCATACGCCACGTGGTACAATAAAGCGATCGTTCATTCCCATCCGCGGACAATCATGGGGGAGGGGAAATCATCGTGAGACACTCAGAACTCCGACTCACTAATTGGATGATGTGTGGAACTTCCTCTGCGCGTGCCCATTTTACGTGAGACGTCGCTAATTACACTGGTTAACAAAAAAAAATCATTTTTTTCTGGCCTGGACTTTTGCAGCTGTTTTAGACTAATTTCAGGGTGCTGATTCCAAACCTGATCTCAGATTTGCTCTATCACATCTCATTTTATGCTATCGGCATACCCCATTTTCATAGATTTTACCCGAAATTAACTCTGTCACTTATGATTGCAAGTTGTTGCGAGTCAGTGACTGCTTTAGTGTTAAAATATGGTGCTGTATTTTTATGATAGTGTGTTTATAGTATAATTTTATGTAGATATCCACACTGATTTAATATTTTTCTTCTGCCGTTTTTATTGAAAATTCAATATTTGATATCTCAAAAACCTGATGTGATAGACAAAAACTGATGCCACATTTGGAATCAGCACCCCAAAATTACCTTACAACCGTTGGAATACCTCGCGCCAGAAAAAGTGTGTTGACCAGTGTAATCCAAGCCACGGGTTTTGGCGCCGAATGAATGCAATCACGGTTCCGATACGAGTCTGTTGAGAGTTAATCGAGGGAGTTTCACGTCACCTGGCATAATTACGCGCTTGTTCCTCCGTCCATCTTCACCTCCAGGCCAATCACTGCGAGCCAATTACCGCGAGGATTCGCTAATTGCATGGGTGGTCGTTCGGCGCACGCGTGCTCATTGTGTGACCCGCCGTTCATCAGCCGAGCTACAGGCACGCGCCTTGTTAACGCAATCACGGTCCCAATACGAGACCTTGATAGTCAATTGAGTTGTGGATTCAAGTGATTTCAGAGTTTTTGTTTAAACTTTTTAACGTGGCCCCAACGTAAAAGGTCAAATTAGCCTAACTACCATCGCCATCTTGAAATGCATAGTGTTGATGAGTGCCACATTAAGTAATGACCTTTGAACTGTACGTGCTTCTGGTCAATTTCTACGGTTACTATTTTAACACCGTAGGCTTTCGTGACCAATACCATCCATAATACGGGTTTATTTTTTTAGATTGCGTAAATATATAAATGCGTCGTGAAACCCGCGACCAACTTACAAAGCAAATTAGTAAGTTTTGTTACGTAAACAGAACATGCCAATTCGTTCATAGTACAGCACTAGTGTATAGTGTAGTGTATAGTGTAGTATACTAGTACAGCACTAGTGTATAGTGTAGTGTATAGTGTAGTGTGTAGTGTATAGTGTAGTATACTAGTACAGCACTAGTGTATAGTGTAATGTATAGTGTAGTGTATAGTCAAGTCACTAGACTATACACTACACTATACACTAGACTCTAGTGTATAGTGTAGTGTATAGTGTAGTATACTAGTACAGCACTAGTGTATAGTGTAATGTATAGTGTAGTGTATAGTGTAGTGTATAGTGTAGTGTATAGTGTAGTGTATAGTGTAGTAAACTAGTACAACACTAGTGTATAGTGTAATGTATAGTGTAGTGTATAGTGTAGTATACTAGTACAGCACTAGTGTATAGTGTAATGTATAGTGTAGTGTATAGTGTAGTGTATAGTGTAGTGTATAGTGTAGTATACTAGTACAGCACTAGTGTATAGTGTAATGTATAGTCTAGTGTATAGTGTAGTGTATAGTGTAGTGTATAGTGTAGTATACTAGTACAACACTAGTGTATAGTGTAATGTATAGTGTAGTGTATAGTGTAGTATACTAGTACAGCACTAGTGTATAGTGTAATGTATAGTGTAGTGTATAGTGTAGTGTATAGTGTAGTGTATAGTGTAGTATACTAGTACAGCACTAGTGTATAGTGTAATGTATAGTCTAGTGTATAGTGTAGTGTATAGTGTAGTGTATAGTGTAGTATACTAGTACAACACTAGTGTATAGTGTAATGTATAGTGTAGTGTATAGTGTAGTATACTAGTACAGCACTAGTGTATAGTGTAATGTATAGTGTAGTGTATAGTGTAGTGTATAGTGTAGTATACTAGTACAGGACTAGTGTATAGTGTAATGTATAGTGTAGTTTATAGTGTAGTGTATAGTGTAGTGTATAGTGTATTGTGTAGTGTATAGTAGTGTATAGTGTAGTGTATAGTGTAGTGTATAGTAGTGTATAGTGTAGTATACGAGTACAGCACACCGGTGGATTGGAGAGCAACGCCACAACATTTACAATCTGAGTACGACGTTTCGCCAATCATTACAACTAGCTGCATCACGCGCCAGCCAGATTTGTGGATACATCTTCCTGTTACGTTCCTTAAATAGATAGGTAGATGTGATAACATCACTTGTGAGGCCTTCTTACGCGAATTGAGGGGGGGGGGGGGTGGTTAAGGAATTCGTATAAATGACTATGGGTATCCATTGCAGGTTGGGTTATTTATATGGTACTCAACGTACATTAATAATGCTATCTATGCAAGCTAAATGTTCATGTTCCTCCTGTCGATTGTGTGCACTACAATAGACGTCCCTGTTATTGCTCAACGGTGATCACCGTTGCAGTATTGCGACCTGTATAGGCTTGCATTTAAACAATGTGTTATTTGGTGATTCGCTTCCAAGAAGCACTAAGGCGGTAGCTATCCGAACAGTTACAATTATTTAAATTTCTCTCAATTTCGATAGATTCTCGAATTTGTCTTGGCCAATAGAAACTAGTTTTGCACCCTTGGAACTAATTTGTTCAATTGTGGAATGCTTTGATGTTGTCTGCCGGCTGAGTCTCCCTTGAAAAATAACGTGTCACCTCAGGGTGTTTTAGTCGGGAACTAACCAACTGATTCTGTGTTTTTTTTTTTATATCAAATACATTCAAATGGAACGACATGATCCAAATCGACGTATTGAGGATGTGGGAAAGGTTGCATGTAGTTAATCAACTAAACAGATGAAACATACTTTCATGTCTGGTCTCATTTCTTCATCATGTGACTTTCTAATGTCACTGTACAATTGCGAAACCATAATGCTTAATAATCGTTTCCAGTTTCGATTTAAAGCATTCGTGACTGCAGGGATTCATCTTCTTGGTTCTTTCGGTAAAGTCACGTAGAAGGGAAATAATAAAATAATAAAAATAGAAGGGAAGTAATAAAATAATTAAAATAAAACATAATAAAATAATATTTTATTATGTTTTATTTTAATTATTTTATTACATAATAAAATAATATTTTATTATGTAAAATAATATTTTATTATGTTTTATTTTAATTAAAATAATATTTTATTATGTTTTATTTTTATTATTTTATTACTTCCCTTCTACGTGACTTTACCGAAAGAACCAAGAAGATGGATCGTTTCCAGTCTTAATGGGGTGGAGCGGATATTCTTCACACCAAAACGCAGAGACAGGGAAGGGTTACAGTCCTTTTATTCCACGACCATCCCACACAGCTCCCTCCATGTACCTTAACATCTTAATCCACATATCTCTCCTCTATTCACTCTTGCCGACATCCCCTATCATCTCCATGGCCCCTCTCTCATTCCCTCCGCTCACACCTCTCAATTTCTCAGCCACAATTCTCCGTCTTCACATCTCAGGGTTTAATCTCGGTAAAACTCGGTACAGGGATTGACGTCGTCGATGCTATTTTTAATTAACCACACCAACGACAAGTCGAATAGCGTCCCTTTCTCATCTGTGGGCTCAGTTGCAACTAAATGCAGCAAGCGCAATGGCGGAATTTAAAGTGTGACCAGCGTGGTTGTCTTACAAAACACGTTCCTTCGGAGTGGGCAGGTAGGAACTTGGTTGGACAGCGCATTCGTGCACGACAGACAGACAAATAATCCCTGGTGGGCAGTGTGGAACCTGTTGTTCCTACCTGTATGATTGTAGCGTATCGTGTCGTGTATAGTGTAGTGTGTAGGTTAAACGTTGAGTTTTATAAGGGCACCACGGGGTGACCAGCCCCTCCCCACCCAGCCCCACCCCTCCCAGCCCCACTCTCCCCACCCAGCCCCTTCCCACCCTCCTCCCCACCCAGCCCCTCCCCACCCTCCCCACCCAGCTCCTTCCCACCCTCCTCCCCACCCAGCCCCTCCCCACCCTCCCCTCCCCACCCAGCCCCACCCTCCCCACCCAGCCCCTCTCCACCCTCCCCACCCAACCCCTCCCCACCCTTTTTGACACTTTTTTACTGACTGGCCGTGTCGGGTGGTGGAGGGTTACGACACATTTATAAATAACGCGATCTAACCCAAAAACGTTTATTATGAAGATATATTCAAGTTTGCTTTGAAAAGCCATCTCTTTAAAGTGGCCTTCCCTCGGTTTGCTCGGTTGCCCCTGGGTTCTGTTGTTGTTTCCTGCTTTTCGTGCATTGGCGCATCGAGCTCCTAGGATGGAATGAGAAATAAATGAACCTTATGGCGAGACCCGGGGTCCCATAAGCCCCCGGCTCTCTCGCATGAACTGCGTTGCGACGTCATTTTATGTCTGTTGGAGGCGAACGACGCGGCAATCTATTCCTCTCGACGAGTTCTACACGAAGCGCTTATCAAAGTTTTGTTTATGACTATGGCAATTTTGGCAACGACAGGGGCTTGGTGAAGAACGAGCGGATTGATTTCTGGTGGGTCGCGGCATTTATGTGCGAGGTGGGATGGAGTCGCCAAAAATAAATTAATTACGATTTTGCATTCTGTTTATTCGGGACCCGGGGGTCCCGCCATGAGGTTCAATTATACATTTGAATTATTTTGTCAGACGACTTCTCGCGACTCGGGCCAATGAGGAGACGGGCGAGATTTCATTCACAAAATGGAACTGGGGGAGGGTGGCTCCAATCATAAAATGGAAGCCTTGAAAAGAAAAACGCAGATCTTTTTGCCTCGTGTTTCTTTCAACATTCCCAGCCTGAAGGTGATTTCAGTTGGGGGTGGGAGGGGTGGGGCTGGTGGGTGGAGAGGGGAGGGTGGGGAGGGGCTGGGTGGGGAGCGTGGGGCGGGGCTGGGTGGTGAGGGTGGGGCAGGGTGATGTGGGGCTGGGTGGGGTGGGGCTGGTCACCCCGTGGTTCCCTTATAAAACTCAACGTTTTACCTACACACTACACTTATACAGGTAGGAACAGCTTCCACACTGCCAACTAGGGATTATTTGTACGTCCGTCGTGCACGAATGCGCTGTCCAACCAAGTTCCTACCTGCCCACTCCGAAGGAACGTGTTTCCATGGCCCGTCTACTATTCTATCCCCTTGTTCTGGTCTCATTCTTAGCCACCAATTCCCCGTCTTCACATCAGGGTTACTGTCATCTCCGTACAGGGATTGTCAATTTCATTTATAATTAACCTCAATAAAAATAGAAATGTTAGGTCCCTTTTTCAGTTGTGAGCCAAGTTGCCACTAAATTGCAGCAAGCACACCCGTGGGATTGACAGTGTAACCAATGTGGTTGTAAAATAAAACAGGTCCCTGCGGGGTGGGCTGGTAGGAACGAATAACCAAAGAATACAAACAATGTATTATTACACTTGTTTAGCCAGGAAAGCCTCACCGAGTCAAGGTTTTTGTAGGGTCATGCCAAGTGTTTGCAGTAGGGGGCGATGTTGTTGCACCTAATCGGACGGACGATATAAGCTATTGTAGGCTGGTTCACTTCGTTCCTACCAGTACAAACGGAAAATGAATAGTTGCATATACCAGTAAAACCTTGGATTGCGAGTAACTTTGTCTGCGAGTGTTTTGCAAGACGAGCAAATTTTTAAATAAATATTAATTTGATAAACGAGCGAGGTCTTGCAATACGAGCAGTACGTGTACGCTTTGTCTGCCAAGCGTCACGTTATCACGACTGAGATACGAGTGCGTTGGATTATAAAAAACACGTTTCCAGAACGAATTATGCGCGCAATTCAAGGTTTTACTGTATTTGCACTGCAATATAGTTTGTAATTTTTAAACCTTAAGAAATGCTATGCAATTGGGAAATCGAGCATTTGAAGCTTAGGGGGCAGCTTTTAAAGTCCTGTCTACAGCCACAAAAGGGGGGGGGTAATACCTTCAAACTGGAGGGGGCAAAAGGAAAATGCAATACATGCAATGAAAGATCGAAAGAGAAAATTGCAGTGCAGAAGGCTTTTATTCAGTCGGCCACAATTATTCTCAGAACATTTGATCAAAAATGCTGCTTATTTCTCAGTAGCACGGGCGGTCATTTTGGTGTAGGTGAGTCCCTTGTAGACGCCACTCAGGGGCACGTCAAAGAGAGCGCCGTTCATGCAGGTGATGCGCAGCAGGGCCGTGTACGGGAGGTCGATGTTTGCACGCCCGATGCTGGCGACAACGGTGACGGTTTCGTGTGGAGGGACAGAGACGGGGAACGTGAGAGTTTCCGTCCGCTCCTCAGATTCCTCCAACGAGTGCGTGGTCTCAGAGCTCAAGGTGAAGCTGAACCCGGTCTCCACCTCCATAATTAAGGGAATGCCTGCAGACACCTTCAGGCTGAAAGTGGACTCGATTTTGTTGGTCGTAGACCACGACGACTTTTTGGTTATCGTCTTGGAGCTCTCGAAGGTGTGAGACTGCACGACGCTGGTGTCGTTGATGTACTCCATGTCTTTAATCTCCTCCATCTGCACGTTAGGCAGAACCTGGTGCATGGTTGGGTACTTCATGTTCTGGATCACCGACGACTTGACAGCATTGATGAAAAGGAAGCCCATGGAGTCGATGTCGGCCCCCGCTCGGCCCTGAACGCCCAAGCAGATGCCAGAGCCCACGTCGATCTTGTACTCGGTTTTGAGCCCCCAGTCCGTCATCTTGGCGAAGAACTCGCGGTTGCGGCTCGTTCTGAACTTGATGGCACCCAGACGCGTGCCGGCCCCATTGCCCCACAGGGAGAGCTGCGACATGAACTCGCCCGACTGGAATTCAAACTGCTGAGCAGAGAAGTCCACGGTGCCGAATTGCTGCCTTCGCCCGTCAGTCAGCCACACCTCCACACCCCTCACTTGCCAGCCTCCGACGCTCACGGAGAGTTTCTGCAGCGTGGCCGCATTGCTCCCCCCATCAAACGAGAACGCATTTCCACCTTGGCCTCCAATGATGTGCAGCGTAAGTGGGTACGACATTGTCTACCTGGAAGAGACAGAAGCAAGGGAGAGCGTGGCACGCAAGTTTAAATGGAAGGCACCTTCTAGAAGTAAATCGTGATAAGTGTTTTTTTACACTTTAAGTATGCAAAAATAAACTCTACGCCAAGATTGTACAAATCAAATGCCTTTTAGGATTTGGCAATATCTTTATAGCAAATTTGAGAAAAAAGTGTACACGTCATAACCCACCACTCAAATAGAAATTAAGCTTTAGGCACAAGTGCGCACATGCTCTTGGAACTGCGAGGCAGAGGAGCAGCAAAACGCAGCTTCAGTTTTTGCTTTCGCTCCCCATTTGAAGCGCCGCAATAATCACGTGGGATATGAAGCATTCCACAACACCACAGTAGCTCATCATTCAGTAGCGGCAGAACGAGTGCCACACGCTACATTTGTGACAAGCAGGACAAATACCTCTGTTCTTCGAAAAAGCAAAGCTCCGACAGGCAATCCAGGCACTCGGCTGCAGTCGACCTACACGGATCATAGGAAGACGCAGACAGATGAAGGTGGTGTGGGGAAACGAGATTAAACCCTACCAAGCCAAGAAAACCAAGTTTGCAGATTCTAATGCAGGATCCACCCTGGTGAAAAATGCCTCACAGAAGTCTGTTAGAGGGCCAGCACAATCCAGATAGCCAGGCGTTGAATAGTATTAGGCTTGGGGCAATACATGATAGGACGGTTTGCAAAACGTGGTCAAATTAGACAAGTTTCACATAATTTTAAATGGATTTCGGACAATTGCCATGAAATATCAAATAAAACGTTGAAGCGTAGTCGGCTTCTTGCACACACACCTCAAATTTCAGGTCAATTAAAAAAAAGTTTCCCCACTTCTTAGAAACTATGCTACAAACCCAAATACAACAACATTCTTAAAATGTGGCAACTAGCCAGAGCAAGTGAGAATATGGAACGGTCGCGCTGGGAGCGGTTCAAGTAAAATGTGGGAGACCAAGTCAGCAAAAACTTTAATTTCATTACTGAAAACCAATACACAACGGCAGAAGCCCATAATTAACGCAGGTTAGGAACAAATTAACCCGTAAAAAAAAGTCTACTATGAATCGTTTATATGCGTGGCACCGGTTTTATTTTTAGTCATTTGTTTTTCTTGAGTAAGAGTTTCATTTTTATAGTGTGTCGACACACATCCATAATAATTTTCTGTGTTTAGGAAAAATACGATTGTGTTGAGAATTTTTTTTTCTCCCCTTAAAAAGTGGAAAATTTTGGATAAAAATGTTTTCACGAAAATTAATTGTCACGCACAACGAGTCTGTGTGCAAAATGTCAGCTCGATTGGATCACGGGAAGTGGGTTAAAAAAACGACCAAAAGATTTACACGGTTGTAAGCGCGCAAGCAAGCAAGTGAACTTAATATAAAGGATTTAAAAAAACGCAACCAAAACGTGCCCAACTACATCCAACAGGGTCTGAAAAGAGAGCACAACTGCAAATCCTTACGAAACCACTGCAACGTAGGTACCCACCACCCCGCCGCTTACCTAGGCAGTCACCTCCGTGAAGAGCAGACGTTTTGTGTCGATCGCGCCCTCCTTTATATACACGCGAGCATACGCCACGTGGTACAATAAAGCGATCGTTCATTCCCATCCGCGGACAATCATGGGGGAGGGGAAATCATCGTGAGACACTCAGAACTCCGACTCACTAATTGGATGATGTGTGGAACTTCCTCTGCGCGTGCCCATTTTACGTGAGACGTCGCTAATTACACTGGTTAACAAAAAAAAATCATTTTTTTCTGGCCTGGACTTTTGCAGCTGTTTTAGACTAATTTCAGGGTGCTGATTCCAAACCTGATCTCAGATTTGCTCTATCACATCTCATTTTATGCTATCGGCATACCCCATTTTCATAGATTTTACCCGAAATTAACTCTGTCACTTATGATTGCAAGTTGTTGCGAGTCAGTGACTGCTTTAGTGTTAAAATATGGTGCTGTATTTTTATGATAGTGTGTTTATAGTATAATTTTATGTAGATATCCACACTGATTTAATATTTTTCTTCTGCCGTTTTTATTGAAAATTCAATATTTGATATCTCAAAAACCTGATGTGATAGACAAAAACTGATGCCACATTTGGAATCAGCACCCCAAAATTACCTTACAACCGTTGGAATACCTCGTGCCAGAAAAATTGTGTTGACCAATGTAATCCAAGCCACGGGTTTTGGCGCCGAATGAATGCAATCACGGTTCCGATACGAGTCTGTTGAGAGTTAATCGAGGGAGTTTCACGTCACCTGGCATAATAACGCGCTTGTTCCTCCGTCCATCTTCACCTCCAGGCCAATCACTGCGAGCCAATTACCGCGAGGATTCGCTAATTGAATGGGTGGTCGTTCGGCGCACGCGTGCTCATTGTGTGACCCGCCGTTCATCAGCCGAGCTACAGGCACGCGCCTTGTTAACGCAATCACGGTCCCAATACGAGACCTTGATAGTCAATTGAGTTGTGGATTCAAGTGATTTCAGAGTTTTTGTTTAAACTTTTTAACGTGGCCCCAACGTAAAAGGTCAAATTAGCCTAACTACCATCGCCATCTTGAAATGCATAGTGTTGATGAGTGCCACATTAAGTAATGACCTTTGAACTGTACGTGCTTCTGGTCAATTTCTACGGTTACTATTTTATCACCGTAGGCTTTCGTGGCCAATACCATCCATAATGCAGGTTTATTTTTTTAGATCGCGTAAATATAGAAATGCGCCGTGAAACCCGCGACCAACTTGCACAGCCAATTAGTAAGTTTTGTTACGTAAACAGAACATGCCAATTCACTCATAGTACAGCACTAGTGTATAGTGTAGTGTATAGTAGTGTATAGTGTAGTGTATAGTAGTGTATAGTGTAGTGTTTAGTGTAGTGTATAGTGTAGTGTGTAGTGTAGTATACTAGTACAGCACTAGTGTATAGTGTAGTGTATAGTGTAGTGTGTAGTGTATAGTGTAGTGTGTAGTGTAGTGTATAGTATTGTATAGTGTAGTGTATAGTAGTGTATAGTGTAGTGTATAGTAGTGTATAGTGTAGTGTATAGTAGTGTATAGTGTAGTGTTTAGTGTAGTGTATAGTGTAGTGTATAGTGTAGTGTATAGTGTAGTGTGTAGTGTAGTGTATAGTGTAGTATAATAGTACAGCACTAGTGTATAGTGTAGTGTATAGTAGTGTATAGTGTAGTGTATAGTGTAGTGTATAGTGTAGTGTAGTGTGTAGTGTAGTGTATAGTAGTGTATAGTGCAGTGTATAGTAGTGTATAGTGTAGTGTATAGTGTAGTGTGTAGTGTAGTGTGTAGTGTAGTATACTAGTACAGCACTAGTGTGTAGTGTATAGTGTAGTGTATAATGTAGTGTATAGTGTAGTGTATAGTGTAGTGTATAGTAGTGTATAGTGTAGTGTATAGTGTAGTGTATAGTGTAGTGTGTAGTGTAGTGTATAGTGTAGTTATAGTGTAGTATACTAGTACAGCACTAGTGTATACTGTAGTGTATAGTAGTGTATAGTGTAGTGTATAGTGTAGTGTATAGTGTAGTGTATAGTAGTGTATAGTGTAGTGTATAGTAGTGTATAGTGTAGTGTATAGTGTAATGTATAGTAGTGTGTAGTGTAGTATACTAGTACAGCACTAGTGGGTAGTGTATAGTGTAGTGTATTATGTAGTGTATAGTGTAGTGTATAGTGTAGTGTATAGTAGTGTATAGTGTAGTGTATAGTGTAGTGTATAGTGTAGTGTATAGTAGTGTATAGTGTAGTGTATAGTAGTGTATAGTGTAGTGTATAGTGTAGTGTGTAGTGTAGTGTGTAGTGTAGTATACTAGTACAGCACTAGTGTATAGTGTAGTGTGTAGTGTAGTGTATAGTGTAGTGTATAGTAGTGTATAGTGTAGTGTATAGTAGTGTATAGTGTAGTGTATAGTGTAGTGTATAATGTAGTGTATAGTGTAGTGTATAGTGTAGTGTATAGTGTAGTGTGTAGTAGTGTAGTGTATAGTGTAGTGTATAGTGTAGTGTGTAGTGTAGTATACTAGTACAGCACTAGTTGTATAGTGTAATGTATAGTGTAGTGTATAGTAGTGTATAGTGTAGTGTATAGTGTAGTGTATAGTGTAGTGTATAGTAGTGTATAGTGTAGTGTATAGTGTAGTGTATAGTGTAGTGTATAGTAGTGTATAGTGTAGTGTATAGTAGTGTATAGTGTAGTGTATAATGTAGTGTGTAGTGTAGTATACTAGTACAGCACTAGTGTATAGTGTAGTGTATAGTAGTGTATAGTAGTGGTGTATAGTGTAGTGTATAGTGTATAGTAGTGTATGGTGTAGTGTTAGTGGTAGTATACTAGTACAGCACTAGTGTATCGTGTAGTGTATGGTGTAGTGTATAGTGTATGTATGGTAGTGTATATAGTGTAGTAGTGTAGTGTAGTAGTGTTATTAGTGTAGGGTATAGTAGTGTATAGTGTAGTGTATAGTGTAGTGTAGTAGTAGTGATAGTGTTAGTGTAGTTAGTGTATAGTGTAGTGTATAGTGTAGTGTTATAGTAGTGTATAGTGTAGTGTATAGTAGTGTATAGTGTAGTGTATAGTAGTGTATAGTAGGTATAGTGTAGTGTATAATGTAGTGTATAGTGTAGTGTATAGTAGTGTATAGTGTAGTGTATAGTGTAGTGTATAGTGTAGTGTATATAGTAGTGTATAGTGTAGTGTATAGTGTAGTGTATAGTGTATAGTAGTGTATAAGTGTAGTGGTATAGTAGTGTATAGTGTAGGTATAGTGTAGTGTATAGTGTATAGTGTAGTGTATAGTGTAGTGTATAGTGTAGTGTATAGTAGTGTATAGTGTAGTGTATAGTGTAGTGTATAGTAGTGTATAGTGTAGTGTATAGTGTAGTGTATCGTAGTGTGTAGTGTAGTGTATAGTGTAGTGTAGTGTATAGTAGTGTATAGTGTAGTGTATAGTGTAGTGTATAGTGTAGTGTGTAGTGTAGTGTATAGTAGTGTATAGTGTAATGTATAGTAGTGTATAGTGTAGTGTATAGTGTAGTGTATAGTGTAGTATACTAGTACAGCACTAGTGTATAGTGTAGTGTATAGTGTAGTGTATAGTGTAGTGTATAGTAGTGTATAGTGTAGTGTATAGTAGTGTATAGTGTAGTGTATAGTGTAGTGTAGTATACTAGTACAGCACTAGTGTATAGTGTAGTGTATAGTGTAATGTATAGTGTAGTGTATAGTGTAGTGTATAGTAGTGTATAGTGTAGTGTATAGTGTAGTGTATAGTAGTGTATAGTGTAGTTTATAATGTAGTGTATAGTGTAGTGTATAGTAGTGTATAGTGTAGTGTATAGTAGTGTATAGTGTAGTGTATAGTAGTGTATAGTGTAGTGTATAGTAGTGTATAGTGTAGTGTAGTATACTAGTACAGCACTAGTGTATAGTGTAGTGTATAGTGTAGTGTATAATGTAGTGTATAGTGTAGTGTATAGTGTAGTGTATAGTGTAGTGTATAGTAGTGTATAGTGTAGTGTATAGTAGTGTATAGTAGTGTATAGTGTAGTGTATAGTAGTGTATAGTGTAGTGTATAGTGCAGTGTATAGTGTAGTGTATAGTAGTGTATAGTGTAGTGCAGCGGTCGGGAACCTATGGCTCGCGAGCCATATATGGCTCTTCCAGTGACGGCATATGGCTCCCAGACAATTTTGAGTTGAAAAAATAAATAAAAATGAGTTTGGAACTGATTTTAAAATACTTTTGATATTGCTTAATAATACTGTGTCATTTTAAAGTAAACAGAAATTAGTTTTGAAGATAAATTTCACGGGTCACGTCTGCATGAAGCTCAACCTCACCACGTATGAACCAGACTACAAGGCCATCAGCAAAACCATGCAGCACCAGAAGTCGCATTAAAAGTAAGACATATTTAATTTATTATACGTTAAAAATACTATATGGCTCTCAATGAAATATATTTAGAAATATTTGGCTTTTATGGCTCTCCCAGTCAAAAAGGTTCCCGACCCCTGGTGTAGTGTATAATGTAGTGTGTAGTGTAGTATACTAGTACAGCACTAGTGTATAGTGTAATGTATAGTGTAGTGTATAGTGTAGTATACTAGTACAGCACTAGTGTATATGTAAAGTAGTAACTCGGCAGGAGACGACTTCACGGGTAGCACACTCTTTATTTTCACCAACTTGTAGTTACACGGATGACTAACACCCTACTTCGTTACACGGGTGACCAACACCCACTTAGCTACACGGGTGACGGACACCCACTCAGCTACGACTTCGTTACACGGGTGACCAACACCCACTCAGCTACACGGGTGACCAACACCCACTCAGCTACACGGGTGACCAACACCCACTCAGCTGTACTGACACGGGCTCTTACGCCCTGTAGCCTTCCGGGACACACCCAGCCGGGGTGCCCGTCTCGGCTCTGGGTACCACCGTCCCGACCCACACGGGCGTCGGACTACGGTCCCCCCAGTCTCGGCTCCGAGCCACACAGGGCCCCTACCTCCTCCACCCCGTCTTCGGTCTTCAACTGGTTAACACTGACCACGAGTGCTCTCGCGCGTCCCCCTTTATACCCCTCCTGCGGACGTCGCTGAGAGTACTCACTTATCTGACCAATCACTGCGCACTCGCTACGATCCTCTTTTCCCAGCTTGTGTGAGCGCGCCTCACCACCGGCGCGCGCGTCCATGCCACGCCCACACCGCGTGCCCAACCCCGCGCCCCGTGATCCATCACTGCCGGCGCACGTCAATACCACCACTACATCACCCCCTACCACATAGCTCGCAGCCGACCCGGCTGCTAATAAAACATACAACACCCCTTCACCCCCACGTGTGCCCCGTAACATAACACAAACCCTAACAACACAACATGAACACCGCAATCCGCAAAACCCAGCAACCGCCACACCCGCAACAAGAACAACATGCACAATCCGGCGAATGGCAACGATACTGTGTATGCGGAAAGAGTAACAATAAAAAAAAATTTCTTTAATCATTTTCTCTTCTTTTCTCTCCGACTCATGCAGCGTCCCAATGTCCGAGCGTCCCTTGAACGGGACATTACCCCGGCAGAGGGGGAAGCCGGCAACGAAGTCGGGCTTTAACAAAAAAAGAAATTTTTTTTTTTTTTCATGAAAAGTGTTGCGTCCTTGACCGAGTCCGCCTTGCCGGACCGTCGTACGGCACAGGACGCAGTTGGCCATCCGGCGGCGCCGGCAGTTCAGGAAGGCATGGGGCAGGCATCGGGGCTCCGTGCGAGCCGCGGGGTTCCGGTTCCCGACGGTCAACAGCCGTCAGGTCCGAGACACCTGGGGGTGGGTCAGGTGGAGACACGTGAGGATCAGCCTGCGACACATCCCTCCCCGAGTCGACGGTCACATCACACGCTCGGTCGTCACGGCACAACCCGGGGTCACGCGGCGCCGCGTAGGGTTTCAGTCGGGAGGAGTGCACGTACCAACGGCGTTTTCCCCATTTAATCTGTATACTCTGGGGTCGTGCAACCCGCACAATTTCCACCGGTCCCCTCCATGGTCTCAACAGTTTGGGGGACGTAGCCAACGGTGCGTGTGGACAATGCAGCCAGG
Source organism: Lethenteron reissneri (assembly GCF_015708825.2). Taxonomy (NCBI): domain Eukaryota; kingdom Metazoa; phylum Chordata; class Hyperoartia; order Petromyzontiformes; family Petromyzontidae; genus Lethenteron; species Lethenteron reissneri. The sequence continues at coordinate 1,457,370 of NC_083840.1, forward strand.
CCTTATCGCCCGGTTCCCAATTGTGCGTATGCACCTTCCGTTCACGCAGTCGCTCGTTCGCGATCTGCCGAGAGCGTGAATTCAATCTCGCAGCCTCTCGCGCCTCAGCCAATTTGGCGATGTTAAACTTAATGTGGTCTGCCAATTTTGATTTCGCACGTGGCTGTGAAATCCCCAGTTGGACGTCCATGGCCGGATCAGCCTCCCGCCCATACATCAGAAAAAATGGAGAAAACCCCGTCGCCGCATGGGGTGCCATCCGATAGGCCGCTAGTACCCCCGGTACCTGTAAGTCCCAATCCACCTGGTCGTCGCATACCTGTTGGCACAGCATAGATGTAATCGTCCTGTTCAGACGTTCAACCATACCGTCAGTCTGCGGGTGGTACGGGGAGGTACGTACTTTCTTTGTACCCAACAGGTCGCACACCTCGCGCAACAAAACACTCGAAAAGTTTTTCCCTTGATCCGTCAGCAAGCGTTCGGGGGCGCCTTTGTCCAAAACGTAACCTTGGACAAAGGCGTCCGCCACTGCCGCAGCCGACTGGTTGGCGAGTGGCCACGCCATGGGCCAGCGGGTGAAGTACTCTACGCCAACCAGCAGGAACTTATTTCCCCGAGGTGTAGTGGGAAAGGGCCCCAAGATGTCTAGCGCGACCAATTCGTTCGTGCGCGAAACTTGAATGGATTGAAGCGGTGGATTAGCCGCTATTTGTGGCGGTTTTCTTTTAGCGCACCCTACACACCCCTTAAGAATGTTCGCCACGTCACTGCCCATCCCAGGCCAATAGTAGTCTCGCTGAATGAGGGCGAGCGTTTTATGAAACCCCAGATGCATGAGTCGTTCATGGGCAGCCAGGACGACCTTACCCCGTACAGCAACCGGCACCACAAGCATGTGACGCCGGGACATGGAGTCCCACTTCATCAAGAGGCCCTGTCTGCACACCCAGGAACCGACCCGCGTTTCCCCGCCCTCGGGAACGTTAACCTTCCGACGTAGCGCGAGTAGGGAGCTGTCGGCCATTTGCAGACGGCCCCACTCGATGAGAGGCAATGCTAACAGCGAGTCCCTCCCCGTGGGGGCGTCGACCCCCGTAGTATCCGTGGCGGCTAGCACCACTTCCGCGGGGACATCGACAGAAGGTTTACACCGCGCCGATCCCAACTGACATGCGCATTCCGTACGCGTCGGCAACCGTGACAATGCATCCGCGTTCGAGTGGCGCAACCCCTTGCGGTAAATCGTCGTGAATTGGTAGTCCTGAAGGACCTCCAACCATCGGGACAATTGGCCGGATGGCTGCGCCACCCGCATAGCGTATTGGAGAGCCGCATGGTCCGTGCGAACCGTAAAGTGACGGCCATACAGATACGGCCTGAATTGCTGTATAAAAAACACAATCGCCAGCAATTCACGCCGTGTCACGCAGTAGCGTTGTTCCGCGGGGGACAGAACCCTGCTACCGTAGGCGACCACCCGTTCGACCCCCCCGACCACCTGTGAGAGCACTCCCCCGATACCCGTGTTACTGGCATCCGTGTCGAGCACAAACGGTTGCGTGAAATCGGGGTAACACAAGGGGGGAGCCTGCACCAAGGCGTCACGAAGGGAGCAGAACGCGGCCTCCTCCTCCGGCCCCCAGTGAAACCGCACCCCTTTAGCCGTCAAGGCGTGCAGGGGCCTGGCTATGGTGGCAAACTGTTTGACAAAACGACGGTAATAGGAGGCAAATCCTATGAAGCTGCGGACTTCAGTAACAGAGGTCGGTGTTGGCCATGAGCCGACGCATTGCGTCTTAGCAGGGTCCGTCGAGATCCCCGAACGGCTAACGATATGGCCCAAATACCTGACCGATTCCCGAAGCAGAAAACATTTAGCCGGTTTAAATTTAAGCTTCGCGGAACGCATCCTGAGAAACACTGCCCTCAGTCGCTGGAGGTGCTCCTCAAAAGTTCGGCTGAAAACGATGATATCATCGAGGTAAATCAAACAGGTGTCCCATTGAAGGCCTGCCAAAACCAATTCCATGAGCCTCTGGAACGTGGCAGGAGCGGAATGTAAACCCATGGGCAATCGGTTGAACTCAAATAGGCCTCCCGGTGTCCGGAAAGCGGTTTTAGGTTTTGATTCGTCATCGAGGGGCAATTGCCAAAATCCCGAAAGCAAATCGAGCGTCGAAAAAAACTGTGCTCCTGCCAAGGCATCCAGCGACTCATCCATCCTGGGGAGCGGATACGCATCGGCCATTGATATTTTGTTTAGGCGGCGGAAATCAACACAGAACCGCAGGGATCCATCCTGTTTTTTAACCAAGACGATAGGAGCACCCCACGGACTGGAAGAGGGCGCAATGATGTCGGCCGCCAACATGTCATTTACTGCCGACTGCACATGCTCCTTCTCGGCTGGACTGAGCCGGAAGGGATTCTGTCGAATAGGGGCCGCGTCCCCAGTCTCTATGTGGTGGCGCAACAGGTCTGTGCAGCCAATGTCGTACTTGTGCCTGCTAAACACGTCAGCGAACTCGAGCAGCAAGCCCCTCAATGCACCCAACTGCACACTGGACAAGGTACTGGACCCGGCACACAACGCGTCCAACCACTCCGTCCCCTCCTCACTTTGGGGATGCGTATCGACATGTGAATCGGCGTGAGCAACGAGCTGTTCCTCGACGGGTAGCGGCGCGGCGTGAGCGAGCACCGTTCCCTGCGTAATCACGGCCGGCCGCGACCCCGTATTCAGGACCACAACGAACGGCTCACTGTCCCCCCTCACCATGGTCTGGGCCACCGCTAAGCCGAGGTCCCCTTTAGCCCTGTTAGACGGCCCCAATAGAACTCCCTGCGCCCCCGCATCCGCCCCCAGTTGTTTTCTCAACCGAAGGGGTACCAACATTTGCGATCCCGGGGGCACCCGTACAGTCCGGGTTGCCAGCGCCTGCACCGTCGCACAAGCCGTGCGTATCTTATTTGGACTCTTCAAAAACTCAACCCACCGACCCGACGGAAGCTCAATGCAGGCCTGGTCTATGAGAATTTTTATGGGCATTTTAGACAGAAAGTCCGTGCCTAGTAAACAAGGAACGGCCAACGATGATGATACAAAAATAGGACCCGCCAATTTAATGTCGCCAATACAAATATTCGCCCGAATCTGGCCGATGATTCCCAAAGATCCCCCGTTTGCCGCGTAAAATGGTACGTCCACCGGCAGAAGTGGTCGACATTGTACGGGAAGAATATTATAAATAAGGTCCGAAATAATAGTGGCCGACGCACCCGTGTCCACGAGCACCCGGACCTCAACCCCGTCAATGTACCCCGTTACCACGGACGACCCGGCCGACGCAGCCACAATCCTGTGGGCCAATTCGGACCACTCGACTGCCTTCGGGCCGTACGCGGACCCCTCTCGCCGAACCGAACCCCCGGCGCCCATACACGGTCCCCCCACCGCTAAGCGGCGACCCGAACGTGCCGTGCGTGTGGACCGAGCGTGTGAGGTGCCGCGACTTGCCGGGTTCAGTTGGGATGTCTTGAGTCCCTGGTCGTCGTCCAGACGTGGTCCCGCGGTGCGTTGACGCGGGGCCCGGCACCCGGCCGCGACGTGGCCCCGAAGGCCGCAGTTGTAGCAGACGACGAGGGACGTCGTAGGTTTCGGTTGCTCCAGCTTGCGGGAGGAGCGTGTGGGCGAACGACCTCCCGGTCTCCACTCCCCCGGCCTCGAACCAGCGAAGGCCTCCTCCCGAGGCACAGCAGGCTGAGGTCCGATGATCGTGGCGGCCGGTGCCCCGTTCTCCACCGATGCGCAGACGACCGTCGGCTTCCGCTGTAGGACCTCGTAAGCGTGGATACTCGTGGCAATCCCCAGGGAGCAGATGTCCATCTCGTCCGCCGTATTAATGGGAACTCCCAATCCGTGAGCCAGCGCCAGCAGCTGCTCCGTCACCATGGCGTCCTTCCCCTCCTTGTCCATGCGGGGAAAAGCTGAATCCGCCAGGGCGAGCAGCGCCGTGCGATAGGCGAGCGTTGTTTCTCCAACCACCTTCCGCCGATCGTAGAACTGGTGGCGACAGGTCGAGGGCGGCCCGAACACCTTGGCCAACAGGTGCAGCGCGGCCTGGAGCGTTGAGCGGGACGACCTCGGGGCAGACGTGAAGGCCGCAAGCGCGTCGTCGTCGAGCATCGCTGGCAGCGCGCGCAGGGCCGTGGTGTCGGACCACCCCGACATTTCTTGATGCGCGATGAACCGTCGCTGGAAGGCTCCCCAGTCGCCCCCGTCCGCCTTGAACACCGACAGCGCGGGCAATCGTTGCTGGAGAACTCGATCGTCGTCGTCGTCGTTGGAACGATTTTCCCGCGCGCTGCTGTGGTTGTAGAAAATGTTGGCTCCCTCTGCAGGCGCAAAATGGAGAGCTCCGGCGCTCGCCGATGACGCGGGCTGCGCTGTGTGGAGACCTCTGGCCACGTGGTGTCCGCGTTTCCCGCCAACCGGAGGCGGACCCTCAAAAATGGCGCCAACTCCCAAACTTTTGGCGCGAAACGCCTTATGGCGGGAACCCTCCAGCCGCGCCGCCTCTTCCAACCCCGCAGGCGTTCCACCGGCCGCTGGAACGGAGATCTCCGCCAAGATCGCCGCGGCGGCGAGCAGCAACTCCGCCAGGCGGGAGTGTGCGTCCTGCAGGCTGGTGTCGGAGGCGGGCGGAGCATCGGCCATTTCCGCGAAGTGCTGCATCGGCGGCAACTCCTCGTCCTCTCCTCCCGAGGGTGGTGTCACCGGTATGTCGTCGTCTCCCCGGTCTTGCACGTGGGAACGAGAAGTCTTCCTTGTGTCCATTCTCCTTGAAGACAGGTTTACTTCTGACGCCAGTTGTAAAGTAGTAACTCGGCAGGAGACGACTTCACGGGTAGCACACTCTTTATTTTCACCAACTTGTAGTTACACGGATGACTAACACCCTACTTCGTTACACGGGTGACCAACACCCACTTAGCTACACGGGTGACGGACACCCACTCAGCTACGACTTCGTTACACGGGTGACCAACACCCACTCAGCTACACGGGTGACCAACACCCACTCAGCTACACGGGTGACCAACACCCACTCAGCTGTACTGACACGGGCTCTTACGCCCTGTAGCCTTCCGGGACACACCCAGCCGGGGTGCCCGTCTCGGCTCTGGGTACCACCGTCCCGACCCACACGGGCGTCGGACTACGGTCCCCCCAGTCTCGGCTCCGAGCCACACAGGGCCCCTACCTCCTCCACCCCGTCTTCGGTCTTCAACTGGTTAACACTGACCACGAGTGCTCTCGCGCGTCCCCCTTTATACCCCTCCTGCGGACGTCGCTGAGAGTACTCACTTATCTGACCAATCACTGCGCACTCGCTACGATCCTCTTTTCCCAGCTTGTGTGAGCGCGCCTCACCACCGGCGCGCGCGTCCATGCCACGCCCACACCGCGTGCCCAACCCCGCGCCCCGTGATCCATCACTGCCGGCGCACGTCAATACCACCACTACATATAGTGTAATGTATAGTGTAATGTATAGTGTAGTGTATAGTGTAGTATACTAGTACAGCACTAGTGTATAGTGTAATGTATAGTGTAGTGTATAGTGTAGTGTATAGTGTAGTATACTAGTACAGCACTAGTGTATAGTGTAGTGTATAGTGTAGTGTGTAGTGTAGTGTTTTGTGTAGTGTATAGTGCAGTGTATAGTGTAGTGTATAGTGTAGTGTATAGTAGTGTATAGTGTAGTGCATAATGTACTGTGTAGTGTAGTGTATAGTGTAGTGTATAGTGCAGTGTATAGTGTAGTGTATTGTGTAGTGTATAATGTAGTGTATAGTAGTCTATAGTGTAGTGTATAATGTAGTGTGTAGTGTAGTATACTAGTACAGCACTAGTGTATAGTGTAATGTATAGTGTAGTGTATAGTGTAGTGTATAGTGTAGTATACTAGTACAGCACTAGTGTATAGTGTAGTGTATAGTGTAGTGTGTAGTGTAGTGTATAGTGTAGTATACTAGTACAGCACTAGTGTATAGTGTAATGTATAGTGTAGTTTATAGTGTAGTGTATAGTGTAGTGTATTGTGTAGTGTATAGTGCAGTGTATAGTGTAGTGTATAGTGTAGTGTATAGTAGTGTATAGTGTAGTGCATAATGTACTGTGTAGTGTAGCGTATAGTGTAGTGTATAGTGCAGTGTATAGTGTAGTGTATTGTGTAGTGTATAATGTAGTGTATAGTAGTCTATAGTGTAGTGTATAATGTAGTGTGTAGTGTAGTATACTAGTACAGCACTAGTGTATAGTGTAATGTATAGTTTAGTGTATAGTGTAGTGTATAGTGTAGTATACGAGTACAGCACTAGTGTATAGTGTAATGTATAGTGTAGTGTATAGTGTAGTGTATAGTGTAGTGTATAGTAGTGTATAGTGTAGTGTATAGTGTAGTATAGTGTAGTGTATAGTGTAGTGTATAGTGTAGTGTATAGTAGTGTATAGTTTAGTATACGAGTACAGCACACCGGTGGATTGGAGAGCAACGCCACAACATTTACAATCTGAGTACGACGTTTCGCCAATCATTACAACTAGCTGCATCACGCGCCAGCCAGATTTGTGGATACATCTTCCTGTTACGTTCCTTAAATAGATAGGTAGATGTGATAACATCACTTGTGAGGCCTTCTTACGCGAATTGAGGGGGGGGGGGGTGGTTAAGGAATTCGTATAAATGACTATGGGTATCCATTGCAGGTTGGGTTATTTATATGGTACTCAACGTACATTAATAATGCTATCTATGCAAGCTAAATGTTCATGTTCCTCCTGTCGATTGTGTGCACTACAATAGACGTCCCTGTTATTGCTCAACGGTGATCCCCGTTGCAGTATTGCGACCTGTATAGGCTTGCATTTAAACAATGTGTTATTTGGTGATTCGCTTCCAAGAAGCACTAAGGCGGTAGCTATCCGAACAGTTACAATTATTTAAATTTCTCTCAATTTCGATAGATTCTCGAATTTGTCTTGGCCAATAGAAACTAGTTTTGCACCCTTAGAACTAATTTGTTCAATTGTGGAATGCTTTGATGTTGTCTGCCGGCTGAGTCTCCCTTGAAAAATAACGTGTCACCTCAGGGTGTTTTAGTCGGGAACTAACCAACTGATTCTGTGTTTTTTTTTTTATATCAAATACATTCAAATGGAACGACATGATCCAAATCGACGTATTGAGGATGTGGGAAAGGTTGCATGTAGTTAATCCACTAAACAGATGAAACATACTTTCATGTCTGGTCTCATTTCTTCATCATGTGACTTTCTAATGTCACTGTACAATTGCGAAACCATAATGCTTAATAATCGTTTCCAGTTTCGATCTAAAGCTTTCGTGACTGCAGGGATTCATCTTCTTGGTTCTTTCGGTAAAGTCACGTAGAAGGGAAGTAATAAAATAATTAAAATAGAAGGGAAGTAATAAAATAATAAAAATAAAACATAATAAAATAATATTTTATTATTTTTATTTTTATTATTTTATTACTTCCCTTCTACGTGACTTTACCGAAAGAACCAAGAAGATGAATCGTTTCCAGTCTTAATGGGGTGGAGCGGATATTCTTCACACCAACACGCAGAGACAGGGAAGGGTTACAGTCCTTTTATTCCAAGACCATCCCACACAGCTCCCTCCATGTACCGTCAAATCTCAATCCACAGATCTCTCCTCGATTCACTCTTGCCGACATCCCCTATCATCTCCATGGCCCATCTCTCATTCCCTCCGCTCACACCTCTTAATTTCTCAGCCACAATTCTCCGTCTTCACATCTCAGGGTTTAATCTCGGTAAAACTCGGTACAGGGATTGACGTCGTGGATGCTATTTATAACTAACCACACCAAAAACAAGTCGAATATCGTCCCTTTTTCATCTGTGGGCTCAATTGCAACTAAATGCAGCAAGAGCGATGGTGGACTTTAAAGTGTAACCAGCGTGGTTGTCTTACAAAACACGTTCCTTCGAAGCGGGCAGGTAGGAACTTGGTTGGACAGCGCATTCGTGCATGACAGACAGACAAATAATCCCTGATGGGTAGTGTGGAACCTGTTGTTCTTACCTGTATAATTGTAGCGTATCGTGTCGTGTATAGTGTAGTGAGTAGGTTAAACGTTGAGTTTTATAAGGGCACCACGGGGTGACCAGCCCCTCCCCACCCAGCCCCACTCCTCCCAGCCCCACCTTCCCCACCCAGCCCCTCCCCACCCTCCACACCCAGCCCCTCCACACCCAGCCCCTCCCCACCCTCCTCCCCACCCAGCCCCTCCCTGCCCTCCCAGTCCCTCTCCACCCTCCCCACCCAGCCCCTCCCCACCCTTTTTGACACTTTTTTACTGATTGGCCGTGTCGGGTGGTGGAGGGTTACGACACATTTATAAATAACGCGATCTAACCCAAAAACGTTTATTATGAAGATATATTCAAATCTGCTTTGAAACCCCATCTCTTTAAAGTTGCCCCTGGGTTCTGTTGTTGTTTCCTGCTTTTCGTGCATTGGCGCATCGAGCTCCTAGGATGGAATGAGAAATAAATGAACCTTATGGCGGGACCCCGGGGTCCCATAAGCCCCCGGGTCTCTCGCATAAACTGCGTTGCGACGTCATTTTATGTCTGTTGGAGGCGAACGACGCGGCAATCTATTCCTCTCGACGAGCTCCACACGAAGAGCTAATCAAAGTTTCAAAGTTTTGTTTATGACTGTGGCAATTTCGGCAACGACGGGGGCTTGGTGAAGAACGAGAGGATTGATTTCTGGTGGGTCGCGGCATTTATGTGCGAGGTGGGACGGAGTCGCCAAAAACAAATAAATTAATTTCGATTTTGCATTCTGTTTATTCGGGACCCCGGGGGTCCCGCCATGAGGTTCAATTATACATTTGAATGATTGTGTCAGACGACTTCTCCCGTGTCCCTTTGCCACCCACACGCGATCTCCTTCCCCCCCCCCCCCCTAGAATGTCGGTAACTCTCCTGACCACTCTATCCACGCTCCCCCCTATAAACACAAGCTCCCACCCATCCCGAGCAATCCCTTTCACCCACACTGAGACACGTACCGCACCTTCCGAATTAGCGTGGTTTCGACTACGTACGGTGCGCGAAAGAAGTTCAACGTACCGTACGGTACGTATTCAAGCACCCCAAAAGTTCAAGCATCCCTCCTATCTCAAACATGCCCCTCCTATCTCTCTCCGACCCATTCGCATCTTTTTTTCGTTTCAATTTAAAGCTTTCGTGACTGCAGGGATTCATCTTCTTGGTTCTTTCGGTAAAGTCACGTAGAAGGGAAATAATTATAAAAAATAATTGTATTATGTTACATTTTTATTATTTTATTATTTCCCTTCTACGTGACTTTACCGAAAGAACCAAGAAGATCTTTTTTTCGGTTTTCCCCCACCCCGTCCCCAGAAACCATCGGCGCCGCATTGTTAGCGGGGGCTTGTGTGCGTCGCTTAGCCTCATTGGGAAAAAACTAACATTTTAAGAACTAAAATGAGAAGGGAATAAGTATAACCCGTAAAAACAAAGTTTTTCACTATAAATCCTTTATATGCGTGGCAGCGAACTTAATATAAAGGATTTAAAAATATATTCGCCTGTGGAGGACGCGGGGATCGATCCCGCGACCTTTGGCATGGGAAGCGAGGGCGCTACCAACTGCGCTACTCCGCCACGGCCTGTGGAGGGGTTACGCTCTGGGCTCTTACACTCTGACGTTCAGCCAAAGCCATGAATGCGTTCTACAGGTGTATTTGAATATATGTAAAATATTTTTTTTTTGCCTAAAAAGTGTAAAATTTTGGGAATTTTATTTCACGAACAATAATTGTCTGGCACAACGAGTCTGTGTGGAAAATGTCAGCTCGATTGGATCATGGGAAGTGGGTTAAAAAACGACCGAAAGATTTGCACGGTCCTAAGCAAGCAAGCACGCAAGCAAGCAAGCACGCAAGCACGCGAACTTAATATAAAGGATTTAAGAAACAGAGCACTGAATGAACGACACTCGTCAGTAGCTCCTTTTGGAGTCGGTGGAGTCTTCTTCTTCGTGCCTTCAGGGATGCCCGATGGTCTGAGTGGCCTTCCACCCAGCTGGGATGATGGCGGACGCACGGATGCTCGTGGAAGTTCAACATGTAGGAGGCTTTCGCGACCAATGTCATCCATGATAGAGTTTTTTTAGGTTAGACCGCGCAAATATAAATGTGTCGTTAAACACATAAATGTGTCGCGTGATTTATATGTATACATTAACCGCCCTCCTCTGGCCGTCGCACCTGATTGGCTCACACGTGACGACATCACATTTCCCCCGCTATTTAAGACCGAAACAGCAGGAGGATTTCTCCAACTCTGGCACGTTGCCTGATGATGCTGGTTGTTGTAATTACTGGCGAAACGTCATGGTGCTCAAATTGTAAACGTAGTGGATTTACTCTTTACGTGACAAACCTGGCTGTGTCGGGTGGTGACGGGCTTCACAACCCATTTATATTCACGCAATCTAACCCCAACCGTACTAATCGGAGGTGCGGGTGGGGGGAGGACAACAAACTAAACACATAATATTGGTCGCGAATGCCTACGGGTAAAACTAAACACGTGATTGAACCATCCCTGCCCCGCTGCTTTGCCCAGCCTTTTGTGTGGCAACGGTGTTGTCTGCCTCATCCACAAGAGGATGGGTGTCGGCAAAGGTCAAGCAGTCCAGTTCTTTTTGGACTTTGTCACCTGATGTGTTTTTTTCCCCCATCAGCGTGTTGGAGTTTGCGGACCAGCTGCACGTTGAGATTCCTTCGTGCTGTACAACCACAATAATCAGAGGTGCGGGGGGCGGAGGGAACAACGAACTAAAGACGACAATCAGTTAGAGAGAAATACGTTTTCACATCTAGATAATTTAAAGGTGCATAGCTCCGGCGGCTTCCTAATATCAGAGGGAAGAGCATTCCAGACGGCCGCAAAAGCGCATCTGAAAGCGCGCGATGCGGTGACCGTCTTTGTTCGACGACCAGCCAAAAGCTGCTGCTGCTGCGAGGACGACCGGTTAAACTAAACACTATACATTTTATTTTACCAGGTAAGGCCCACTGAGCTGTATAGCTTTTTTCAAAAGCGAACTGGCTATCACAAGCGATAGCTCAACATAAGTGGCTTATCACGTGGAAATGTATGCACGTTTCTAAATGTGGAGTGGAAAACCAGAGGACCCGAAGAAAAATACACGTGACCACGGGGAGAACACGCAAACTCCAAATATACCGCAGGCGTCAGGGTCGGGATCGAAACCACAACCGCCTGTATACCAGGTGAGGTAGTTTACATCTCGCCACCATAGCACTCTTTCAGAGGTTCTTGAGCTATATCATGGACAACTAACTGGATAGCCATTGTCTTTGAGAAAGATATGGTACGTTTTGACATATATATAGTAGACTCGATTATCCGCTTGCGGTTTATCCGATTTGCAGAATAACCATGCACCTGAAATTATGGCTCATGGATTTTCCCTGAAGCCCAAATTAATATTTTAAAAACAGTGATAACATTGTTTTTCTTGTAAATGTTTATTACAAGTCGCGTGCTTAAACCGAACAAATATGTGCTCCAGTTCATCCGAAATCCACGTAATCGCATCTACAATACAGTCGTTGATTGATTTTGACTGATGTAGCTCTGCTCTCATCCAACGAGTGGGCGGGAGCCAGGAAAGTTTTATTATCACTGAGCAAACATAGATCGGTCGATCGTGAGCATTCATTCTAAATCAAAAGCGTAGAAATCGAAATCGTCAGTTGTGCTTCATTTTGAGTTATTTGATCAGGATTTTTAAAAAATCTGCTTAAGTGAGTGCGTGTTTTTGTTTGGACTTTTGTAAAAAAAACAGCCTTTAATACAAATTGTCGATTTGCTCGTTAACAAACTAAATTTTCTTAACTTAAACATCACGTATATGAGTGTTTTTTATCATAGAGATCTGCAGAAAAACTATATTTTGGGGTTATTCGCCGGGAGATTAAATCGAATTGGTAACTTCTTCATAACAAGTCCAGCGGTGTTACTAACCAGCACACCCCTCTACATTCGACTCGTGACCTTCAGAACTTTCAGAGATACGGACAAAACTCTCCGTATGTCCAGTTGTCCGTTCGGACCGAGAGCCGCAATAAATGGCGATGGTGGCATCTACATCTGCAGAACATCAAGAACCAGTGGCATCTACATCTACAGGAGATTATACAACTTTTAAAGCTATTCCCTGTGTTTAGTGTACATGCCGTACAGCATGTTTGGAATCGACAGGAGGAAAGTTGGACTTACAAACAGACTTCTGGAACCTAACTCGTTTGTAAATAGAGGAGTTCCTGTATAAATACAGCAATCCCTCACCAACCGTGGTGGTTACAACCCTTAAAGACCCGCCGTGGTTAGCAAAACCTTGTCAGATATATTTGGGGTCATGGTAACCACGGTCACGCTCGTCAAAGTCTAACCAGGTTGCCCTTTCCTCACTTAAACACGAATAAAATACACAACGTTATATAATAAAAACAATGAACGTTCAAAGAACATAATTAAGGAAACAATTAAAATAATGTTACTTACCTTTAATACTGAGGGTTGAAGTCCATGGTGATGATGATGACGTTGATGAGGATGAGGTGATGGGAGAGGTGGTTGTGAGAAGGAAGAAGAGGGTGGATTTGCCCACCCACCGCCTCTACCTCGTGGTGGGAAGAGAGCGGTGGTGGGAGCTGGGAGACGAAACGATGATGGACGGAGGGAGATGGGAGATGAGACGATGATGGAGGGAGGGAACGCAGTTTGCGAGTGGATTTGAAATGACAAGCGCTGGGTTTGCCCGTGCTAAATCGCGGAAACACAAAATTACAAACCGGCATGCCGAAGGAAAACCGTGGATACATAAATACCGCGTATGCAGGGAAAAGAAAGAAAAAAAAGCACGGCTGGCGAGTGATTTCTGTCCACACCGAGAAAACCGTCGTCACTTGCCACAGCTAACATTGTATGGAAGCATTCTTGAAGTCCACCCACATGTCCAGCATTTCCTGGGGTAGGAACCTGTGGAATATCATGGAGGACCTGTAGATGCACAGGGCGCTCTTCTTCTCCACCCCCTCCTCCAGGTTCTCCGCCTCGAGGCCGAAGGTGCGGAAGCCTTCGTGCTGCGTGACGGTGAGGCCGGCCTTCTCCAGGCACATCCCGATCCACACGTCGTCGATGGGGAACGGCTTGATGTCGCGCGACACCTCGTGGATCCTCACGACGGCCGCCCGCGACATCACGAAGCCGCCGCCGCTCGCGTAATCCGGGTACGTCCACCGGCGGTATATCTCGCGCGGCACGAAGTACTTGCTCTCGGCGCTGCGTATCGGCGGCGCCTGCTGCTGCGTGCGCCCGACGAAGAGGGGGGCGGAGCCGTCGCGGCTGAACGCGGCGAGGTATGCCAGGAGGTTCTCCACGTTGACGAAGACGTCGTCGTCCCCCTTGTAGACGTAGGCGACGGCCGGGCAGTAGGCCTGGAACCAGCGCAGGAAGTTGATGTCCTTGAGCGTGAGGTTGTAGAAGGAGTCGTGGAAGTCCCACTGGAGCAGGTCGCCGTGGAGACGCGCCTCCAGGTCCACCATCCTCTGGACGCGCGCACGCTTGCCGCGGTCGTCGTCGCGGCTGTCGGTGGGGGAAGGGGGCGAGGGTGGCCGCACGCCCAGCAGGAAGAGCGTGTGCACGACAAGTGGCTGCCCGTCGGCCGCCGTCGTCGTCGCCACGCCGTTGCGACCCCACGTGCGGCGGATGGCGTCGCGCCGGTCAAAGTTCGAGGGGCTGCTCTTGATGACGAGCAGCAGGAATGGACGCTGCGGCTTCGGCTGGTCCGCGTCTGTGTCCGTGTCTGCGTCTCCGCCGCTGTTGTTACCGTCGCCATCACCACCGTCTCTGTCGTCGCCTCGACCGCCACACACCTCTGGGAAGTTGTGCAGCATCGGGAAGAGGCGGCAGTGGCGGTAGAGCACGTAGTCTATGGAGGGGGGACGGAAGGGGGGTGGGTGAGGGAATTGCGAGTGAGGAGGCAGGGTTGGAGGTTCAGGTGGATGCTGGGCGCCGCGGTGACTAAGAGATGTTAACTACCTCGCCTGGTATGCAGGAGGTCTTGGGTTCCATCCCAACCCTGACGATACCTGTGTAGCCGGCATGGGCTTAATGTAATGAATCACACATGTAATTGTGAATGGAGATAATGATGACCATGGATTGGACCCATATATTCACGCGACTGCACTGTAGGGCACACCTGCCAGTGGAGTATTCAATTCAGGGTATAGGGCACCCATTCTGTTTTGGGTGGACACTACAGATAACAAACACAGATTTACAGCTCCGTTACACATTCCTGCGGAGGGAGCTGGTAGGAACGTTGGGTTGCTCGGTCAATGGCCAGGGTCAACGGCGGCGTGGTGTATTCTGCAAATATGCCCGACTGTGAGGGCGGGCACAAGCCGGCGTGTGTACAGTGAGGGAAAAAGTATTTGATCCCCTGCTGATTGGGTGGGGAGGGGCTGGGTAGGAAGGGGCTGGGTGGGGAGGGGCTGGTCACCCCGTGGTGCCCTTATAAAATCAACGTTTAACCTACAGTGAGGGGAAAAAGTATTTGATCCCCTGCTGATTTTGTACGTTTGCCCACTGACAAAAAAATTATCAGTCTATAATTTTAATGTTAGGTTTATTTGAACAGTGAGAGACAGAATAACAACAACAAAATCCAGAAAAACGCATGTCAAAAATGTTATACATTGATTTGCATTTTACCGAGGGAAATAAGAATTTGACCCCCTCTCAATCAGAAAGATTTCTGGCTCCCATGTTTCTTTTATACAGGTAACGAGCTGAGATTAGGAGCACACTCTTAAAGGGAGTGCTCCTAATCTCAGCTTGTTACCTATATAAAAGACACCTGTTCACAGAAACAATCAATCAATCAGATTCCAAACTCTCCACCATGGCCAAGACCAAAGAGCTCTCCAAGGATGTCAGGGACAAGATTGTAGATCTACACAAGGCTGGAATGGGCTACAAGACCATCGCCAAGCAGCTTGGTGAGAAGGTGACAACAGTTGGTGCGATTATTCGCAAATGGAAGAAACACAAAAGAACTGTCAATCTCCCTCGGCCTGGGGCTCCATGCAAGATGTCACCTCGTGGAGTTGCAATGCTCATGAGAACGGTGAGGAATCAGCCCAGAACTACACGGGAGGATCTTGTCAATGATCTCAAAGCAGCTGGCACCATAGTCACCAAGAAAACAGTTGGTAACACACTACGCCGTGAAGAACTGAAATCCTGCAGCGCCTGCAAGGTCCCCCTGCTCAAGAAAGCACATATACATGCCCGTCTGAAGTTTACCAATGAACATCTGAATGATTCAGAGGATAACTGGTCAGATGAGACCCGAAGAACACCATCCCCACCGCCAAACATGGAGGTGGAAACATTATGCTTTGGGGGTGTTTTTCTGCTAAGGGGACAGGACAACTTCATCGCATCAAAGGGACGATGGACGGGGCCATGCACCGTCAAATCTTGGGTGAGAACCTCCTTCCCTCAGCCAGGGCATTGAAAATAGGTCGTGGATGGGTATTCCAGAATGACAATGACTCAAAACACACGGCCAAGGCAACAAAGGAGTGGCTCAAGAAGAAGCACATTAAGGTCCTGGAGTGGCCTAGCCAGTCTCTAGCCCTTAATCCCATAGAAAATCTGTGGAGGGAGCTGAAAGTTCGAGTTGCCAAACGTCAGCCTCGAAACCTTAATGACTTGGAGAAGATATGCAAAGAGGAGTGGGACAAAATCCCTCCTGAGATGTGTGCAAACCTGGTGGCCAACTACAAGAAACGTCTGACCTCTGTGATTGCCAACAAGGGTTTTGCCAACAAGTACTAAGTCATGTTTTGCAGAGGGGTCAAATACTTATTTCCCTCATTAAAATGCAAATCAATTCATAACATTTTTGACATGCGTTTTTCTGGATTTTGTTGTTGTTATTCTGTCTCTCACTGTTAAAAAAAACCTACCATTAAAATTATAGACTGATCATTTCTTTGTCAGTGGGCAAACGTACAAAATCAGCAGGTGATCAAATACTTTTTCCCCTCACTGTAGGTTAAACGTTGAGTTTTATAAGGACACCACGGGGTGACCAGCCCCTCCCCACCCAGGCCCACCCCTCCCACCCCCCACCCAGCCCCACCCCTCCCACCCCCCACCCAGCCCCTACCTCCCCACCCAGCCCCTCCCTGCACGACGGACGGACGGGCACAATAATCCCCTGTGGGCTGGTGTAACGAAGAGGTTCCTACCAGTAAAAACAAAACTCTTTACAGGGTGTAACAATACCACAATAAATACAGTAATACCTTGACTTTCGCCGCTTCGCTCTTTCGGACGTTTTCAAACATAACCACATTTCAAATTTCGTCCACGCGCTTTCCTCTTTCATCCAATTTCCTCCAATCTTCCACGATGTTCGAGCCACGCGCCATCTTGTTCGTTCAGTCTTTGAATAGAAGTCGTTCAGTGAGCATCTCTTATATTTGTGTTTATTCATATATTATTAATACTGTACTTATTTACGTGATTATACTGTAAACAATTCATAGTTATTTTTTGTGATAACAGCCTAATACAACAGTGTTCATAGTTATTTTCGTAAAACACGTGTACAGTATTCATACTGTGCTTATTTTTGTGATTAAGGTAAAGTATCTATTTTTGTGCTTTAGTAAATTCATAATAGGTCCTAAGTGTGGTGATAGTGAAGCTAAAAGAACCCATAAGGTTCTCAATTTGCAAGAAAAGCTTGACATAATTAAACTTAATGGGCAAGGCATGTTCCATGTACGTTTTAATATTTACTGTAGTTATTTGCATGCACGTTTTTCGCCCGCCAAAATACATTTGCAAGCTAAATAAAGGTTCTGCTTTGACATTCGTCCATTTCTGACATTCCTCCATGCTCTGGTCCCTAACCTGACGAAAGTGTAAGGTATTTCTGTATGCCTCTGGGCTGCTCTGGAGGACCACCTGGAGAAGATTCCATGCATGTGTTGACAATGATGGCGAACAAGTGGACACTCTTTGACTTTTGAAGCTATTAACATTACATTTGTTATCATGTTGCAGTGTATTATCTGTTCTCTTTCCATTAAAAACAATAGTCCCATGTAGGTGTTAACATTTTTTTGAAGCACTCTGTGTAACTGTTTAATAATTAATTACTATTATTGCTATTATTCTAATATTGATTAACTGATAGGGATTAAGTTATGTTAATTAGCTGCTGATTGTTTAATTCACAGTTAATATTTTGATCATTCAAGACGATTTGAAGAATTTAATCAATCTAGTCATTCAGGCGTGGTTGCAGAATATTAACAATTGAACTAAGTCCCATCAGTACAGGGATTGAGCAGCGAGGTGCTGTGTAATGTGGGTCGATTTGTGTGCATCTGGTCATAATTGGAGGTATGATAAGTTAATTTATTTTGAGTTTTATTTTGTTTGTTTTTGCGCGGGAAAGTTGAAAAACAAGATGGCACCATGGTACTAAGATTATATATACACGAGTGTTAAATAAGCTGTCAAGTTTGATCAATTCCAGTGATACGAATGTGATACGAATGTGATACGAATGTTATAGTGGTTAAAATTAGGGGTTAATTGTGTGATGGTTGATAAAATTTAGTGATATTTAGTTTTGTTGTTGGGAAAAAAAACTCGCACAAAATGGCCGCCCTGCGGCTCTTTATGTAACATTGAGCTGATAGAGTGAGCCGAATTATCTTCGTATTTTGGTAGAAATTGTTCTGATTCAGATATGTATTAATACAATTGGATTATAAAATGTTGTTTTATTATCATACAAGCAAATCTATTTTAATTTGTGCCGTATTATTACAGTGGCTGTGACTAGGGTAGGGTATTTCGAAGGCACAAGGTGTTTCTTTAAGGTGCTATTGTTAAATGTTAAATATTTCAGATGTTTTACGTTAAATTTGTATTTTATATGATAAGCAGGTGCTATCATTATTGAGATTTGGGTGCTGTGTAACGTGGAGTTGATTGGTGTACATCTCGGTCATAATAATGCTCCTCAGAAGAACCCTTTGAAATAAAGAGTTGCAGAAGACAGCGCAGAGTGTTCACACGTCGCCTCCGAACTCGTCTATTTTTAAATCCTTTATATTAAGTTCACTTGCTTGCTTCCTTAGGACCGTGCAAATCTTTCGGTCGTTTTTTAACCAACTTCCCGTGATCCAATCGAGCTGAAATTTTGCACACAGACTCGTTGTGCGTGACAATGCATTTTCATGAGAACATTTTTTCCCAAAATTTTACACTTTTTAGGACAAAAATATTATATTTAATTACCAATTACTTAATGGTGCCATGCAATCATCTGACCCATAGGTGGGCAGCCATCTCAAGCCAGAGGACGAGAGGACTCTAGTCGCCACGCATATAAAGGATTTATAGTGAAAAACTTAGTTTTTACGGGTTATCTTATTCGTGTCTGTATTAGCTGGCCTGTCCCCTCTTTACGATCACGGGAGGGTGAGCCGTTAACACCTGCTGTATATTAGGAGTTTGCATCTCTCTCTCTCTCCCCATCAGTGCCTACATTACTACAGACCAGTGGTCGGGAACCTATGGCTCGCGAGCCATATATGGCTCTTCCAGTGACGGCATATGGCTCCCAGACAATTATTGAGTTGAAAAAAAAAATCTGTTTGGAACTGATTTTAAAATACTTGTGATATTGCTTAATAATACTGTGTCATTTTAAAGTAAACAGAAATTAGTTTTGAAGATAAATTTCACGGGTCACGCCTGCACGAAGCTCAACCTCGCCACGTCATATGAACCAGACTACAAGGCCATCAGCAAAACCATGCAGCACCAGAAGTCGCATTAAAAGTAAGACATATTTAATTTATTATACGTTAAAAATTACTATATGGCTCTCAATGAAATATATTTAGAAATATTGGGCTTTTATGGCGCTCCCAGTCAAAAAGGTTCCCGACCCCTGCTACAGACTAATTCAGACCTCATTGGTCACCCCGTGCCCCCCTAGTAAATCTCAACGTTCATCCTACAAAGTCCCATCACGAGGGAGAAACACAAATAGACAAAATATTTTTTTTGCCCGTATTGCAACGGCTGTATGCCGTATGGACCTGAAAACTCAATTTCCCTTTCCAAGAATATGAGGAAACCGTATGGGTTGACAGGTATGTCTCCCTGTGGTCGCTGGGTAAATTCAGGGCATGTTATTGTTGAATGTGATAGTGGTTATCATTCGGATGTTAAATTGGTTAGAGTTTTGTTGAGGCTCCATTTTCACCGTATCACTGTTCAGAATCGCAATTGGAATATTTATACTGGAGGAATCCGATGAGCTGTGAAGCTCTTTTTCACAGATGTCCAATAGTTGGTTAATGAGCACAGGCCCCAATGTAAAAAAAATCCATGTGGTCAGCAACAAACAGCACGAGCAGGGTGCCACGGTGGCTAGGAGATGTTAACTACCTCGCCTGGTATACATGAGGTCGTGGGTTCGATCCTGAACATGATGATGCTTGCTGTATATTTGGAGTTTGCATATCTCTCTTTACCTCGTGGTCGTGTGGATTTTTGCCTGGGTCCTCCGGTTTTTCCCTCCACATTTAGAATTAATGTAGCACGTTTAGAGTATTTGGCTGCTATAAATGTCCACACGATGATACGCCACATTGTTGACCTATCATTTGTTGATAGCCAGTTCGCTTCTGAAAAAGAGCCATATCGCCGCTTAGTGTGCCTTACCTGGTAAAATACAAAATAGTTGTAGAAAGGTTCCCGAGGGTTACCACTGCAGCCGCCACCACCCTGGCGCCCAGCCTCATGTTACACCATGAGTGGTCCCATTACAGAGGAGTGAGCGCGGAGTCCACGGGGTTAAAAGGGAGGACGTGCGTGTGGGTCAGCAGTGCTTGGAAGGGAATGGAGAGGAGCAGTGGCGCAGCGGTTAGCGCGCCCTGCCACGCACTTGGCGGACCGAGTTCGACTCCCGATCGCGGCCAACACCGGTGACTATTATCTGAACCAGGCTTGGGCCTCATCGAGGTCGACTCAACCTCAAATGAGAACCTGGTGCAGTGCGTAGGCGGCCGGGCGTGGTGCTGGGCACCCACCCCCTCGTGTGCCGTGCCGGCCTTCATAGGTGCTCGCTAACAGCACTTGCCCAAACAGACTGTTGAGGCTATATGGGGGATCTTTGTTCAATCTTTGTCCATGTATTTGTTGGAAGGGAATGGGGAGAGCGGTAGCGCAGAGGTTGCCGTACCGGGTTACAGACCCGGTGGACCGAGTTCTATTCCCGCTCAACACTGGTCGGTCCTGGGTCTGGGCCTGCCGTAGGTCTACTCAGCCTCAAATGAGTACCTGGTGCGGTGTGTAGTAAACATCGGACAAAGGCAGCCGGGTGTAGTGTTCGCCACCCACCCCATCACGTGACGTTCTTAGGCGCTCGCCAAGAGCACTTGCCCCTATTACAGTCTGTGGAAGGCTATACGGGGGAACTTTGTCTTTCTTGGAAAGGGTCACCGGTTTCTACAGAGAGGCAGGATTACGACTGTACGCTAATGTACGACTGTACGCTAAGAGATCCTGGAGATGTCTCGAGATGACTCGAGACGGATGAGCGGATGTGAATTGGAAACGGAGCTCAGCTGGAACTGAAAATAACGTGCGCACCTGTCAATATTGGACTACGCGCGACACACATTAGCGTCTGTTCGATGTCAAACACATCAGTCCAGACGTGTGATGTCGTGTGCTATGGAATGCAAGCCGTGCCCTAGCCATTCCTTCGTTTTCTCACTCGGTAAGATTCCAGACCGTTGGTTTGTTCGGCTGGCTGGGCTTGGAGTCGGGATTAATCGGCATAAGGTACTACCACTAGAGTACAATGTCCGTGCTCATGCATAGTAATCCAAAAGTATAGTTCACTATATTCGTATAATCCAGTGAGCAGATGTATATGTATGTACGTTTAACTTCTTTCGCACCGTACATAGCTAACCGCGTCAGTCGGAGGGGCAGGAAGGAGTACAACAAACTAAACACAAAATGCAGTTCGAAAGAAATTAGTTTTCAATTAAGTATAGTGGTGTAGTGAATAGTAGTATAGTGTATATAGTTAGTACAGTAGTGCATATTAATGTGTACAGTTTAGTATATAGTAGTGAAGTGTAAAGTAGTGTAGTGTACAGTAATGTAGTGCACAAAAAGTAGTTCTAAAGAAATTCGTTTTCAATCGAGATTAATGAAAAGTGCGTAGCTCCCAGTGGCTTCCTAATATCAGAAGGAAGAGCTTTCCAGACGGTTGCAGAAGCGCATCTGAAAGCGCTGCGCGATGCCAGTGACCATCTTCGTTCGACGGCCAACCAAAAGCAGCTGCTGCGAGGATGACTGGAGTTTGTGTGATCATGGTTTATGCTCCTTGACGAGACAACGAGACGTGACTTGCCAAGACAGCGTTATGGACTGTTCCGGCTACAAGTGTAGAGTAGGGATGTATGCAGTGCGCGTAGTCGAGAGGGTGCAATTGGGGACGAGCAGGTGTATGCGTTGGGGCATGGGGTTGGCGCCGGAGAGGCGGCAGTAATTAAGGGGAGAAGCGTAGATTGAGCGGGTGCAATTGGGGACGAGCAGGTGTGCGCGTTGGGGCACGGGGTTGGCGCCGGAGAGGCGGCAGTAATTAAGGGGAGAAGCGTAGATTGAGCGGGTGCAATTGGGGACGAGCAGGTGTGCGCGTTGGGGCACGGAGTTGGTGCCGGAGAGATGGGAGATGTGGGCGATGATTATGGGTTAGCGAGTGCGAGAGGCGCCGTGGAGATGACAGCTTAAGTGGGGGCACCTGAGGACTTGGAAGGGGGAGGGGAATATAAAGAGGAGTGTGCGTGAATAGCGGAGAGTTATTCAGGGACCAAGAGAGAAGACTTCTCGCCGCTGCCACTTGGGCCGTCAGCGGGACCTTGCCCCTCACGCCGTCGCCGGGCGGGTGTTGGCTGAACCCCCCGCCCGGGACAGACGGGTGAGTGGGTACGGGGCAGCGTGGGTAAGAGCAGGGGCAGCAGTGGGATAGGAGAGGGTAGGTGCGGTGT
The DNA here is from genome assembly GCF_015708825.2 of Lethenteron reissneri. Classification (NCBI taxonomy): domain Eukaryota; kingdom Metazoa; phylum Chordata; class Hyperoartia; order Petromyzontiformes; family Petromyzontidae; genus Lethenteron; species Lethenteron reissneri. The sequence continues at coordinate 1,479,675 of NC_083840.1, forward strand.
GGGATAGGTGAGAGCAGGTAGGAGGGGGAAGCAGCGTGTGTGATGACATTGAGAGGCAGTCATAGGTGTGCCTACAACTGGTGCGAGAGTAGGATTAATAAAGTGTAAGCAGGTGACCTGTTACTCTGTGTCAGTGTGATTAATTATATACGCTACACAAGTAAACATCTCTACCACCTAACGATGTAAATTCGACTGTGACATTGATTTCAGAAATGCAGTAAACAATAGTTCATGTTTATATTTGTTGTTTAACCACGATTAGAACCCAAGAGCTCATTGTAAGCGTGAACCTGGGTCATCATCTAAATAGAAATCAAAGCGGAGACAACGTAAATGAACTTCAACGAGAGACAACCAGATAGAGATCAGAGCATAGATCAGAGAAAAGTAGTTCTGCGACGTCATCTTTTGGGGGTTCGAGTGATGTCACGACACTTGCTGTGACGACCACTCTCGGAGGTGGAAACACCATGATCCCGCGACCCCACAACCCACCACCCCACGACCCCGTGACCCCACGACCCTGTGACCCCACGACCCTGTGACCCCACGATCCCGTGACCCCAGGACCCACCACCCCACGACCCTGTGACCCCACGACCCTGTGACCCCATAACCTCACAGCCCCACAATCCCGACCCCACGATGACCCCGGGAGCGCACCGTCGCCCGTCACCTTTGAAGAGGGGGTCGAAGGACTTGAACCACCACCGCTTGAGGTACTTGGCCTTGGGCTCGCAGGTGTTGCTCGTGATGTCCCAGCCGCGGTGCCCCGACATCCCGCTTGTCGCGTTCGTGGTGGCGCTCGCGTTCATCTGCACCGTCGCCTCGAACGCTTGCTGGCTGGTTGACAACGCGAGAGTATGCGGGGTCCATTCCTTCGCCTGTATCAACTTGATATCTGGGGGAGTGGTCGAGGGGATTTAAACATTTCCAATTACAATTTCAACGATGTTAAAACGAAACTTTTTTTTTTCTTTTAGCATCTAAAGGCCCACTGAGCGATGTAGCCATTTTCTTAGAAGCGACCTGGCCATCCAAAATGATGGCTCAACGAAGTGGCTTATCACCGTCCAGTGTAAATTCATAGCAGTAGACAAATACTCTAAACCAGTGGTTCGTAATCTTTACTGATGCCTTGCACCCCTTTGGTTCTCAATCGTAAAACAATGTCAAATGTTAATACATACATAGGGTTTGATGAAATAAAGTACTTTGTACTTAAGTGACCATGCTTCATTTGTGTTTTGATGATTTACCTTCTAAAAAAATCTGGCCATGTCTCACACTCCCAGAAAGGGCATCTTGCACCCCCAGGGAGTGCGTGCAGCCCAGGTTAAGAACCACTGCTTTAAACCGTCTGAAAGAAGATATCTATGCGAGTCACTGGTGACTGGCCTAAGACAATCAACTCACTGCAGTTGAAGAACCCAGTTTAACCGCAGGCAGCTGAAACCTGGATCTCAGTGATGTTGAGTGTTGTCAAATGTGCCGGTGGGCCGCTTTCAACGCAGCAGCAGCAGCATCATCACCATTGACTGGCTCTGGTATAAATGTCCACACGATGATGATGAGTCCCATTGTTGAGCTATCATTTGTGGCCAGTCCGTATTCTAGCGTACGGCAAGTATAGGGAGTTCTCCACCTACGAATGAGTTAGGTTCTAGAGGTTTGTTCGTAAGTCGATTTGTTGTAAGTCCAACTTTACTCTTGTCGATTGAAAACACGTTGTACGGCACGTACACTAAACACGGGGAATGGCTATAAAAGTTGTACAATCTCCTGTAAGTGTAGATGCCACTGGTTCTTCACGTTCTGCAGATGTAGATACCACTGGTTCTGAACGTTCTGCAGACGTAGATGCCACTGGTTCTGAACGTTCTGCAGATGTAGATGCCACTGGTTCTTCATTTTCTGCAGACGTAGATGCCACTGGTTCTTCACGTTCTGCAGATGTAGATGCCACTGGTTCTGAACATTCTGCAGATGCCACTGGTTCTTCATATTCTGCAGACGTAGATGCCACTGGTTCTTCATGTTCTGCAGACGTAGATGCCACTAGTTCTTCACGTTCTGCAGATGTAGATGCCACTGGTTATTCACTTTCTGCAGATGTAAATGCCACTGGTTTTGAACGTTCTGCAGATGCCACTGGTTCTTCACGTTCTGCAGATGTTGATGCTACTGGTTCTTCATATTCTGTAGACGTAGATGCCACTGGTTCTTCACGTTCTGCAGGCGTAGATGTCACTGGTTCTGAACATTCTGCAGATGTAGATGCCGCTGGTTCTTAACTTTCTGCAGATGTAGATGCCACTGGTTCTTCACGTTCTGCAGAAGTAGATGCCACTAGTTCTTCACTTTCTGCAGATGTAAATGCCACTGGTTCTTCATGTTCTGCAGACGTAGATGCCACTGGTTATTCACTTTCTGCAGATGTAAATGCCACTGGTTCTGAACGTTCTGCAGATGCCACTGGTTCTTCACGTTCTGCAGATGTTGATGCTACTGGTTCTTCATATTCTGTAGACGTAGATGCCACTGGTTCTTCACGTTCTGCAGGTGTAGATGTCACTGGTTCTGAACGTTCTGCAGATGTAGATGCCGCTGGTTCTTCACTTTCTGCAGATGTAGATGCCACTGGTTCTTCACGTTCTGCAGAAGTAGATGCCACTAGTTCTTCACTTTCTGCAGATGTAAATGCCACTGGTTCTTAACGTTCTGCAGATGTAGATGCCACTGGTTCTTCATGTTCTGCAGACATAGATGCCACTGGTTCTTCACGTTCTGCAAATGTTGATGCTACTGGTTATTCATGTTCTGCAGATATAAATGTCACTGGTTCTGAACGTTCTGCAGATGTAGATGCCACCACCGCCATCTATTACGCGGTGGTTCAACTTAAGAATCTCGGTCCGAACGGGTAACTGGACCATCGTATCTCTGAAAGTTCGTAAGTCGAATGTTTGTAAGTAGAGGAGTCCCTGTGTGCGCAAACCAGAGTTGCGCGTGGGGATGATGCAAGTTGTTAGCGACGCGGCGGTTCTCCATTGTCTGAATCGTGGGTGGTTGGGCAGGCACTCGCACTGCGGAACGGCCAGTCGCTGTTCTTAATTGGTCGCTGGAGCGCCGCCGTTAAGTCTCTCTGTGGCGGATGAAAGCCGCGCGGAGCAAATTTGTGGCCAGGTCGCTGCCGGAAAATAAGTTTTCATACCTCAGTAGGCTTCACCTGGTTAAGATAAAATTATAACGTCGTTTTATTTGTGTGTATATATTTTAAAAGCGATTCGCTTATCGATCTTATACTCTTGTGGTTTCTGCTGTTTGTTGTTGTAACGTTCTGACCCCCGATGCCCTCTTACCGGACACCTGTGCGACAGGGAGCTTTGCAGCTCATCAGATTCCTCCTGCAGTCTAAAATAAAGATTCCGATTCTGTCACGCACGCATGCACGCCCCCGCCATCCTCACGACGACGACTTCACACACCCCGGGAGACGTAGTTTTTGAAGAACATGTGCGTCAAGAACACCAGGATCGCCAGCATCGCAGGCATCAGGGTCCGCCAACATCTCCTCAGCTTCTGGATCATGAACATCCTTTCCTGGACAACGAAGACAAAGACAAAGGTTCAACCCCGGTATAGCCTGTAACAGACTGTTGAGGCAAGTGCTGATAGCCAGTAGCAGCGTCTATGAAGGCCGGCACGGTGCATGAGGGGGGGTGAGTGGGTAGCACCACGCCCGGCCGCCTTTTTTTTCCCCAGTGGCGATGTTTACTACACACCGCACCAGGTACTTATTTGAGGCTGAGTCGACCTAGGGGAGGCCCAGGACCGGTTCAGATAGTCGTCACTGGTGGTGTTGGCCGTGAGCGGGAATCGAACTACTGTAGGTTCACCGGGTCTTAGCGCAGCACTTAAACCGCTCTTCATACTACCATCACCACCATCATCATCGTCATCGTCATGGACGCCATATTTGGAGTTTGCATCTTCTCCCCAAGGTCGCATGGAATTTTCTCAGAGTCCTCCGATTTTCCCCTCTGCATTTAGAATCAACATCACGCGTTTAGAGTATTTGGCTGCTATACATTGCCACTTGATAAGCCACGTTGTTGAGCTATGATTTATGGCCAGGACACTTCTGAGCTGTGGAGGTTTACAGCAGCCAAACACTCTAAACGAGTGGTGATGTTGATAAGTGGAGGGAAAAACCGGAGTACCCGGAGAAAAATCCACGCGACCACGGGGAGAGAGAGAGAGACAATCAAACTCCAAATCTCCAGCAGGTGTCAGGGTCGGGGTCGAACCCACGCACTCCTACATATCAGGCGAGGTAGTTAACATCTTATCGTGACCATGATGATGATGATGAGAGAGAGACACGCAAACTCCAAATATACAGCAGGCGTCAGGTTTGGGACTGAACCCACGACCTCATGCAGACCAGGCGGAGAAGTTTACATCTCGTCACCATGCTGATGATGATGAGAGACACACAAACTCCAAATATACAGCAGCAGGCGTCCGGGTCGGGATAAAATCCACGACGTCCTGCAGACGAGGCGAGGTAGCTAACATCTCGCACGTCAACATCAATTTGCCTCCAAAGCCACGTCGGCTCTGTTCAAATACACATTGACAGCCGAGACTGCTGTGCACTCACAACGCTCATGGAAAAACGACGGCAAAACTCTTGAGAGAGAGAGCCATGCCATAGGTAAACAAAGCATCATAACAACTCGAAACATCTGTGTGTATGTTGACTTTCTTTCGCAAACACCACACAGCCAGCCGCGCTAATCGGATGTGCGGGGTAATGACAACAAACTGTTGGGTCTTTGTGGTGAGTTCTAAAGAAATTCGTTTTCAATCTAGTATTGTGGTGTAGTGTAGTGCATGTTGTGTATAATGTAGTGTATCGCGTAGTGTATAGTGTAGTGTACAGTATTGCAGTGTATAGTGGACTATAAAGCAGTGTAGTGTATAGTGGAGTATATCGTGTCGTGCATAGTTGCGTAGTGTAGAACAGTTCTATATTTTGAACTTATTTCGCATCGTATGCAGCCAACCGCGCGAATCAAAGGGCCCAACAAGTTGCCGGACTCGCGCTCATCCTGCGATGGTGCCGATGTTAAGCGGCGGTGCCGATGTCCATCGCAATCGCGGTCACATCATGGGACCTCCTTTGTCAGTACCAAAATATACTAATAGGGTTTTTTCCCCTTTTATCTGTCAACAAAACGGACACCTTTTGCAAGGAATCATGCTTACATTAACCACAATACTTGCAGTCAAATGCAAACAAAAAACAATACTCTGATAATTTATGCATTGTCTTTGAAACTGATTGGTCCACACCAGAGACAGCTTTCTTTGGAGCCTAGTCTCATATGGTGTTCGACCAGATGACGCCAAAATGCGCACTCATCTGATAAATTATCAGAGTATTGTTTTTTGTTTGCATTTGACTGCAAGATTTGTGGTTAATGTAAGCATGATTCCTTGCAAAAAGGTGTCAGTTTTGTTGCCAGGAAAAAGGGGAAACCCCTGTTAGTAAATCGCGGTCACGTCGGAGGTCGCGATGCAAACGGCGAGAGTATCGCTGCGAGCCCTCTTAACACGTTGCAGGAATCAGAAACCGGTCCCGATCCTACGGCCGCGAAAACCTGGAGCCTGACGGAAAGGTCACGGGACGCAAGCGACGGAGAAGGGCTTCCTGCCGCAAGGTGGCAGGGTTCTCGCTCGCTCGTCACCGTGGCGCTGCAGAGGTCGCAAACGGGTTTTGATTCCTTACCCGTACCCGGCCGCACCAGGGTCGCAAACTAGTATTGCCGGCCGGGTATGGGTAGGGTACGGGTATCGGGTACCTGATTGCTACCTCTGGGATGAAGCCATGTTGCAGGCGCGGGTGGGTTGATTCTAGGAACTTGAATTGTGAGAAGAGACAAGACGTTGGGAAATGAGTGACAAACGGTGACTCACCAGTGACTCACGGCCTACCCGTACCCATACCCGGCCGCACCAGGGTCGCAAACGGGTACCCGTACCCACGGGTAGCCGGGTATCGGGTAGGGTACGGGTATCAGGTACCCGGTTGCGACCTCTGCCGTGGCGTGCGCGATGACCACCACGTGACTTTGATTTCGTGTTGTGCGCGCTGCATTTAGCGACACAGCGCGTGGATTTATAGCGATTATTTGTGTTGCTGGTGACTTTGTGTGTTTCATATCGGAATCGCCTCCAGTGCTGTTGCTGCTGGCGGCAATAAAAGTTGTTTAAAAGTCAAAAGTCTCTCTTTGGGATCGGCTGAGAAGCGGCGGCCATCCGCCAGTCGGCAACTATTGAGCGTGGCAGTGAAGCCAGCCAGCTACGGTGGATGGGGTCATCTGCTAAGGATGCCGAAGGAAAGACTCCCCCCTCCCCCCCATTTCCCCATTCCCCCCCCCCCCACGGGAAACTTTCAAAGCGACGTCCTCCAGGCAAAAGAGTCAGATGCCGCACGAGATCGCGCCGCAAAGACCGGGGTGGTGGTGGCTTCTGACCAAAGAGAGACCGGCGTTCCCCGGTGCCGTGGTTGATGCTGCTGGCGGAGGACAGGGCAGTGTTTGGACACTTTAACACAACTGTTTTGTTGCCAGAAAGGGTAAAACATATTGTCATTGTTTCATACTTTGCTACTGGCAAAAAAAGTCCCATTTTGTAGCTTCTCGCCCTGAGCTATGGATGCTCTGATATGCGTGGCATTGCCCTTGTCCTGTTCGCCTTTTGGCATCGTTCTCTGGTCTGACACTGGTGGTGAGACTTTGTCATAAAGAAAGCTGTCTCTGGTGTAGGCCAATCAGTTTCGAAGACAATGCATATATCATGTTTGTTTGTTTGCAACAAGGTTTTTATTTGGTGTTTTAACATCTTTAAACCTAGATTTGAAGCTTTCGTAACTGCAAGGACACATACTCTTTGGTTTTTTCGGTAAAGTCAAGTAGGTAAAAAAACAAAACGGATAAATGTATTTATTTTCTTTATTAACCAACGTGACTTTACCGAAAAAATCAAAGAGTATCTCAACACCTCCTGCTTTGTTGCCTTCAAAATGGTGAAACTTGTTCTTATTTGTTCATAGGATGGAAGGCCTTGGTGGGGTCACTGCCCCCGCGACCCGATTCAGTTCGGAAAAGTAGGCCGATCGAGAGATAATTTTATATATACGAAGCATGACTACGTTATTTTGCGAACAAAATATAAAGGAAGGAAAACGTTTTTTTTTTTACATAATTGCACCAAACACAACCGGTATCCGGGAACGGAAAGTGAGGTCCGCACGGAGACCCGGGTCTTGCACTCCTCCGCGGATTATTTACGACAGCTTACGTCAGTGAAGGAACTTGGAATGTTTCGGGTGAATGGAGGTGACTTAATTCCAAAATCTGTTTACTGTTTTTACGATGTTTTATTTTCAGCAGTTAAGGCCCACGCTGAGCAGCGATGTAGCTCTTGTTATTACTTTCCACGCTGTTATTTAACTCACTTTCTGTCTGTCGTTGTTGTTGTATCCTCAAATCTTGTAACTCAATTTTAACCCACTTCCCAATGTGGTATCGACTGCAAACTTGGTATACTTATGTCATACTGATGACAATACTCTATTCTATCATAAAATAAAAAAACATTTTTAACATTATTTTTATATGTTATGTTTCTGCTTGGGTCTAATTGTCTTACACGCTTTTATTTAACTCACTCTGTTGTTGTCGTTGCATCCTTAAATCTTGTAACTCGATTTTAACCCCCTTCCCAATGTGGTATCGACTGCAAACTTGCTATACTTATGTCATACTGATGACAATACGATATTCTATCATAAAAAAATTACAAAAATATATTTTTAAACATAATTTTTTATATGTTATGTTTCTGCTTGGGTCTAATTGTCCACGCTCAACTGACGTTGGCTGTAAATCACCACGGCCCTGACGTTGTGGCGAACTTCGGGGCCACTTCATGGAGTCGTGGAGTTCTGCCATTACTCGTACAGTACATTTCATTAAAGCGTGTTTGAAAAAAAAGTTATTTTAAATATTACTTATTTTAGAAGCGACCTGGCTATCACAAATGACAGCAGCTCAACGAAGTGGCTTATCACCATCACGTGTAAATTTATAGTAACAGCTCAATATTCTAAACGCGATTATGTCGGTTCTAAATGTGGAGGTGGGAAAAAGGGAGGACCTGGATGAAAATCCACGTGACCACGGGGCGAGACAGAGACACGTAAACTCCAAATATACAGCAGCAGGCGTCAGGGTTGGAATCGGAACCCACGACCTCCTGTATACCAGGCAAGGTAGTTAACATCTCCTAGTCACCGTGATGATGATGATGAGAGAGACACGCAAACTCCAAATATATTTTTCCTTTGCGATGTCATCAACACGGGAGCGGATCACTTTAATTTCGGGTTGGGCGATGACGATGAGAGGGGAAGGTAGTGGCAGGTCCAGCGGCCCGGCGCTACCAACGAATGTTCCCCCAAGCTCTGCTGTCCTCTACATCAGTGCCGGATGATCCAAGTAGCAACAGTAGCTACATATGTAGTAGTAGCTACACGTGTAGTAGTAGTAGTAGCTGCTACACGTGCAGTAGTAGCAGCAGCTACACGTGCAGTAGTAGCAGCAGGTACACGTGCAGTAGTAGTAGCTACACGTGTTGTAGTAGTAGCTACACGTGTTGTAGTAGTAGCTACACGTGTTGTAGTAGTAGCTACACGTGTTGTAGTAGTAGCTACACGTGTTGTAGTAGTAGCTACACGTGTTGTAGTAGCAGCTACACGTGTAGTAGTAGCAGCTACACGGGTAGTAGTAGTAGCTACACATGTAGTAGTAGCTACACGTGTTGCAGTAGCTACACGTGTTGCAGTAGCTACACGTGTAGTAGTAGTAGCTACACGTGGTAGTAGTAGCTACTACTACATATATAGTAGTAGTAGCTACACGTGTTGTAGTAGTAGCTACTACTGGAGTAAGTATATATGGAGGCTTGACGACAGGATCGGAGGCACACTTATTTATTACACCAACACAGTTATTACAGGTCACTTGGCTACAGGGATTTCTCGACAGCTAACCCCTCTAGCCTATACCAACTCCTCCACTACGGGACTAGGGGAGGCTATCTGTCCCAGCTTGGTTAAGCTGGGATCCCGGCTCCCTGAGTCACCAGACCAGCTTCGTCTGGGCTCTCGGGGCCACGCCACCGGCTTGCCCTGGTCGGCCCTTAGAAGGACAGCGAGCCAGGGGAGCTCCGGGGCCTATACTAGCAGGTCTTCGTTCTTCTCTGGTTAAAGCTGAGTCCCGACTCCCGAGCCTTTCGGCTCATCACCTTTTATAGGACTTGCCCCCAAGGGGGGCCCGTGGGGGATGTACATGCGGACGTCGGTGCGAGCGCCACCCCTGTGTACGGCCGTAACCCCGCCCTTTGTGTTTGTTGGCCATCCGTGGCCATGCATAATCACACGACACCTTTCGTAGCCATGCGCAATTACACCTCTACACTACTACTACTACATATATAGTAGTAGTAGCTACACATGTAGTAGTTGTAGTAGTAGCTACACGTGTAGTAGTAGTAGTAGCTACACGTGTAGTAGTAGTAGTAGCTACACGTGTAGTAGTAGTAGTAGCTACACGTGTAGTAGTAGTAGTAGCTACACGTGTAGTAGTAGTAGTAATAGCTACACGTGTAGTAGTGGCTACACGTGTAGTAGTAGTGGCTACACGTGTAGTAGTAGTAGCTACACGTGTAGTAGTAGTAGCTACACGTGTAGTAGTAGTAGCTACACGTGTAGTAGTAGTAGCTACCAGAGGTGTGGACTCGAGTCATGTGACTTGGACTCGAGTCAGACTCGAGTCATGAATTTGATGACTTCAGACTCGACTTGGACTTGCATAACAATGACTTTGTCCCACCTCTGGTAGCTACACATGTAGTAGTAGCTACACATGTACCTACGGGCTCCGTACTTTCAAGGGCCCCCGCGCTAAATGCTTTCAAGCTATTAATCCGGCTCAGTGATTCTGCACTTGCTCTATCACTATAGTACGATACCGCCTTCAACTTTTATGAACGACTGGGTGTTTAAGGTTAGAGATTTGTCGTATTATCTGGCTTTATAGCAAATGAGAGAATACAATTAAATCTAGATTTGAACTTTTATAACCTCTTACCACGGCAACTCTCTCTCCCACTTCAGCAAAAACATTTCTTGCTGTGGTTTTCCCATCTGATGATGATTGCTTGTGTTCCCACCTGATGATGATTGCTTGTGTTGTTATACCTACGTGACTTTACCGAAAGAACCAAAGAATATAGAATACAATTACTTTACTATACAAGTGAATGTTTTTCTTCATATTTATGCTTTTTATGGCCCCTTTATAAATAATGCTACAGGCCCCGCATTAGCTTAATCCGGCACTTCTACATATCAACATTTTCAATATTTCTTTATCCGTGAGAAATCCGATCAGCTACGAAGCACTTTTCTCTCTCTCTCTCTATCTCGCAGATGTGCAGCGAGGGGGTGAGAAAGTTACAACAGAGAATCGCTCACCATTAGATACGTTAAATAGATCAAGTACACACGAATGTGTAGAAGTTCAAATTGTGTAAGAACACCATTTCCGAAGCTTGGGAAAGGCGGCAAAACGACAGCAAGAATAGTCCCAGACCGCATCAAGACCACCACTCACAGTCCCTCAGTAACATTGCACATTTAACTAAATGTTTTACTATCGATACATGGGTAAAGGCGAAAGTTAAAATCGGTGTACTCTAGTGGTAGTGCCTTACGCTGATATATTCAGGAATCGTCGCCCAATTATGATGAAAAATAAGAATAGATTTGACCCTTTCTGGAAATAAAAACGCGAGGTTTGTTAAAATGTTTAAACACCAAATAGAAACCTCGTGCAAGACACCAAGTCTGCATTGACCACACACGGTGCTTGTGGCAAAACATGCAAAACAAACATGCTCTGATAATGAAATGTGGGAATTGTCTTTGAAACTCATTGGTCTACACCAGAGATTTCTTCCTGGCCTCGTCTCAGCAGTCTTAGACCAGAGCACACCAAAAGGCGAACATAATAAAGGCATTTAAATTCCGATTTAAAGCTTTCGTGACTGCAGGGATTCATATTCTTGATTCTTTCGGTAAAGTCACGTAGAAGGGAAATAATAAATAATAAAATATTCTCACGACGTTTCGGCCACAATGCAAGTAGCCGTCCTCAGGTGAAGAAACAGAGCTGTCGGAAAGACAGCGTCCTAATAAAGACAATGCACGCATCAGAGCGTGTAGAGCTCGTGCCGAGCAGTTATATTCACGTTATCAGCATAATAGAGTCGTTTGGGAGAGATTGCGTAAATATAAATGTGTCGTTCAACCCGATCTAACCCAAAACAAAATCTATACTACGGATAATATTGGTCACGAAAGCCTAAGCGTTAAACACTGATCTGTGTTATAGTTAAATCTGGTATAGTTACATCTGTTATAGTTATATCTGATATAGATACATCTGATATAGTGATATCTGTTATAGTTATATATTTTATAGTTATATATTTTATATTTATATCTGTTATATTTATATCTGATATAGTTCAATCTGACATGGTTATATCTGTTATAGATATATCTGATACAGATATATATTATATATTTATATATTTTATATTTATATCTGTTATATATATATCTGTTATGGTTATATCTGATATAGTTATATCTGTTTTAGTTATATATAAAAAAATTAACCCGTAAAAACAAAGTTTTTCACTATAAATCCTTTCTATGCGTGAGGCTAGAGTCCTCTCGTCCTCTGGCTTGAGATGGCTGCCACCTATGGGTCAGGTGATTGCCTGCCACCATTAAGCAATTGGTAATTAAATATAAAAAAAAAATTCCTAAAAAGTGTAAAATTTAGGAAAAAAAAATTCACGAAAATAAATTGTCACGCACAACGAGTCTGTGTGCAAAATGTCAGCTCGATTGGATCACGGGAAGTGGGTTAAAAAACGACCGAAAGATGTGCACGGTCGTAAGCGCGCAAGCAAGCAAGCAAGTGAACTTAATATAAAAGATTTAAAAAAGGTCCCATAGATATCGGCCATTTGATGAGTGTTGGTTACACGTGTGGGAGGAAACTGAAGCACCCGGAGAACCCCCACGCATGCGAGGGTGAACCACTCGATCCCGTACAGACGGAACAGGCGGAGTCCGCGTTGGTTGCTGTACTGCCGCCTTCTCACTGGCAAGCCCCGGGGGGCATGGCTCCTCCTCGAAGCCCACCACCCACGGGCCAAGAAGGGAGTTTCACACGGCTGGGATTACAGGCGGATTCTTAGTTTTTTTCGGTAAAGTCACGTAGGTAAAAACAATAAAAAGTAAAATAAAAGAAAAAATCACGACGTTTCGGAGGCAACACAAGCTTCCGTCTTCAGGTGGAACCGTCACAGCCACGACAGCTGTATCAAGTAAATGAGAGATTCCAGGAGCTACCACTCCGTTTATATAATGGTTTACTTTATACAGTTGTCGTGGCTGTGACGGTACCACCTGAAGACGGAAGCTTGTGTTGCCTCCGAAACGTCGTGATTTTTATTTTATTTTACTTTTTAATGTTTTTACCTACGTGACTTTACCGAAAAAACATAAGAATATGAATCATTGCAGTCACGAAAGCTTCAAATATAGAATTACAGGCGGAGTTAAAATTGACAATGAAAAAAAATAGAATTGTGCCAAGAATCTCCATGGAGCAGGACCCTGCTTGAGACGAGTATTGAGACCCCGTTGTGATGTTGTCTGTGCATACACACACACACACCACGTGGCGAACCATCCAACAAAGACGGTGGCCAGCGCATCGCACGCTTTCCGAGACCCTCCTGCGGCCGTCTGGAACGCTCTTCCTTCCAATATTAGGAAGCCATTGGGAGCTATGATGCACTTTTAAGTAATCATCTCGATTGAAAACGCATTTATGTTGAACTGCTCTTTGTGTTAAGTTCGTTGTCCTTCTCCCGGCACCTCCGATTGTCGCGGTTGGCTACGTACGGTGCCAAAGAAGTTCTACATAAATACACTACACGAAACACTACACTACTGTATGCTACACTATACACTACGATACACTACTATACACTATACACTACTATACACTACACTATACACTACTACACTATACACTACTATACACTACTACACCATACACTACTATACACTACACTATACACTACTACACTATACACTACTATACACTACACTATACACTACTACACTATACACTACTACACTATACACTACTACACTATACACTGCATTACTCCACACTACTATACACTAAACTATACACCGCATTACTACACACGACGATACACTACACTATACAGTACACTATACACTACACTATACACTACACTATACACTACTACACTATACACTACTATACACTACACTATACACTACTACACTATACACTACTACACTATACACTACTACACTATACACTGCATTACTCCACACTACTATACACTAAACTATACACCGCATTACTACACACTACTATACACTACACTATACACTACTATACACTACACTATACACTACTATACACTAAACTATACACCGCATTACTACACACGACTATACACTATACTATACACTACACTATACACTACAATATACACTACTATACACTACACTATACACTACTATACACTACACTATACACTACACCACTATACCAAATTGAAAACTCATTTCTTTAGAATTTGCTTTTTGTGTTTAGTTCGTTGTCCGTCCCCCGGCAGCCCCGATTGGCGTGGTTGGCTACGTACGGTGCGAAATAAGTTCATCGTACACACACATACTACATTATCAACGTTGCCCCTTTTATAAACCACGCGAATAGAGGCAGGTTAGAAGAACCCACCTGTTAACAGCGTCTTCTCTGTGACTGCTGATTGATCGGTCGGTGGCTCTCCCTTTAAACGTGGGACAAACCATTCGGGGGGGTTGTGGGGAGTTGGTTTATGGGACAAACCATTCGGGGGAGGTGCGGGGTCGAGACTGGGGTGGGGGGGGTGACAACTCGAGTGGACTTTCCCCACAGCGTCTAACACAGACAAAGGCAACAGGCTGTTGTGGCAAGTGCTGTTAGCGAGCACCTATGAAGGCTGGCACAGTGCACGAGGGGGGTGGGTGGTCGACACCACGCTCGGCCGCCTTTGTCTCCCTAGTAGAGATATTTACACATCGCACCAGGTACTCATTTTGGGCTGAGTTGACCTAGGGGAGGCCCAGGATCGGTTCAATATAATCTTCACTGGTGTTGGCCGTGAGCGAGAATCGAACTCGGCTCTCCCGGTTCGTAGCACAGCGCACTAACCGCTACATACTCATTTAAGGCTGAGTCGACGTAGGGGAGGCCCAGGACCTGTTCAAATATTCGACAATTATTGTACGTACCGATCTATGTGGAACTTCTTTCACACCGTACGCTAATCGGAGGTGCCGGGGGAAGGACGGCGAACTGATTGGAACTCAGGTCACCGGGTTGTGAGCGCAGTGCGTGGCTAACCACTGCGTCACCACTCCCCACCCCCAACACCCAAATGCATCGTCACACGCGCACGTACAGACGTCAACGCGGTCGGCATTTAATACAGAGCGTGAGTGGCACTGATACAGCGTCAATGCGGCAGCTATTGTTGTCAGTGAGCCCATTCAGCCTCTCACGTAGTCAAACGGAGTGTGTTGAGTTTGGGATTAGTGGGCCGGGTAATTGTCGAGTTTGGCATCGACCGCACGTCACCGTGAACCCGGTCAACGCGAGTTGGACATCAAGGGGTGGTTACAGCGCAGTTCTAAATCTTCGCCGTCTCTTTTCTGTTCCTCCTCCTCCTCGTTTCGCTCGTTCCCTCTCCTCGCCCCTCTCCCCTGGCATCAGCTGCCCCCGCACGTCAATCATCACTCTCTCTCTCTCCCTCTCGCTTACCTTCGGATCCTCTCTTAAACCCCACTCGTTCTCTCTTGCCCCACACACCCTTCCTTCTGCCATTGTTGTCCTCCCCACTTGCACTAACGCATACCGTGTCCACCCATAGGGTTTACCCCGTATTCATGAAGAGGAAAATGGAGTTTTCAGGTCCATAGCGATGTACAGCCGTTTCAACACGGGCAGAAAATGGTTTGTATATTTGTTTGTGTTTCTGCCTTGTGATGGGACTTTAAAGGATGAACGTTGACATTTATAAGGGCACGGGGTGATCAATAAGGTCTGAATTGATCTGTAATAAAGTAGACGCTGATAAGGGGTTGACAGGCAAGGGGTGACAGGTTGACAGGTAAGGGGTTGACAGGTAAGGGGTTGACAGGTAAGGGGTTCTAGATTTGAAGCTTTCGTGACTGCAAGGATTCATACTCTTAGTTCTTTCGGTAAAGTCACGTAGGTAAAAAATGAAATTAAAATTAATAAAAATAAAACAATAAAAAAAATCACGTGATTTTTTATTGTTTTATTTTTATTAATTTTAATTTCATTTTTACTAAGAGTAGGTAAGGGGTTGACAGGTAAGGGGTTGACAGGTAAGGGGTTGACGGGTAAGGGGTTGACAGGTAAGGGGTTGACAGGCAAGGGGTTGACAGGTAAGGAGTTGACAGGCAAGGGGTTGACAGGTAAGGGGTTGACAGGTAAGGGGTTGACAGGCAAGGGGTTGACAGGTAAGGGGTTGACAGGCAAGGGGTTGACAGGTAAGGAGTTGACAGGCAAGGGGTTGACAGGTAAGGGGGTGACAGGTAAGGGGGTGACAGGTAAGGAGTTGACAGGCAAGGGGTTGACAGGTAAGGGGTTGACAAGTAAGGGGTTGACGGGTAAGGGGTTGACAGGTAAGGGGTTGACAGGTAAGGGGTTGACGGGTAAGGGGTTGACGGGTAAGGGGTTGACAGGTAAGGAGTTGACAGGGATGCTAACGCTGCCTTCCCTGTCCCCAACTCGCCATGGTCACCCACCATCAATCCACCACCCGTCTCATTTCCATCTTCGTTTGTTCCACGCATCGTCACCACCACCTCCACCACTTCATTTTACAAATATCCCATCCACTCATCTCGCCAACCACCTTGCACCACATTTAGTTCACTGTGCAGCGCCTTCATTAAGGCGCTATGTAAATCTATGATAAGATTAGATAACACTGGGGGCGCCTCGCAGCGACGAGGGGGGTGCTTGGTTTGATTCCTGACTCGTAATTATACTCACCGGCTGTGCTGCAGAGAGTGAGAGTGAGTGGAGTTTGTATGATCTACCCCTGTTCTACACAATGAGTGGAGTTTGTATGATCTCTCCCTGTTCTGTAGAGTGAGTGAGTGGAGTTTGTATGATCTCCCCCTGTTCTGTAGAGTGAGTGGAGTTTGTGTGATCTTCGCCTGTTCTGTAGAGTGAGAGTGTAGTTTGTGTGATCTCTCCCTGTTCTACAGAGTGAGTGAGTGGCGTTTGTATGACCTCCTCCCTGTTCTACAGAGTGAGTGTGAGTGAGTGGAGTTTGTATGATCTCCCCCTGTTCTGCAGAGTGAGTGTGAGTGAGTGGAGTTTGTATGATCTCCCCCTGTTCTACAGAGTGAGAGTGAGTGAGTGGAGTTTGTATGATCTCCCCCTGTTCTACAGAGTGAGTGTGAGTGAGTGAGTGTGTATGATCTCCCCCTGTTCTGTATAGTGTTAGTGAGTGAGTGGAATTTGTATGATCTCCCCCTGTTCTGTAGAGTGAGAGTGAGTGAGTGGAGTTTGTATGATCTCCCCCTGTTCTACAGAGTGAGAGTGAGTGAGTGGAGTTTGTATGATCTACCCCTGTTCTGCAGAGTGAGAGTGAGTGAGTGGAGTTTGTATGATCTCCCCCTGTTCTGCAGAGTGAGTGTGAGTGAGTGGAGTTTGTATGATCTCCCCCTGTTCTGTATAGTGAGAGTGAGTGAGTGGAGTTTGTATGATCTCCCCCTGTTCTGTAGAGTGAGAGTGAGTGAGTGGAGTTTGTATGATCTCTCCCTCTTCTGCAGTGTGAGTTTAAGTCTGCGTGAGTGAAGCGAGCGGTCGCGTAGCGGTTAGTGCGCTGCGCTATGAACCCGGCCACCCGAGTTCGATTCCCACTCAGGGTCAACACCAGCAACGATTATCTGAACCGGTCCCGGGCCTCCCCTGGATCAACTCAGCCTCAACTGAGTACCTAGTGTGTAAACATCGCCACTGGGGAGACAAAGGCGGCCAGGCATGGTGCTGGCCAACCACCACTTCGTGTGCCATGCCGGCTTTCACACTCGCTGACATCTCTTGCCCTAACAATCTGTTAAGGCTATACGGGGGATCTTTGTCTTTGTGCACGGACCTTTCTGTACGTTCTCTGCCTCTGTTCCGCAATGGGTTTTGTCCAGGTTCTCGGCTTTCCTGCCACATCTAAAGTTAAAAAAAGAGACCACAGCCCATGCCACCCGCTATTGGCCAAGAACAACCCAATTCTGAAACTATACACACCCCAAGTTACTCTACTGGGATCACACACAAGCCCCTCACGGTCCCACTCTAAACCCGCATCACCCACTACAGAAACCATGGCAGATACTTCCTGATGATGCACATGAAAAAAATTAAAAAAAATCTCCACCCTTTAATTTTTTTCGATAAAGTCACGTAGGAATAGTTTTTAAATAAATGAAAACTAAAAATAATTATTTTAAAAAAAATTTTACGTACATGACTTTACCGAAAAAAACAAAGAGTATGAATCCTTGCAGTCACGAAAACTTCAAATCTAGAATTAATGCTCTCCAGTGGTAGTAGTGAGATTGTGGTCGTCCAGAACCAGACCGCAGTACAACGTGGAGTGACGCAATGCCCTGATCCACAAATAGAAGGAGACATGACAGCGATGATGATCGTGATGATGCTACACCACCACTCCGCTACTGCTGCTGCTCACACGGATATCTGCGCTTGACCGCCTGAATGTGAACGTGCAAGTCATTGTCTCCGCATTATCTACATCATCAGCAACAAGAAGAAGACGACACATCATCATCAGCAGCAGCAGCAGCGTCACCACATACCCCCACCGCCACCCCCTACTGCGACAACTCACCAGGACCCAACCCCCCTTGACACTCAAGTCACGTTGCCCTTTGAGATCGTGACGCAAATGAGTCTTTTGCAGACCCCCCCCCCCCCAAAAAAAAAATATCAGCACACGCACACAATTATATTTGCACTCAAACGTAGATTTGCTTTATTCATGAGCCCAGAATCAGATTTGATGTGCTGAACAAAAAGTGGTTGAATTTCGATGTAAAGCTTTAGTGACTGCAGGGATTCATCTTCTTGGTTCTTTCGGTAAAGTCACTTCTACGTGACTTTACCGAAAGAACCAAGAAGAAAAAGTGGGTGGCTTGCGGAAAGTAACATGAAACTTGAATTCAGCACGTCAAATTAGATTAATTTATGGGGTCAAAAGTAAATTCATTTTCTACTTTTGAGTGCAAATAAAATAAAAGTTTATTTGTAACCGTTAAAACCATTTTAACCGTTTGACGACAAATTTTTTTTTGACCAGGTAAGGCCAACTAGGGCTGTGCAGCTATTTGATCGGAAGCGACCTGGCCACAAATGATAGCTCAGCGAAGTGGCTTATTATCGATTTAAAGCTTTCGTGACTGCAGGGATTCATCTTCTTGGTTCTTTACCGAAAGAACCAAGAAGATGGCTTATTAGCATCACGTGGAAATGTATAGCAGCAAAATACGTTAAACGCGTGGTGATGTTGATTTTAAATGTGCAGGGAAAAACCGGAGGACCCGGAGAAAAAGAAAAACCACGCGACCACGTGGAGAGAGAGAGAGGGACACCGCAAACTCCAAATATACAAGCACAGCCATGCTCGGGATCGAACCCACGACCTCCTGTGTACCGGGCGAGGTAGTTAACATCTCCTAGCCACCGTGATGATGATGATGAGAGAGGGACACCGCAAACTCCAAATATACAAGCATAGCCATGCTCGGTATCGAACCCACGACCTCCTGTGTACCAAGCGAGGTAGTTAACATCTCCTAGCCCAAAGTGGCGTATTAACCGTGGAAATGCCACGCACACCGTCCACGTGACAGCGAGCAGGGGTTGTTACAGAGACTCAAGTTTAGGTTGCCTTTAGAGATCGTGACACACGTGAAACTCGAGTCTCTTGCAGAACCCACTCACCCCAAACCCCACCCCCCACCCCCTACACTTTGTTGATGCCACGGGGTTTGTCACGGTCAAGCCGGGACCCGCAAAGAGAGCGCTGGATAACTGGGGCGCGACCGAGCAAATGTCAGATTACTCCGCGGCGTAATCCCCACCGCCACGACCCGCGGAACGACCCGGCCGCCGCAAACCTCGCAAAACCTCGCCGGGTGGAGGGAGGGAGGGGGGGTCCTGGTGGCGGCAGTGGTGGTGGTGGTGCAAGTGTGCGCGCGCGAGTGTGTGTGAGTGAGTGTGTGTGAGTGTGTATGTGTGTGTGAGTGAGTGTATGAGTGTGAGTGAGTGTATGAGTGTGTGTGGGAGTGTGTGTGAGTGAGTGTATGAGTGTGAGTGAGTGTGTGTGTGTGTGAGTGAGTGTATGAGTGTGTGTGAGTGAGTGTATGAGTGTGTGTGTGAGTGAGTGTATGAGTGTGAGTGAGTGTATGAGTGTGAGTGTGTGAGTGAGTGTATGAGTGGGAGTGAGTGTATGAGTGTGTGTGTGAGTGAGTGTATGAGTGTGAGTGTATGAGTGTATGAGTGTGAGTGTGTGAGTGTGAGTGAGTGTGTGTGTGAGTGTATGAGTGTGAGTGAGTGTATGAGTGTGAGTGAGTGTGTGAGTGAGTGTATGAGTGTGAGTGAGTGTGTGAGTGTATGAGTGGGAGTGAGTGTGAGTGAGTGTATGAGTGGGAGTGAGTGTGTGTGTGAGTGAGTGTATGAGTGTGAGTGAGTGTATGAGTGTGAGTGTGTGTGTGAGTGTATGAGTGTGAGTGAGTGTATGAGTGTGAGTGAGTGTGTGTGTGAGTGTGTGTGTGAGTGCGTGTGTGAGTGAGTGTATGAGTGTGTGTGTGAGTGTATGAGTGAGTGTATGAGTGTGAGTGAGTGTATGAGTGTGTGTGTGTGTGAGTGTATGAGTGTGTGTGTGAGTGAGTGTATGAGTGTGTGTGTGAGTGAGTGTATGAGTGTGAGTGAGTGTATGAGTGTGTGAGTGAGTGTATGAGTGTGAGTGAGTGTATGAGTGTGAGTGAGTGTGAGTGTATGAGTGTGAGTGAGTGTATGAGTGTGAGTGAGTGTGTGTGTGTGAGTGAGTGTATGAGTGTGAGTGTGTGTGTGAGTGTATGAGTGTGAGTGAGTGTGTGTGAGTGAGTGTATGAGTGTGTGTGAGTGAGTGTATGAGTGTGTGTGTGAGTGAGTGTATGAGTGTGAGTGAGTGTATGAGTGTGAGTGAGTGTGAGTGAGTGTATGAGTGTGAGTGAGTGTATGAGTGTGAGTGAGTGTGAGTGTATGAGTGTGAGTGAGTGTATGAGTGTGAGTGAGTGTGTGTGTGTGAGTGAGTGTATGAGTGTGAGTGTGTGTGTGAGTGTATGAGTGGGAGTGAGTGTGTGTGTGAGTGTGCCTGCGTAAGTGTGTGTGTGTGGGGTGCGGTGGTGTTGCGGTTAGCGCTACGCTCACGGCCAACACGAGCAACGATTAACTGAACCGGTCCAGGGCCTCCCCTAGGTCGACTCAGCCTCAAATAGCGACCCGGTGCGGTGTGTAAACATCGGCACTGGGGATAGAAAGATGGCCGGGCGTGGTGCTGGCCACCCACCCCCTCGTGTGGGTGGCTAACAGCATTTGCCGCAACAGTCTGTTAAGGCTACACGGTGGAGACTTACACTGTAAACTGGACTTCCATGGTGAACTGGACTCCCATGGTGAACTGTACTTCTGCGGTCAACTGGACTCCCTTGGTCGAGAACGTAACAATTACCGCCGCGTTATGGGAGAACGGACCGTGTTGACAACTCCATTCGATCCTCCGTTTCTCGGCACACACCCGCTCACCCGTGAAGTCGCCCCGAGGCATCTCCAGGATCTCTTGAATGCGACCAGCACGCAGTCGTAATCCTGTGCCTCTGTAGAAACCGGTGATCCCTTTCCGACCGCCGGTGACCCAGACACGGGGACCTGCCTTGTGAACCCCCGATCACTCCGCACTCACCTTCTCCGCGATTGGAACGCTCGTAGGGTAAAGTATGAAAATAATCATGTATTTTTCCCTTTCTGGGAATGCAAACAGGAGGCGTTAAGATGTTCAAACACCAAATAGATACTGAATGAAAGGAATCATGTACTGCACTAACCATGCATACTTGTGGCAAAAGACGCAAAACAAACATGCCCTGATAATAATCATGCATGTCTCGGCCTCGCTCTGCGCTGTGTTGCACCACTATCCGAGCAGTTAACCTCGCATTCAATAAACCTTCAAAGCGAGGGTGAACATCCGACTCCGACGTATTTAATGAATAGAACGAGGTAAAACTGATGGAAAAACATAGCACAAAATACAGCATCTGTTAACACTTGTGTAGTGAGTCAAACTGAGTCGCAGACATTCTTCTTCAGAGGCAACACATTTATGACACAACACGTATATACAAAAGGAGTAGCTGCCCCTTTACCAGATACAGCCTAGGGTGGTGACCACCCAGCTAACTACACTACCACACAGGAGTTATGGCTACGACAGACTGGACCCGCACTCGGGTTCCGTGCCACGTGTTGGTGCCTCCTCAGACATAGAACGTGGAGTTTCCAGCTTGCAGAACGAAGAGACCCCGGTCCCTCCTAGGGACCCACCTTATATCCTCCCGGGTCGGGGCCGGCTCCGCCCTCAACCCCACCCACCTTCGTGGGCGTTCCAGCTTTCTCTCGCTCCCTCTCGAAAGTTCTCCCCAGACACGTGATCACCCCCTACCCCCCCCCCCCCCCCCACCTGGGTGCCTCTGTATGGACACTCCAGATCACGTGCCTACGGGGTCAACTAGAATGCCATGGCCCGGGGCACCCCTGTCCCTGGGCTAACACTCTCCCGCTCTCCCTTGTGGGGGTCCGCACTGTACGCCATGCGTGGTGCCTGCGCTATCCCAGCGCTCACCAAGCCCCGCTAGGGCTGGTACTACACCCACCTACGGCGTGTATGCGATGACGGTGCATCGCACGCCATGCTCTGCTAGAGCCAGCCTCACTCTGCAACGCACACGATGCTGTCCGCGATGTGAGTACGTCGCACGCCATGGCCAATCCAGGGCCGGCACCAGACAGTGACATCCCCAATGTCACTACATCACACCCCCCCTACGTAGCAGTCAGCCGTCCCGGCTGTCAACTCCCCCTTCAAAAGGACCAAGTTAGTAAAAGGCAAGAAAAAAAACGCAATGTGTGCCTCAACAACAACAAGAACAACAATAAATACCCCAACCCACCTGTACAAAAAATCAACAAGGAGAAGGGTGTAAACCAACGAACCCATAACAACAACAAAAACGCGTGAACGCCCAGGATCCCCTCGACCACCACACCTCCCACCTTCACCGTGTAACGACGCTCATGAGCTCAATAGCGGCCAGGATCAGCCAATAACTGCCACGACTCAACGAGCGCGACAAGCATCTGACAGTGTGGGAGAGTGTGTGCAAGGGGATCACGGAAACGAGTCTTTGAGTGAGTCCGTGATGCCGGGCCCCCAGGTGAGGTGGGCCTGCTCACCCTGGAGGTCCCGGGGGGAATGTGCAATTGTTCCATCGAACCCGGCTCCTCACGGAGAGCAGTAGGCCGGGTCGACGGGTCCTCTGCGCCCGAAGTTTGCGAAGCCGGCATAAGGGGCCATTCGGGAGACGTCAGTCTTGCAGCACCTGGGGGTGGAACAGAGTCACTCCGCTGAGGACCAACCTCAGCGGGCACACACCCCGGCTCGTCGGACACATTCGACACTCGGCCCCTGCGATATGGACATGAAGTAAATGCGCGCAGCACGATAAATGGCTTCAGGCGAGAGGGATACATGAACCAACTCCACCGACCCAAGCAGATCTGGATACACTGTGGCCGAACAACATCGACCGGCCCTCTCTGGGGCTGGAGTAACTTAGGCAATGTACCCACTGGCACCTGTGGACAGTGCAACCAGGCCTTATCCCCAGGTGCTCATTCATACAGAGAAGCACGAACTCCCTTAAGCCGTTCGTTTGCCAATTGTCTCAACTCGGAATTAATCCTGGAAGCTTCCCATGCCTCGAAAAGCTTTTGAAGAGTGAAGCGAACAGAGTCCGAAATCTTGGATTTAGACATGTTGGGCGTGGCTTGTCATCCTAGGTCAAGTCTCTGGGCATAGGGAACGTCGTGAGGTCCATTGCGTTGATCGCGAACCTTGTGGACTCTCAGCATGTCCCTACCAAGCAGAAGTAAAATATGTGTCCCGTGATCCAATGGTGGGATGAACTCTGCTATGGGCTTCAGGTGTGGGTGGTGACGTGCGACTTCGGGCGTGGAAATCTCGCTTCTGTCGTCCGGGACTATCACCGTAGAAAGGGCGAGCTTCATGGTGCTATCCATGGTTTCCACCATGAGGCTGCTCGCTCTTCTTCCCGCTATCTCCATCAGTCCTGAGCATGTTCTGAGCGTGTATGGAAAGGAATTCCCACCATACGCTTAGCTGATCAAAGAACTCTGACCTTGCCAAAGACTTGTTGCTCTGATCGTCCACTATGGTGTACATCCTTACTGCCCTTTCAGGATGTCCTTTGGGATACACTCGGACGAGGCATATCTTTGAGCAAGATTTTCCTTTGAAGACTTCTCCACAGACTTCTGTGGATTTGGTTGTGATTGACGAAGTGAGTGCGGCGGTCTCACCTTGCTCCCCGCCGTGCTCTGCTTCGGGATCGGAAGCCTGAGTGCCACTGGCTTTGGAGTAAAATGTGTGCAGAGCAGTTGTGTGTTTCTCACTGCCACACTCCTCGCATTTGATATCTGCCTTGCAATTCCTTGCAAGGTGGTTTGTAGAAGCACAACATTTGAAGCACACTCCAAATTATTTCTGCATATTTTTCCGCTCTTCCAGTGGCTTCCTCCTGATCTCACGGCATTTCTGGAGGGAGTGAGGTTTATCATGCAATGGGCATTGCCTTTCTGGATCCTCTATCTTATTCTTTGTGGTGGTTGCCTAGACGGAGTTTGCGAATATCGTAGGAGAGACCTCAGTCTTGTGTAAGGAGATTGGCACTCTTGCTGTTCCTCGTCTCGCCGTTGCTCTTTCGATTTTTGGGAGATCTGCACTGGAGACCCTCGTGGTGCCAAACATTAAACTCGGGTCATTTATGGTCCTAGCCAGGTTGCGGATAAACTTTGAGAAAAAAGAGAATGGGAGGAATGCAACCTGATGCTCTGACTTCTATCGTTAACCCGCTGTTTTCCATTTACCTGCACGTTGAATGACAATTTCTCCACGATGGGGTTCACTCCATGGTAGGTATCCAGAAAAATGAGACCTGGTAAGTAGTGGTCAGCCTGGGCTGATTCAAGCTCCATCAGGAGATCCCCAAGCTCTAGAAACCTTTTATTGTTTCGACCAGAGATTTTTGGAAATTTCTGCAACTTCTTGAAGAGAGCCTTCTCAATGGTTTCTGGGCTACCATAGCATTCCTTGACGCTCTCCCACACCGCATGCAGGCTTGAGGCAGGGTCGTCTATGTTTGCCGACCGGATCCTCTTTGCGTACTCTGCAGATTCATTTCCTAACCATTTCACCAACAGGTCGGTTTCTTCACTTGCAGAGATGTCTGCATTTCGGATTGCATTCCTGAAGGTAGATCTCCAGGGTCTATAGTTCTCAGAGTGATCATCAAACTTTACGAGTCCTGTGTTGATTTTTTCGCGGTGAGCCAGATACCTAGCAAAATCCCCTAGTCATGTTGATTCAGGGTGTGTCCATACTGGCGCTTTTGAGGTGGCATTATTGGCTGCATTGCCTTGCAGGCCGTCATTTGCGATGGCATTGGATTGTGGGCCCAAAAGGTTTCGATCACGTTGGTCTGATCCTTTTACGTGACTGTCTGGAATGTGGGTCTGACTTGATGCATCTTTGTCCGACCCCATGTGTGCGATGCGGAGTTGGCGATTAACTGCCATGGCAGAATATGCATTTCCACCACTCCTGTAGACAGCATTCATGTTCACTCGGCATGGAGGCGGCGATGCCTCAATGTCCACCTTTTGCTCAATATCGGTTGGTGGAGGAGCATTGGTGCATTGTTCAGACCAGTCCAAAATATTTTTTTTGGTGAGTTGATCACGGTCCTTGACAGGCATCTGAGTGCCAAACTCACTCCAATTATCTTCCTTATCCAGGTTGGCTGCTGCTTCGAGCACCTCTGCCTGGGCCTTTGCAGCAGCTGCTTCTTTTTTTAGCTGTAGGGTACTTAACTTAGCATCTACAGTAGCTCAATTTTCTTCCGTGTGGCAGTAGCCACTAATATACTTCTTGCTCTTCCAGCTCTGCTTTCTTCCGTGCGACAGCAATTGTTATGCTTGCTTCTTCTTGCTCTGCTATCTTCTGTGCGGCAGCAGTTATTATTCTTGCTTCTTCTTACTCTGCTTTCTTGATTCTTCTTGTATGCGGGCCTTTCAATTAACATGGCTTCCTCTTCAGCCATGTAGGAGATACGGGCATTTGCTGCTTCTACTGCTGCACGTGCCTGAGCTGCTGCCATACTGGTAGATAATATTTGTGAGTGTGCTGAGCCTTTAGATCTTGTGGTGGACTTGGATGAGACAGAGTGCTGAGATCGTGTCTCTACTAAGCCCTCCACGCGGTTCATCGCGTCTTGTATCATTGCCTTCACATTATCATCGAGCAGTTCAAGGAAGTGCTCCTGCATACGCACTCCCTCGATGCCCTCGTCTGTTTTCACGTTCGTCAGGAGGGAGATGTATTTATTTGTCAGCAGCTTGTAGCTAGAACTGCTCACCTTCACTCGCTGTATGGCCCGCTGAATTGAGGCCACTGTGTCTGAGGCGTTTTGAGCTTCAGATATATCTGCTTCAACTTGGTCCCATGCCCTTTGTTTCTTGGCATCAAGGTCCTGCTTCTCAGCGTCATAGCTTTCCAAGGCCCGTTGTATCAGCCTGACCTTCCTTTGGGGCTGTGAACTCCCTTGGTCCTCTTGAGGCGGGATGGGAGGTCCTGGATTGCTTAAATCACCTGCTTCAGCGTCTCTCCCTGCTGAACTGTGGCTTTCCATGCTGCGATGCTTGCAACACACATTTAATGTAGATTCACTGCAGAGCTGGCTGCTTGAGAGCTCCAAGTGTGAGGAGCTGGCTGGTTGAGAGCTCCAAGTGTGAGGAGCTGGCTAGTTGAGAGCTCCAAGAAGAATGTCTTTTTACTATCTCGGCCTCGCTGTGCGCTGCGTTGCACCACTATCCGAGAAGTTAACCTCGCATTCAATAAACTTTCAGAGCCACGGTGAACATCCGATTCCGACGTATATAATGAATTGAATGAGGTAAAACTGATGGAAAAACACAGCACAAAATACAGCATCTGTTAATACTTGCAACATCGATACAATGAACGAACACAAGGAGCATCATAACATTGTCTTAGATAACATGAAACTCAACAATAGGTCCTGGATGGACCAGGTACATACATTAGCACCGAATAGCTATACAAGAGAATAAGCTAATGTGTTAAATAAAGTAACTTAGTGTAATCACCATACTGCAGCCTAAATGTACATCGCTGCACATAACACTGAGCTGTGGATGAGATACTTCTTCATCCTTGCTCTCAAGATCACATTCAAGTTACATGGCTACAAATCCGACTCGATTTATTCAATTACAAGCAGCATTCACAATAATGCAAGTGGCAGGCTTTGTTGTTAACTAGGCCTCATATTTATCATAACAATTGAACGGCATTATGAAGGCTTTTACAGCATTATAACGGCAATCCTCACATCATAACAGCATTTCCAGTTTAATGAAAACATAAACGAACTCACAGACAATGGACAGATGCACCTGTCTTCACTGAGACGCTATTTGTGCCTCCATTTTGTACTCTGTGTAATGGCTGACACCCTGCCTCATAGCTTAGAATCTTAAATCGTCACTTCCTGGTCACGTGACCAAACTGTTCTGGCGAGTGAGAGAGTCGAGTTTGTATGATCTGATTTGATCTCTCCCTGTTCTGTAGAGTGAGAGAGTGGAGTTTGTAAGATATCCCCCTGTTCTGTAGAATGACAGTGAATGGAGTTCGTATGACCTCTCCCTGTTCTACACTGAGAGTGAGTGGAGATGACATCACACAGATGACGTCCAGTCGTCTGCTGCTGGGCGCAGGCCCCAAGGTCAAGAAATGCCCAGCGGCCAGCGACAAAAAACAGCATGGGCAGGGCGCCACGGTGGCTATGAGATGTTAACTACCTCGCCTGGTACGCAGGAGGTCGTGGGTTCCATCCCGACCCTGACGCCTGCTGCTGTATATTTGTAGTTTGCGTGTCTCTCTCTCATATTCATCACGGTGACTAGGAGATGTTAACTACCTCACCTGGTATGCAGGAAGTCGTGGGTTCCATCCCGACCCTGACGCCTGCTGTTGTATATTTGGAGTTTGCGTGTCTCTCTCTCATATTCATCACGGTGACTAGGAGATGTTAACTACCTCACCTGGTATGCAGGAAGTCGTGGGTTCCATCCCGGCCCTGACGCCTGCTGCTGTATATTTGTAGTTTGCGTGTCTCTCTCTCATATTCATCACGGTGACTAGGAGATGTTAACTACCTCACCTGGTTTGCAGGAAGTCGTGGGTTCCATCCCGACCCTGACGCCTGCTGCTGTGCTGTATATTTGTAGTTTGCGTGTCTCTCTCTCATATTCATCACGGTGACTAGGAGATGTTAACTACCTCACCTGGTTTGCAGGAAGTCGTGGGTTCCATCCCGACCCTGACGCCTGCTGCTGTATATTTGGAGTTTGCGTGTCTCTCTCCTCGTGGTTGCGTGGATTTTTCCCCGGGTTTCCTCCACATTTATAATCGACATCGCGTGTTTAGAGTATTTAGCCGCTATAAATTCCCACGTGATTATGATGATGGTGAGCCACTTTTTTGGGCTATGATTTGTGATGGTCTTGTCGCTTCACAAAAATAACCACGTAGCAGCTCAGTGGGGCCTTAGCTGGCAAAACACAAAGAGTTTAGTTGATAGTTGAGTAATAGATAGGATCTTGCTTACTTTTACATGCTAATCTCTCACATTAACATCATGCTAATCCCTCACATTAACATCATGCTAATCTCTCACATTAACATCATGCTTATCTCTCACATTAACATAGCCACTTCTGTGCCCTCGTCCAGGAGGCCACTCTCCTCCTATCTTACAGTTACTTGCTAATCTCTCACATTAACATCACTAGCCCCGGCCACTTCTTTATGACCCTTGAGCTACACTCATTTCAAACCTCAGCAGCAGACCATGCTTTCCTACCTGATGACGGACGCTTGTGTTGCCCCCGAAACGTCGTGATTTATTTTATTTTATACCTACGTGACTTTAGCGAAAGAACCAAAGAGTAATAGATACGAGTTAACACGTTACTGGCAGAGAGCGAGGTTGTTGTTGTTGCTAAGATCTTGGGTTGAGACGACAGGATTGATGACAACGGTGCTGGGAGGGAATTCCAAAGTGGACCAGCGCGAGGGAAAAAGCTACAAAAGTGTTGGTGAGTGCAGGGTGGTGAGTGAGTGCGTGGGTGAGTATGTGGGCATAGTGCGTGGGTGAGGTGCGTGGGTGAGGTGTGTGGGTGAGGTGCGTGGGTGAGGGGTGAGGTGTGTGGGTGAGGTGTGTAGGTGAGGTCCGTGGGCGAAGAGCGTGGGTGAGGGGTGAGGTGCGTGGGTGAGGTGCGTGGGTGAGGTGCGTGGGTGAGGGGTGAGGTGCGTGGGTGAGGTGCGTGGGTGAGGTGCGTGGGTGAGGTGCGTGGGTGAGGTGCCTGGGTTAGGTGCGTGGGTGAGGTGCGTGGGTGAGGTGCGTAGGCGAGGTGCGTGGGTGAGGTGCGTGGGTTAGGCGCGTGGGCGAGGCGCGTGGGCGAGATGCGTGGGTGAAGTGTGGGTGAGGTGCGTGGGTGCGTGGGTGAGGTGCGTGGGTGCGTGGGCGAGGCGCGTGGGCGTGTCGGTTGTGGATGCGGTCAATCGTTCAGTCTGGTTCAGACCAAAGCCTCAATATGAGAGGGGAAACCGATGAGAGAGGTCCATGGGGAAGTGAATGAGGGCTGATGGGGCTCCTCAGAAACATAGAAGACAAATCGCGCTCATCCATCGATTCCGTCAACGCCTTCCAAAGTGCTTTTGTCCCCGGTAGAATCTACAATTCTTGGTCATAGCGTGCTACAAAGTACTGTACGGTGCGGACACTCCAGCGAACCACTTGCTGTGTACCCACTGCCATCTCTTGGCCAAGTCGACTATTCATTCGCGATTGTTTCGATGAGGTTATTCAACACGCGAGCGTGGTGGGTGAACGAGTGTGGTGGGTGAGCGAGTGAGTGTGGTGAGTGAGTGTGAGCGTGGTGAGTGAGTGAGCGAGCGGGTGAGCGAGCGTGGTGAGTGAATGAGTGAGTGTGGTGAGTGAGTGAGTGTGAGCGTGGTGAGTGAATGAGTGAGTGTGGTGAGTGAGTGAGTGTGAGCGTGGTGAGTCAGTGAGCGAGCGAGCGTGGTGAGTGAGTGAGTGTGAGCTTGGTGAGTGAGTGAGCGAGCGTGAGTGTGGTGAGTGAGTGAGTGTGGTGAGTGAGTGTGAGCGTGGTGAGTGAGTGAGTGTGAGCGTGGTGGGTGAGCGAGTGTGGTGGGTGAGCGAGCGTGGCGTGGTGAGTGAGTGAGTGTGAGCGTGGTGAGTGAGTGAGTGTGAGCTTGGTGAGTGAGTGAGCGAGTGTGGTGAGTGAGTGAGTGAGCGAGTATGGTGGGTGAGCGAGTGTGGTGGGTGAGCGAGCGTGGCGTGGTGAGTGAGTGAGTGTGAGCTTGGTGAGTGAGTGTGAGCGTGGTGAGTGAGCGAGCGGGTGAGCGAGCGAGCGAGCGTGGTGAGTGTGACTGTGGTGTTTGAGTGAGTGAATGTGAGCGTGGCGAGTGAGTGAGCGCGAGCGTGGTGAGTGAGTGAGTGTGGTGAGTGAGCGAGCGAGCGTGGTGAGTCAGTGAGCGAGCGAGCGTGGTGAGTGAGTGAGTGTGAGCTTGGTGAGTGAGTGAGCGAGCGTGAGTGTGGTGAGTGAGTGAGTGTGGTGAGTGAGTGTGAGCGTGGTGAGTGAGCGAGCGAGCGTGGTGAGCGAGCGTGGTGAGTGAATGAGTGAGTGTGGTGAGTGAGTGAGTGTGAGTTTGGTGAGTGAATGAGCGAGCGTGAGTGTGGTGAGTGAGTGTGACCGTGGTGAATGAGCGAGTGAGTGAGTGTGAGCGCGGTGAGTGAGTGAGTGTGAGCGTGGTGAGTGAGTGAGCGTGGTGAGTGAGGGAGTGTGAGCGTGGTGAGTGAGTGAGTGTGAGCGTGGTGAATGAGCGAGTGAGTGAGTGTGAGCGCGGTGAGTGAGTGTGAGCGTGGTGAGTGAGTGAGTGTGAGCGTGGCGAGTGAGCGAGTGAGTGAGTGTGAGCGCGGTGAGTGAGTGAGTGTGAGCTTGGTGAGTGAGTGAGCGAGCGAGCGTGGTGAGCGTGGTGAGTGAGTGAGTGTGAGCGTGGTGAGTGAGTGAGCGAGCGTGGTGAGCGTGGTGAGTGAGTTTGCTACTCACGAAGTTGCAGTCCGATTTTGGCTATCGGCGAATCGCATCTGGCGCTCTGCACGACTGCTGCGTCGAGAAAGATGAAGTTACGAGAGATAAAGTGATGACAGATAAAGTGATGAGATATGGTTCATGTATTTAATATCTTATTTAAGTATATTTATTTAAGTTAATTCATAGAAAAAAAATTCGTTAGCCCAATATCATCAAAATGTGCAAATCACGAGCACCTCCAGAAGGTAAATCCCCCTGCAAATATCGAGGGGAACGCCGTAGTACACTCCGGCATTCTCTCGCGAATAGCGAGGGAATTCCGAGTGTACTCAGGGAATGCCGTAGTGCACTCCGGCACCCCCCCCCCACCCCCTCCCCGCGAATAGCGAGGGAATGCCGTAGTGTACTCAGGGAATGCCGTAGTGCGTGCTGGCATTTGCCCCGCGAATAGCGAGGGAATTCCGGAGGGTACTCAGGTAAACGGTTACGATTCCCCCTGAGCGCAAATGCTGGTGCCTTTGCGCCTCAGGAGGCAGCTCGATCAGGATGCCACCAAAGGATGTGTTCTTCTAACACCATCAAACAAGGTGAGCCATTGCCTGACGTTGGTAGGGGCCCAAAGCAGTGGCGGCTCCTGCAAAATCTCTCAGGGGGGCAAATGTCTGGATGATTGATAAGGATAAGGTCCACCCATGCAATGGATAAATTAACAGCTTAAGCATGTAAAGGCAACTTCACTTCTTTAATAGTAATGAAAAATAAAGTGACTCTTACAATACATCTTGTTTGTTTCTATACTCACTATTATTACAATCCACTCAAGTTTCTTTTATTAAAGATTCCACTAGGTGGCGACAAATAATATTGTTGGATGAAACGTGCTTACGTATGATGACGTAAGCACGTTAGTGCGAGCCCTCCCGGAAGCCATAGAGAATGCATTGCAGCGCCCGCCGTTCGAAAAAAATCATCTTTGAATGTAAGTCTATGGGAACACTCTGGGCGATTCTCAGCCGGAGTGAAATCGCCCAAAAAGAGGCGGTACTCCATAGAACGTGACATGACGCTGATTGGACTATATCCAGAGGCACAGTAACGGCTAGCATAGCTCTGTGGTTGAATGAGATTGTTAATGTGATTGAAAAAGTCCCTTTCACACATTGGTAGTGCGTCGCCCAATCGCCCTAATGAAGAAACCGCCCCTGGCTCAAAGTATCATCAGGAATGATCAGCAGCCTTTTATTCAAATGTTAAATGCTGGACTGTGGCCCACTGTCATACAGGCGGGCACGGTCCTAGCTCACGCATCGCCAGCAGATGGCGATGTAGTAATGACGAACCCCGTCAAGATTAGGCTTCGGCAAGGTAAGGTAATTTACCTTTTTTACCGGGTAAAAGGGTAAAGGTGTCGACATGCCAAGGGGTAAGGTAAAGGGTAGGGTAAAGGTAGCTCCGAAGAATTACCCGGTAGAGTAAAGGAAGCACAAAATATTACTCTGTAAATACGGTACCTTGTTTACCGCTAAAAGATCTGTGGTGCAGTCTGTGGCCTACATTCAATAAGCAATATTTTAAAAACAAACTTTATTAAAAACACGCTTTTATTAAACGTACGAGTAATGGCAGAACTCCACGACTCCGGAAAGTGGCCCTGAAGCTTGCCATAACGTAAGGGACCGTGGCCAATTACAGCCAACGTCAGTTGAGCGTGGACAATTAGACCCAAGCCGAAACATAACATATTAAAAATAATGTTTTAAAAACATATATTTTTATGATATGATATAGTATTGTCATCAGTATGACCTAAGTATACCAAGTTTGCAGTCGATACCACATTAGGAAGTGGGTAAAAATTGAGTTTCAAGATTTGAGGATACAACAACAATAACAACGACAACAACAGAGTGAGTTAAAAGAAAGCGTGTAAAATTGGAATCATCGAGAGTATTCTATTTGAATAAAGCGCTCTGCCTAGCATTTACCGTTATAAACCTTTTTCATGTGTAGTAGTACCCTAGTAATTACCCTGTAATCGGGTAATGTGTATGGGGTAAGGGTAAAAGGTAGGGTAACGGTAGGCTCGTTGCTTTTTACCTTTTACCTTACCTGCTAAAGGGTAAAAGGTAGGGTAGAGTGATTGTATTGTGGTAAGGTAAAAGGTAGGGTAAAGGTAGACTCGTTTATACCTTTTAACTTTTACCTTACCTTGCCGAGGCCTAGTCAAGATGGCCGCGGCTGTGGAGCGGGGTGAGAGTTGTGACGACGCGTGGTTGGAGACACTTTGAGCCGAGAGCCCTGACTTGTCGGAAGTGCAGAGATCCGCATTGCGTGCGCTCATTAAGGAATTTTCGGACATCTTCAGCAAGTACGTCATTGGTGCACCATCATATCGACACAGACAATGCGGCCCCCATTCGTCAGAACCCGTACAGCCTGAGCCCGACTGAGAAGGAGCATGTTCGCTATGCAGTCGGAGAGATGCTGGCCACGGATATTATCGCCCCTTCCAACAGGAGGCTCCAATTGTCCTTGTCAAAAAGCAGGATGGCACCTTGAGGTTTTGCGTGGATTCCGAAAGTTAAATAAGGTATCTGTTTACACTATGAGACCTCATTTACCAGTGGCAAAATATAGTAATAGGGTTTTACCCTTTCAACTGGTACAAAACTGACACCTTTATACAAGGCAGCATGTTTGCAATAACCACAACACAAGCAGTCAAAATGCAAACAAAGGCCTTTTGGCGTCATCTGGTCCAACACCAATGGAGACTAGGCTCTAAGAAAAGCTGTCTCGGGTGTGGACTAATCAATTTCAAAGACAGTGCATATCATCATTATCAGAGATGTTTCTTTTTGTTTGCATTTTGACTGCTTGTGTTGTGGTTATTGCAAATGTAAAGTAGTAACTCGGCAGGAGACGACTTCACGGGTAGCACACTCTTTATTTTCGCCAACTTGTAGTTACACGGATGACTAACACCCTACTTCGTTACACGGGTGACCAACACCCACTTAGCTACACGGGTGACGGACACCCACTCAGCTACAACTTCGTTACACGGGTGACCAACACCCACTTAGCTACACGGGTGACCAACACCCACTCAGCTACACGGGTGACCAACACCCACTCAGCTACACGGGTGACTAACACCCACTCAGCTACACGGGTGACCAACACCCACTCAGCTACACGGGTGACTAACACCCACTCAGCTACACGGGTGACCAACACCCACTCAGCTACACGGGTGACTAACACCCACTCAGCTACACGGGTGACCAACACCCACTCAGCTGTACTGACACGGGCTCTTACGCCCTGTAGCCTTCCGGGACACACCCAGCCGGGGTGCCCGTCTCGGCTCTGGGTACCACCGTCCCGACCCACACGGGCGTCGGACTACGGTCCCCCCAGTCTCGGCTCCGAGCCACACAGGGGTCTCGGGCCACTACCTCCTCCACCCCGTCTTCGGTCTTCAACTGGTTAACACTGACCCCGAGTGCTCTCGCGCGTCCCCCTTTATACCCCTCCTGCGGACGTCGCTGAGAGTACCCACTTATCTGACCAATCACTGCACACTCGCTACGATCCTCTTTTCCCAGCTTGTGTGAGCGCGCCTCACCACCGGCGCACGCGTCCATGCCACGCCCACATCGCGTGCCCAACCCCGCGCCCCGTGATCCATCACTGCCGGCGCACGTCAATACCACCACTACATCACCCCCTACCACATAGCTCGCAGCCGACCCGGCTGCTAATAAAACATACAACACCCCTTCACCCCCACGTGTGCCCCGTAACATAACACAACCCCTAACAACACAACATGAACACCGCAATCCGCAAAACCCAGCAACCGCCACACCCGCAACAAGAACAACATGCACAATCCGGCGAATGGCAACGATACTGTGTATGCGGAAAGAGTAACAATAAAAAAAATTTCTTTAATCATTTTCTCTTCTTTTCTCTCCGAATCATGCAGCGTCCCAATGTCCGAGCGTCCCTTGAACGGGACATTACCCCGGCAGAGGGGGAAGCCGGCAACGAAGTCGGGCTTTAACAAAAAAAAGAAAAACATTTTTTTTTCTTTTTTTTTTCATGAAAAGTGTTGCGTCCTTGCCCGAGTCCGCCTTGCCGGACCGTCGTACGGCACAGGACGCAGTTGGCCATCCGGCGGCGCCGGCCGTTCAGGAAGGCATGGGCCAGGCATCGGGGCTCCGCGCGAGCCGCGGGGTTCCGGTTCCCGACGGTCAACAGCCGTCAGGTCCGAGACACCTGGGGGTGGGTCAGGTGGAGACACGTGAGGATCAACCTGCGACACATCCCTCCCCGAGTCGACGGTCACATCACACGCTCGGTCGTCACGGCACAACCCGGGGTCACGCGGCGCCGCGTAGGGTTTCAGTCGGGAGGGGTGCACGTACCAACGGCGTTTTCCCCATTTAATCTGTATACTCTGGGGTCGTGCAACCCGCACAATTTCCACCGGTCCCCTCCATGGTCTCAACAGTTTGGGGGACGTAGCCAACGGTGCGTGTGGACAATGCAGCCAGGCCTTATCGCCCGGTTCCCAATTGTGCGTATGCACCTTCCGTTCATGCAATCGCTCGTTCGCGATCTGCCGAGAGCGTGAATTCAATCTCGCAGCCTCTCGCGCCTCAGCCAATTTGGCAATGTTAAACTTAATGTGGTCTGCCAATTTTGATTTAGCACGTGGCTGTGAAATCCCCAGTTTGACGTCCATGGCCGGATCAGCCTCCCGCCCATACATCAGAAAAAATGGAGAAAACCCCGTCGCCGCATGGGGTGCCATCCGATAGGCCGCTAGTACCCCCGGTACCTGTAAGTCCCAATCCACCTGGTCGTCGCATACCTGTTGGCACAGCATAGACGTAATCGTCCTGTTCAGACGTTCAACCATACCGTCAGTCTGCGGGTGGTACGGGGAGGTACGTACTTTCTTTGTACCCAACAGGTCGCACACCTCGCGCAACAAAAAACTCGAAAAGTTTTTCCCTTGATCCGTCAGCAAGCGTTCGGGGGCGCCTTTGTCCAAAACATAACCTTGGACAAAGGCGTCCGCCACTGCCGCAGCCGACTGGTTGGCGAGTGGCCACGCCATGGGCCAGCGGGTGAAGTACTCTACGCCAACCAGCAGGAACTTATTTCCCCGAGGTGTAGTGGGAAAGGGCCCCAAGATGTCTAGCGCGACCAATTCGTTCGTGCGCGAAACTTGAATGGATTGAAGCGGTGGATTAGCCGCTATTGGTGGCGGTTTTCTTTTAGCGCACCCTACACACCCCTTAAGAATGTTCGCCACGTCACTGCCCATCCCAGGCCAATAGTAGTCTCGCTGAATGAGGGCGAGCGTTTTGTGAAACCCCAGATGCATGAGTCGTTCATGGGCAGCCAGGACGACCTTCCCCCGTACAGCAACCGGCACCACAAGCATGTGACGCCGGGACATGGAGTCCCACTTCATCAAGAGGCCCTGTCTGCACACCCAGGAACCGACCCGCGTTTCCCCGCCCTCGGGAACGTTAACCTTCCGACGTAGCGCGAGTAGGGAGCTGTCGGCCATTTGCAGACGGCCCCACTCGATGAGAGGCAATGCTAACAGCGAGTCCCTCCCCGTGGGGGCGTCGACCCCCGTAGTATCCGTGGCGGCTAGCACCACTTCCGCGGGGACAGCGACAGAGGGTTTACACCGCGCCGATCCCAACTGACATGCGCATTCCGTACGCGTCGGCAACCGTGACAATGCATCCGCATTCGAGTGGCGCAACCCCTTGCGGTAAATCGTCGTGAATTGGTAGTCCTGAAGGACCTCCAACCATCGGGACAATTGGCCGGATGGCTGCGCCACCCGCATAGCGTATTGGAGAGCCGCATGGTCCGTGCGAACCGTAAAGTGACGGCCATACAGATACGGCCTGAATTGCTGTATAAAAAACACAATCGCCAGCAATTCACGCCGTGTCACGCAGTAGCGTTGTTCCACGGGGGACAGAACCCTGCTACCGTAGGCGACCACCCGTTCGACCCCCCCGACCACCTGTGAGAGCACTCCCCCGATACCCGTGTTACTGGCATCCGTGTCGAGCACAAACGGTTGCGTGAAATCGGGGTAACACAAGGGGGGAGCCTGCACCAAGGCGTCACGAAGGGAGCAGAACGCGGCCTCCTCCTCCGGCCCCCAGTGAAACCGCACCCCTTTAGCCGTCAAGGCGTGCAGGGGCCTGGCTATGGTGGCAAACTGTTTGACAAAACGACGGTAATAGGAGGCAAATCCTATGAAGCTGCGGACTTCAGTAACAGAGGTCGGTGTTGGCCATGAGCCGACGCATTGCGTCTTAGCAGGGTCCGTCGAGATCCCCGAACGGCTAACGATATGGCCCAAATACCTGACCGATTCCCGAAGCAAAAAACATTTAGCCGGTTTAAATTTAAGCTTCGCGGAACGCATCCTGAGAAACACTGCCCTCAGTCGCTGGAGGTGCTCCTCAAAAGTTCGGCTGAAAACGATGATATCATCGAGGTAAATCAAACAGGTGTCCCATTGAAGGCCTGACAAAACCAATTCCATGAGCCTCTGGAACGTGGCAGGAGCGGAATGTAAACCCATGGGCAATCGGTTGAACTCAAATAGGCCTCCCGGTGTCCGGAAAGCGGTTTTAGGTTTTGATTCGTCATCGAGGGGCAATTGCCAAAATCCCGAAAGCAAATCGAGCGTCGAAAAAAACTGTGCTCCTGCCAAGGCATCCAGCGACTCATCCATCCTGGGGAGCGGATACGCATCGGCCATTGATATTTTGTTTAGGCGGCGGAAATCAACACAGAACCGCAGGGATCCATCCTGTTTTTTAACCAAGACGATAGGAGCACCCCACGGACTGGAAGAGGGCGCAATGATGTCGGCCGCCAACATGTCATTTACTGCCGACTGCACATGCTCCTTCTCGGCTGGACTGAGCCGGAAGGGATTCTGTCGAATAGGGGCCGCGTCCCCAGTCTCTATGTGGTGGCGCAACAGGTCTGTGCAGCCAATGTCGTACTTGTGCCTGCTAAACACGTCAGCGAACTCGAGCAGCAAGCCCCTCAATGCACCCAACTGCACACTGGACAAGGTACTGGACCCGGCACACAACGCGTCCAACCACTCCGTCCCCTCCTCACTTTGGGGATGCGTATCGACATGTGAATCGGCGTGAGCAACGAGCTGTTCCTCGACGGGTAGCGGCGCGGCGTGAGCGAGCACCGTTCCCTGCGTAATCACGGCCGGCCGCGACCCCGTATTCAGGACCACAACGAACGGCTCACTGTCCCCCCTCACCATGGTCTGGGCCACCGCTAAGCCGAGGTCCCCTTTAGCCCTGTTAGACGGCCCCAATAGAACTCCCTGCGCCCCCGCATCCGCCCCAAGGGGTTTTCTCAACCGAAGGGGTACCAACATTTGCGATCCCGGGGGCACCCGTACAGTCCGGGTTGCCAGCGCCTGCACCGTCGCACAAGCCGTGCGTATCTTATTTGGACTCTTCAAAAACTCAACCCGCCGACCCGACGGAAGCTCAATGCAGGCCTGGTCTATGAGAATTTTTATGGGCATTTTAGACAGAAAGTCCGTGCCTAGTAAACAAGGAACGGCCAACGATGATGATACAAAAATAGGACCCGCCAATTTAATGTCGCCAATACAAATATTCGCCCGAATCTGGCCGATGATTCCCAAAGATCCCCCGTTTGCCGCGTAAAATGGTACGTCCACCGGCAGAAGTGGTCGACATTGTACGGGAAGAATATTATAAATAAGGTCCGAAATAATAGTGGCTGACGCACCCGTGTCCACGAGCACCCGGACCTCAACCCCGTCAATGTACCCCGTTACCACGGACGACCCGGCCGACGCAGCCACAATCCTGTGGGCCAATTCGGACCACTCGACTGCCTTCGGGCCGTACGCGGACCCCTCTCGCCGAACCGAACCCCCGGCGCCCATACACGGTCCCCCCACCGCTAAGCGGCGACCCGAACGTGCCGTGCGTGTGGACCGAACGTGTGAGGTGCCGCGACTTGCCGGGTTCAGTTGGGATGTCTTGAGTCCCTGGTCGTCGTCCGGACGTGGTCCCGCGGTGCGTTGACGCGGGGCCCGGCACCCGGCCGCGACGTGGCCCCGAAGGCCGCAGTTGTAGCAGACGACGAGGGACGTCGTAGGTTTCGGTTGCTCCAGCTTGCGGGAGGAGCGTGTGGGCGAACGACCTCCCGGTCTCCACTCCCCCGGCCTCGAACCAGCGAAGGCCTCCTCCCGAGGCACAGCAGGCTGAGGTCCGATGATCGTGGCGGCCGGTGCCCCGTTCTCCACCGATGCGCAGACGACCGTCGGCTTCCGCTGTAGGACCTCGTAAGCGTGGATACTCGTGGCAATCCCCAGGGAGCAGATGTCCATCTCGTCCGCCGTATTAATGGGAACTCCCAATCCGTGAGCCAGCGCCAGCAGCTGCTCCGTCACCATGGCGTCCTTCCCCTCCTTGTCCATGCGGGGAAAAGCTGAATCCGCCAGGGCGAGCAGCGCCGTGCGATAGGCGAGCGTTGTTTCTCCAACCACCTTCCGCCGATCGTAGAACTGGTGGCGACAGGTCGAGGGCGGCCCGAACACCTTGGCCAACAGGTGCAGCGCGGCCTGGAGCGTTGAGCGGGACGACCTCGGGGCAGACGTGAAGGCCGCAAGCGCGTCGTCGTCGAGCATCGCTGGCAGCGCGCGCAGGGCAGTGGTGTCGGACCACCCCGACATTTCTTGATGCGCGATGAACCGTCGCTGGAAGGCTCCCCAGTCGCCCCCGTCCGCCTTGAACACCGACAGCGCGGGCAATCGTTGCTGGAGAACTCGATCGTCGTCGTCGTCGTTGGAACGATTTTCCCGCGCGCCGCTGTGGTTGTAGAAAATGTCGGCTCCCTCTGCAGGCGCAAAATGGAGAGCTCCGGCGCTCGCCGATGACGCGGGCTGCGCTGTGTGGAGACCTCTGGCCACGTGGTGTCCGCGTTTCCCGCCAACCGGAGGCGGACCCTCAAAAATGGCGCCAACTCCCAAACTTTTGGCGCGAAACGCCTTATGGCGGGAACCCTCCAGTCGCGCCGCCTCTTCCAACCCCGCAGGCGTTCCACCGGCCACTGGAACGGAGATCTCCGCCAAGATCGCAGCGGCGGCGAGCAGCAACTCCGCCAGGCGGGAGTGTGCGTCCTGCAGGCTGGTGTCGGAGGCGGGCGGAGCATCGGCCATTTCCGCGAAGTGCTGCATCGGCGGCAACTCCTCGTCCTCTCCTCCCGAGGGTGGTGTCACCGGTACGTCGTCGTCTCCCCGGTCTTGCACGTGGGAACGAGAAGTCTTCCTTGTGTCCATTCTCCTTGAAGACAGGTTTACTTCTGACGCCAGTTGTAAAGTAGTAACTCGGCAGGAGACGACTTCACGGGTAGCACACTCTTTATTTTCGCCAACTTGTAGTTACACGGATGACTAACACCCTACTTCGTTACACGGGTGACCAACACCCACTTAGCTACACGGGTGACGGACACCCACTCAGCTACAACTTCGTTACACGGGTGACCAACACCCACTTAGCTACACAGGTGACCAACACCCACTCAGCTACACGGGTGACCAACACCCACTCAGCTACACGGGTGACTAACACCCACTCAGCTACACGGGTGACCAACACCCACTCAGCTACACGGGTGACTAACACCCACTCAGCTACACGGGTGACCAACACCCACTCAGCTACACGGGTGACTAACACCCACTCAGCTACACGGGTGACCAACACCCACTCAGCTGTACTGACACGGGCTCTTACGCCCTGTAGCCTTCCGGGACACACCCAGCCGGGGTGCCCGTCTCGGCTCTGGGTACCACCGTCCCGACCCACACGGGCGTCGGACTACGGTCCCCCCAGTCTCGGCTCCGAGCCACACAGGGCCCCTACCTCCTCCACCCCGTCTTCGGTCTTCAACTGGTTAACACTGACCCCGAGTGCTCTCGCGCGTCCCCCTTTATACCCCTCCTGCGGACGTCGCTGAGAGTACCCACTTATCTGACCAATCACTGCACACTCGCTACGATCCTCTTTTCCCAGCTTGTGTGAGCGCGCCTCACCACCGGCGCGCGCGTCCATGCCACGCCCACATCGCGTGCCCAACCCCGCGCCCCGTGATCCATCACTGCCGGCGCACGTCAATACCACCACTACACAAACATGATGCCTTGTATAAAGGTGTCAGTTTTGTACCAGTTTAAAGGGTAAAAACCTAGTACTAAGGTATCTGTTGCTGACGCGTACCCGCTTCCACAGATGGATGATTCCCTGGATGCCCTGTCGGGGGCACGGTTCTTCTCAACCCGTGACTTACTTTCCGACTTTTGGAAGTTGCCCTCAGACGATAGTTCAAAGCCAAAAACGGCGTTTCGAACTCCCCAAGGCTTGTTTGAGTTTAATCGCGTTCCCATGGGACTCCATTCCAGCCCAGCCACATTCCAACAGCTTATGGAATTGGTTTTAGCAGGGAATCCAGTGCGACTCGTGCCTCATCTATCTCGATGACGTCGTTGTCTCTGCACGTACATTCGAGGAGCACCAACTACGGCTGTGGGCGGTTTTTCTCAAAATGCGTGCAGCCAATTTAAAATTCAAGCAGCAAAAATGCCATTTCCTGCAGAGGTCGGTCCGATATTTGGGGGCACATTGTGAGTGAATCCGGAATAGCGACAGACCCCGACAAAACGGTGTGTGTGCGTACGTGGCCGACCCCCAAGACGGTAGGTGAAGTGAAAAGTTTCGTCGGGTTTGCCTCCTATTACCGTCGATTCATGCCCGGCTTCGCGATGATTGCAAAACCTCTGCATGTCCTCACTGCCAAAGGCCAGAAATTTCGATGGGAGATGGAAGAGGAGGCTGCGTTTATCGAGCTGCTGGAGGTTTTGGTCAAAGCACATCCTCTCCGATACCCTCATTTCTCCCGACCTTTTCTCCTCGACACGGACGCCAGCGACACTGGGATTGTTGATGGGGTTGAAAAGGTCGTGGCTTATGGGGGTCAGGTGTTATCCCTTGCGGAACAGCGGTATTGCGTAACGCGACGAGAATTGTTGGCCATCGTTTATTGTATCCAATTGTACCGTCTGTACCTCTATGGGAGGGAGTTTGAGGTACGGTTGGATTACGCGGCCCTTCATTACGCGCTGCGGGTCGAACAATCGTCCAGGTAGCGCTCGCGGTGGCTAGAGGTCCTTCAGGACTATGCCTTTAAGGTATCCTACAGAAAGGGTATTCGCCATAGTAATGCGGACACACTCTCGAGGCTGGCACCTCGAGACTCATGTGTGTGCCTCACAGGTGCGGAACGCTGCAAACCCCGTGCTCTGGAGTTGCCTCAGGCTATGGCAGCGTCTGCGGACGTTACGCCTCCGGACACGGTTCAGATACGTGATAGGACGCTCGGCCTCACGCATGATGAGTGGGGGCGCCGTGTCGGCAAGGCAGAGGGTCAGAGGAACAGACGAGGGGTGTCGCCGGTGATCCTTGACGGGGACTTGCTGATGAGATGGGACGAGGAATCACATCGATATGCCATCGTGGTGCCATTCGTTCTGCGGGGAAAGGTTATGCATGCGGAGCATGAGCGGTTAATGCACCTTGGTGTCCAAAAAACATCGGCTACTCTAAAATTTCACTTTTTCTGGCCCGGCATGGCCGACGACGTTTATAACATGCTGCAAGATGGCACAGAATGCGTTCCCCGCAAACCTCCGACGAGAACGGATCGCCCACCGCTGAAATTCATCTGGGTGAACGAACTCGTCACGCTCGATGTTCTCAGTCCGTTTCCCACCACTCCGAGGGGGAATAAATATTTATTGGTGGGGGTGGAGTATTTGTCGTGTTGGCCAATGGCCTGGCCGCTACCAAACCAGTCGGCTGAAGCCATCACGGACACGTTCCTTCATGGCTACGTATTGGACAAAGGCACCCCTGAACGTCTCCTGACAGACCAGGGCAAAACATTTTCGTCCAAACTGTTGAAGGAAGTGTGCGAGCAATTTGGTACCACAAAGGTGCCCACTTCGCCTTGTCATCCCCCAGACGGATGGCATGGTGGAGAGGTTACACAGAACCCTGACTTCGATGTTGTGCCAACGTGTCAATGAAGCCCAGTCGGACTGGGACTCACACGTTCCGGGCATGCTCGCTGCATATAGTTCCGCACCGCACGCTTCTACTGGGTTCTCCCCGTTCTTTTTAATGTTTGGAAAGGGAGCGTGACCCACCAATTGATGTACAGCTCAAGACGCTGCAAGATTGTAAAAAGATACCGAACCCCATGAGCCTTACCCTACAGCGATTGGCAGAAGCTATGGAGGCGTCTCGGGGGACCTCGGCCTTGCGGCAGGCGGCCAACGAACGGCTCGTCAAGCCCAGCCAGTCCACAACTCAATGGACGCCAGGGGATAAGGCGTGGCTCCACTGTCCCCATGTCCCGATGGGTACCTCCCCGAAGTTACACAAACCATGGCAGGGCCCGGTCGAAGTGGTGGAGGTGAGGAGTCCGCAGTGCGTGCGGATGCAGTGCGGCCGCAGGCGCTGGCTTAAACGTTTTTTGCCACCTGCCGTTGGTCTTTCATCTCCACTTCCCGAGGGCCGGGCGTCTGGTCAGTCCGATTAGCTGGGGCGCGTGTCGGCTGAGGTCCTTCCTCAGGACAGTTCTGTTATTCCGCCCACAGGGTCCAAGCGCCTAACGCCCTCAACATCACCGGTCGTGTCGGCCCGGGGTGGACGGGGAGTCCGAAGCTGCCATCGCCCGACCCCCCACCGCATGGCGATTCTTCGCCTCGGGAGGTGCCGTGCTCATCGTGTCATCCACCCACCTCGCTTGACGGCCCGGCATCAAGGACACGGTCAAAGACTGCTCGATTTAGATAACTCTCCTCCGGCATCAAGTGCACCTACAACCGTGGTTGGTGGTCGCCCCTCAAACCAGATGGGTCAATGGCTGACCCGGGCTCATCTTGAGCTCGTGTGCGGTGTTATCATGCGGGGTGTAGAGGTGTGCTTGTCCAGAGGGTGGCCATTGTGAATTGTTACTTCATTCTTCTCTCACTCTACCACTCCCTGGTCCTGTATATATTGTAAATATCGTTTTATTGCTCGTTCGGGATTAACGATCGGTTCCGTGGAACCAATCACCCTCGTTAAGAGGAGGG
Source organism: Lethenteron reissneri (assembly GCF_015708825.2). Classification (NCBI taxonomy): domain Eukaryota; kingdom Metazoa; phylum Chordata; class Hyperoartia; order Petromyzontiformes; family Petromyzontidae; genus Lethenteron; species Lethenteron reissneri. Next base: position 1,523,844 of record NC_083840.1, read on the forward strand.
GGTTTGACTGAATATCTGTTTTTGTGTGTGATGAAATACCCACGGTGAAATGTGCCAACAACATTTCGCAATGCGACTCTGATTAGAAATACATTTATACGTTTTGACTCTTGAAGGGTCTGTCTGTTAGAGGACGTCCATAAATGACGTCACGCACCTGGGGGGGGGGTCAGACATTTGTGACGATATGTGACGAAGGGGGGGTGGGTTTGAGAAATGTGACGTCACATCAAAATGCGAAACTTAAAATAAATACGTCACCCCCCCCCCCAACCCTCTGCGTAGGCCATGTATCCCACACAACGCGACGATTTTCAGCTCGCTCAAGAACATAAAGCAGCAAATGCATCTGTTTGTGTGAAGCAGCAAAAACTCTCGAACGCTGAGCTGGGACGTCATGTAATTTGCACAGCTGACGCTGTCTGGGATTTCTAAGGGAACGTGACGATTTTCAGCTCGCCACGTCCTTCCCTTCCCGAGTTGTCTAAATAGACCTTACGATTAAGGGGCCGTCCATAAATGACGTCACGCACCTAGGGGGGGTGGGGGTCAGATATTTGTGACGATGTGTGACGAGGGAGGTTGAGAAATGTGACGTCACATCAAAATTCGCAACTTTAAATAAATATAGACAACACGTTTTACTTAATTAAATAGACTTTGTAATAAATGTTTTCTCCTACAACATCAGAGTGTAGCGCCACATTAAATACGCACTACAATGACAATAGTTTAAAGCGATTTTAAACATGTTTTATTTTCAAAATGGAAATATGATTGGGGGGGGGGGCAGAGCTTCGTGACTTCATATTTGAGGGGGGGGGGGTCTGACTTTTTGTGACGCCGTGTGACGAAGGGGGGGGTCAAAAATCGTCCAAAATCGCGTGACGTCATTTATGGACGGCCCCGAGGCACTGATAAGGGATTGAGAGCTGTGGTGTTATCAAGCGCCACGGTGGAAGCAAAGTGCAGTCCACAACTCGCATTGCTCACTCTTGGCCTCCGTGTGCTATGGAGAAGGGTTGGTGCCCGAAACGTCAGCTATCATATATCCCTTTTATACCTTTTTATGGCCACACACACACACACACAGGTGTTATTGACCTGTTAAATTCTACTGCATCAATAAAGTGGCTGTCTTTACTTTGCGGTGCCAATAAAGTTGTTGGGATTATTTAACGGTGACCAATAAAGTTGTTCAAGTCTCAGACACGCAACGGTGGACGTGGTCCAGATGTTAACTACCTCGCCTGGTATACAGGAGGTCGTGGGTTCGATCCTGACCCCTGACGCCTGCTGCTGTATATTTGGAGTTTGCGTGTCTCTCTCTCTCATCATCACGGTGGCGAGCAGTGGCGGCTCCTGCAAAATCTCTCAGGGGGGGCAAATGTCTGGATGATTGATAAGGATAAGGTCCACCCATGCAATGAATAAATTAACAGCTTAAGCATGTAAAGGCAACTTCACTTCTTTAATATTAATGAAAAAAAAAGTGACTCTTACAATACATCTTGTTTGTTTATATACTCACTATTAAAACAAACCACTCAAGTTTATTTTATTAAAGATTCCACTCGGTAGCGATAAATGATATTGTTGACTGAAACGTGCTTACGTATGATGACGTTAGCACGTATGATGACGTAAGCACGTTGGGGCTTGCCCTCCCGGAGCCATAGAGAATGCATTGGAGCGCCCCCGTTCGAAAAAAAACATCTTTCAATGTAAGTCTATGGGGCCACTTGGGGCGATTCTCAGCCAGAGTGAAATCGCCCCAAAAGAGGCGGTACTCCACAGAACGTGACATGACGCTGATTGGACTATATCCAGAGGCTGACAGTAACGGCTAGCGTGACTGTGGTTGAATGACATTGGTGGTGCGTCGCCCAATCGCCCTAATGAAGAAACCGCCCCTGGTGGCGAGGAGATGTTAACTATATCGCTTGGTATACAGGAGGTCGTGGGTTCGATCCAGACCCTGTCGCCTGCTGCTGTATATTTGGAGTTTGCGTGTCTCTCTCTCTCATCATCATGGCGGCTAGGAGATGTTATCTACCTCGCCTGGTCTACAGGAGGTCGTGGGTTCGATCCCGACCCTGACGCCTGCTGTATATTTGGAGTTTGCGTGTCTCTCTTATCATTATCAGGGTGGCTATGAGATGTTAACCACATCGCCTGGTATACAGGAGGATGTGGGTTCGATCCCCACCCCTGACGCCTGCTGCTGTATATTTGGAGTCTGCGTGGTCGCGTGGATTTTTTCCTCCGGGTTTTCCCTGTGCACATTGATAGTAAACATGCATTTAGAATATTCAGTTTATACTGGTAGGAACGAAGTGGACCAGCCACCAATAGATTATTTCGTCCGTCCGTCCGACCGTCCGTCCGTCCGTGTAGCAACATCGCCCCCTACTGCAAACACTTGGCATGACCCTACAAAAACCTTTAGACTCAGTGACGCTTTCCTGGCTAAACAAGTGTAACATTCCCTTATAATTCCCTCAGATAGCTTTTAATTAAAACATTTAAATTAATGAGGCTTTCCTGGCTAAACACGTGTAACATTCCCTTATAATTCCCTGAGATAGCTTTTAATTAAAACTTTGAAATTAAATAAAAAAACTCACAGCGCCCTAAAGCCTACAGCTAGGCCTAAAGCCTAGAACTAGGCCTGAAACTCTCCCTTCGTATCGTACCCCCGCGTGTGTGAAAGGGAGTTAATGTTTAACAATGTTACATTCCCTCATGTTTTTAAATAGAAACATTTAAATTTAAAGCTTTTACATTAATAATTAAAACATTTCAATTAAAAATTAACTCACGGCGGCCTAAAGCCTACAGCTAGGCCTAAAGCCTAGAACTAGGCCTGAAACTCTCCTTTCGTATCGTATCCCCGCGTGTGTGAAAGGGAGTTAATGTTTAACAATGTTACATTCCCTCATGTTTTTAAATAGAACATTTAAATTTAAAGCTTTTACATAAATAATTAAAACATTTAAATAAAAAAATAACTCACAGCGCCCTAAAGCCTACAGCTAGGCCTAAAGCCTAGAACTAGGCCTCAATCTCTCCCTTCGTATCGTCCGATTAGGTGTAGCAACATCGCCCCCTACTGCAAACACTTGGCAGGACCCTACAAAAACCTTTTGACTCAGTGGGGCTTTCCTGGCTAAACAAGTGTAATAATACATTATGTTTACCTTCTTTGGTTATTCGTTCCTACCAGCCCACCCCGCAGGGTCCTGTTTTGGCTGCTGTGAAACATCTCAAACGTGACGACGATAAGCCACTTGGTTGAGCGATCATTTGTGACAGGCAGGTCGCTTCTACAAATAATCTCAGTGGGCCTTACCTGGTAAAAAAAATATCGTTTATTTTAATAATGATTTGCTTAACTGTCCTGTACTTTGCACGCCGATGGGGCCGTCCATAAATGACGTCACGCACCTGGGGGGGGGGGGGTCAGACATTTGTGACGATGTGTGACGAGGGGGGGGGGGGTGAGAAATGTGACGTCACATCAAAATGCGCAACTTTAAATAAATATAGACAACACGTTCTACTTAATGAAATAGACTTTTTAATAAATGTTTTCTCCTATAACATCAGAGTGCAGCGCCACATTAAATAAGCACTACAATGACAATAGTTTAAAGCGATTTGAAGCATGTTTTATATTTTGGGTGGGGGTAATTACTAGGGAACTACTACACATGAACAAGGTTTATAACGGTAAATGCTATAGGTAGAGCGCTTTATTCATATAGAATACTCCCGATGATTCCAATTTTATACGCTTGTTGTTGTTGTTGTCGTTGTTGTCGTTGTTGTTGTCGTCGTTGTTGTATCCTCAAATCTTGTAACTAAATTTTAACCCACTTTCCAATGTGGTATCGACTGCAAACTTGGTATACTTATGTCATACTGATGACAACACTATATTCTATGATAAAATTCATTTTGAAATGTTATGTTTCGGCTTGGGTCTAATTGTCCACGCTCAACTGACGTTGGCTGTAAATGACCACGGCCCCTTACGTTGTGGCAAGCTTCGGGGCCACTTCCTTGAGTCGTGGAGTTCTGTCATTAATAGTACATTTCATTAAAGCGTGTTTTTAAGAAAGTTTGTTTTAATATTACTTATTAAATGGAGGCCATGGACTGCGCCACGGAGCTTCTAGCGGTAAACAAGGCACCGTATTTACCGGGTAATACTTCGCGCTACCTTTACCCTGTACCCTTTACCTTACCCCTTGGCATGTCGACATCTTTACCCTTTACCCTTTTACCCGGTAAAAAGGGTAAATTACCTTGTCGAGGCCTAGTGTAACCAGAGGTTCCCCCTCAAATATGACGTCACAAAGCTCTGCCCCCCCCCAAAATAAAACATGCTTAAAATCGCTTTAAACTATTGTCATTGTAGTGCGTATTGAATGTGGCGCTGCACTCTGATGTTGTAGGAGAAAACATTTATTAAAAAGTCCATTCAATTAAAGTAGAACGTGTTGTCTATATCTACTAGCTTTACTACCCGGCTTCGCCCGGGTCTTGGATCCACGACGCTAGGCCGCCTTTGTCTCCTCAGTGGCGATGTTCATACGCCACAGCAGTTACTCGTTTTGAGGCTGAGTCGACCTAGGGGAGGGCCAGGACCGGTTCAAATAATCGTCACCGGTGGTGGCCGTGAGCGGGAATGGAACTCGGGTCGCCGGGTTCGTTGCGTGGCGCGCTAACCACGACACTACAATGCGTTACGCTTCCGTTGTAGGATTTGTGTGAGGCGCGCCGATCCGCTGTAGGGTTTTAGTGAGGCGCGCCGATCCGTTGTAGGGTTTGTGTGAGGCGTGGCGATCTGTTGTAGGGTTTTAGTGAGGCGCGCCGATCCGTTGTAGGGTTTTAGTGAGGCGCGCCGATCCGTTGTAGGGTTTTAGTGAGGCGCGCCGATCCGTTGTAGGGTTTTAGTGAGGCGCGCCGATCCCCCGCGATACAATAATACTGTGTAATCGCTATAATTTTATGATTTACCGAGCCTATAATAGTAATTGCACACATTGGGGTGGCGGTGGAGTGAAGAGGACGTGTAACTTTGATGAATTTACCTGAGAGTGGCGTGGTGGGTGTCGAGGCCTAGCACCGTGCAGAGCCTCCGGCCTCGCCTGATTTTCCCACCCGGCTGACGCTGGGTACGGGTGCGGTCCCCCCCCCCCCCCCGCGCTACAATAATACTGTCTAATCGCTATAATTTTATAATCTACCGACCCTATAATAGTAATTGCACACATTGTGGTGGGGGGGGGGGGGGAGTGAAGAGGACGTGAAACTTTGATGAATTTACCTCAGAGTCCGCGTGTTAATGCGTGCGCCTATTTTTAACGGGAATTAAAGATGGCGAATGCGTCGCTACCCGTTGCCAGGGGCAACCGCCGGACCAATCGTGTGTCGCAAATCCCTGACATTTCGTCCAATGAAACTGCGTATGGTCCGGCGACACACAGACACACAGACAGACAGACAGATTCACGATTTTATATATATAGATTTAAAGTTGCGCATTTTGATGTGACGTCACATGTCTCAACCCCCCCCACCCCTCATCGTCACAAATGTGTGACACCCCCCCCCCCTAGATGCGTGACGTCATTTATGGACGGCCCCTTAAGGTAATTTTCGAGCAAGAGGAGGAGAAAGTTGAGCCCTCCCTACCTGTGTGGGGGGGGGGGTGAATGGTGGGGGGCGGGGGGTATTGGGTGGTGTCAATAAAGTTTTTTGTGACACCATCGTGGTGGGGGGGAGTGTCAATAAAGTTTATTTGTTACACCGCTACGTGAGTGGTGTGGTGGGTGGGTGGGGGGGTGTTGTCAATAAAGTTGTTCGAGGCGAATATCTGGCGCGCGATTGGACGCCGCCAGCGCTGGGCTCGGTGACCCCCCCTCAGCCCCTCCCCTCATCCCCCCTCAGCCCCTCCCCTCATCCCCCCCTCAGCCCCTCCCCTCATCCCCCCCTCCCCTCAGCGCCCCCTCAGCGCCCCCCAAACTCCCCGCGGCCCGACACCTCGGACCCGGGTCCCCTCCCCACCCCCCCCTGAGATTCTAGCGACGTGAAGCCGAAGTAGATAGACGAAGAGAAGAAAACGAAGACGACGAGGAGGAGGGGAGGAGGAGAATAAAGACGCGCCATGTAGCGGTGAGAGAGAGAGAGAGTGACGAGAGGCCGAGCTGAGGAGGCAGCGCACAAGGCCTTGAAGCCTGCGGCAGCAGGCCGCACGCTCAGTGTTGTCCGTGCCCGAACGTTGTTTCAATGTCTCTTTTTTTTACTTCCATCATCGTCTCACCGGAGCAAACGTCGTAGTTTAATTTGTTTAGTTTTTAACGCGAGAGACGCCTCGTCGATGATGCTCGAGAGAGTTTAAATCAAGCGGCGGCGACGGCTGTTGGGGTGGGGGTAGCTCTCGGGCCTTCCTTCGTTGTCGGGGTTGTGCGAGAAGCCTCGGTCTTGCCTAGGCCGCCCTGCCGAGGCGAGGCGAGGCAGTTCCCCCCACCCCCGAGTCGAGGGAGCGGGAGGCCTCCGAACAAACCCTCCGTGTCCCTCGCTCCCGCGCCTTCAAGCAAGTTGTGCTTCGTTGTGTCGCTCCCGTCACGGTTCACATCGTTCTTGTGCCACCGACGACGTTTCTCGGCTCACGTTGAGGACTCGGGTCGGGTCTAGCGGACTGGACACGCTGTTTTCGACCACCACACGGGCAGGTTACAACTTACACCACACTCACCATACTCGCCACTCTCACCACGCTACACTCACCATACTCTCCTCTCTCACCATACTATACTCACCATACTATACTCACCATACTCACCATACTCACCACACTCACCACCCCACCATACTCTCCACTCTCACCACACTCGCCACACTCGCTACACTCACCATACTCGCCACACTCGCCACACTCTCCACACTCACCATACTACACTAACCATGCTACACTTACCACACTCACCACGCTACACTCACCACACTCACCACGCTACACTCACCATACTCACCACGCTACACTAACCACACTACACTCACCCCGCTACACTCAACACAACACTCACCATACTACACTCACCCCACCATTCTCACCCGACTACACTCAACACACACTCGCCACATTTTCTGACACAACACACCCACACAAAGACTCACTCACTCACCACAACACTACACTCGCCACACTCAGCCACCGCACTCGCCACAAGAAGACAACCACTCGACACACTCATTCACCACACTCACCACACTCGGCCGCAACACCTGCACAGTGACCCACTCAACACACTCACCCACCACACTCGCCCACTCACCCACTCACCACACTACACTCAACCACTCAACACACTTTTTGCTCACCACACACCAGGCCACAACAGAAACCAAGATCCCCCGTGTAGCCTTAACAGACTGTTGGGGCACGTGATGTTTGCGAGCACCTATGAAGGCCGGAACGGCACACGAGGGGGTGGGTGGCCTGCACCTTGCCCGGCCGCCTTTGTCTTCCCAGTGGCGATGCTTACTACACACCGCACCAGGTACTCATTTGAGGCTAAGTTGACTTAGCGGACGCCCAGAACTGATTCAGATAAACCTAACTGGTGTTAGCCGCGAGCGGGAATCGAACTTGGGTAGCCGGGTTCGTAGCGCAGTGCCCTAACCACTACACTACCGCTCCCCGACACAGGCCACCACAACCCACACACTGAGCCACTCACCACACTCACCCACCACACTCACCCACCACACTCGCACACCACACTCGCTCACCACACTCACCCACCACACTCACCCACCACACTCGCCCACCACACTCACCCACTCGCCACGCTCCAGGCCACTACACACACACTGAGCCACTCGCCACACTCACCCACCACACTCACCCACCACACTCACCCACCACACTCACCCACCACACTCACCCACCACACTCACCCACCACACTCACCCACCACACTCACCCACCACACTCACCCACCACACTCACCCACCACACTCACCCACCACACTCACCCACCACACTCACCCACCACACTCACCCACTCGCCACACTCCAGGCCACTACACACACACACTGAGCCACTCGCCACTCTCACCCACCACACTCACCCACCACACTCATCCACCACACTCACCATACTCACTCACCACACTCACCCACTCGCCACGCTCCAGGCCACAACACACACACACACTGAGCCACTCAACACACTCGCCCATCACACTCACCCACCACACTCACCCACCACACTCACCCACCACACTCACCCACCACACTCACACACCACACTCACCCACCACACTCCCTCACCCACTCACCACACTCGCCCACCACACTCACCCACTCACCACACTCCAGCCCACAACACATACAGAGCCACTGAACACACCCACCACACTCACCCACCACACTCACCCACCACACTCACACACCACACTCACCCACCACACTCCCTCACCCACTCACCACACTCGCCCACCACACTCACCCACTCACCACACTCCAGCCCACAACACATACAGAGCCACTGAACACACCCACCACACTCACCCACCACACTCACCCACCACACTCACCCACCACACTCACCCACCACACATCCATCACACTCACCCACCACACTCGCCCACCACACTCGCCCACTCACCCACCACACTCACCCACTCACCACACTCCAGCCCACAACACATGCAGAGCTACTCAACACACTCGCCCACCACACTGCAGGTCCCTACATTTCTCTTTCTGCATCTTCCCTCGCACCGCTCCAGACTTTGGAATTCCTTTCCAGCGTTTCTTTACCCCAACCTCTTTATTTCAGGTCACGACTTTCGCCCATTCACCCACGCGCACCCATCCACTTATTAACCACTCACCCACCCACCCACCCCACTCACACAGTCACCACACACTCAAACGCTGCCATTGCTGCTTCTGTCTCCCTCCTGGCACTCCTCCACTTTGGCATTTTCTCCCATCGTATCGAAGTCCCTCGCAACTTTGTTTAATTCTAAAACGCTTTCGGACTCTTGACTCATTGGTGCTGTACCCTTTTTGCCAATAAAACAGGAGGTGTTAAGATGTTCAAACACCACATTCTTTGCAAGGAATCAAGTACTGCGATAACCACACGCGGTACTCGCGGTCAACATGCAAATAAACAAACGCGCTCTGATTAATATATACGTTGAGCTAATTCTCTTTTACAACTTCAAAGCGACCGTTTGTTGCTGCCTGCTTGGCATTTTTGGTTCCCTTTTGGCCCTGCGCTCGGCAACTGCGATATACAAAGCTTCTCACCCCCCACTCCCACGAGACCCGTGGACCCTCCTCCCCAAAGTAACACCCTCCCCACTTCCACCGGGACCCATCCATTAGTCACGTTGGCGAGACCTTGACTACCTCGCGTGGCACGCAGGAGGCCCTGGGCTCCATCCCGACCCTGACGCCTGCTGCTGTATATTTGGAGTTTGCGTGTCTCTCTCTCTCTCATCATCATCACGGTGGCTAGGAGATGTTAACTACCTCGCCTGGCATGCAGGAGGCTGTGGGTTCGATCCCGACCCTGACGCCTTCTGTGTATTTGGAGTTTGCGTGTCTCTCTCTCTCTCATCATCATCACGGTGGCTAGGAGATGTTAACTACCTCGCCTGGCACGCAGGAGGCCGTGGGTTTGATCCCGACCCTGACGCCTGCTGCTGTATATTTGAAGTTTGCGTGTCTCTCTGTCTCTCTTCCCGTGGTCGCGTGGATTTTTCTCCGGGTCCTCCGTTTTTTCCCCCTCCACGTTTAGAAACAACGTCACGCGTTTAGAGCATTTGGCTGCTGCTATAAATGCCCACGTGATGATAAGCCACTTCGTTGAGCTATCATTTGTGGCCGGGTTGCTTCTGAAAAGAGGTACGTAGCTCAGTCGGGGCCCTTACCTGGTCAAATCTTCAGTTTAGCCCCCGAACGCAACCATCCCCTGTTCTCTCCCAACCCCCCCACTCTCCATCCCCCCCCAAAAAAAATTTGAGTGACCAAACCGAGCCCCCCACCTTCCCCTCTCTCTCTCCCCTCCCCCTCGTTCCCCACGACCCCCTCAATACCCGTCCGGTGTCTCGCAGGGACGTGATGTTGCGGAAGAGTTTGATTGAAACGGCTTAATTGCTGTGTCTGTCCAAATTAATGAATCCGGATCCTTTTGTCAGTGCAGTTCCTGATGAAGCTCCTGTCACGGGGTTGTGTGGCCGTGCGCATACCTGGTGGTGTTCATTCAGACGCTGTCTTTCTGACAGACACTGTTCTTCACCTGAGGACGGCTTCTTGCGTTGTGGCCGAAACGTCGTGAGAATGATTTTATTATGTTTTATTTTTATTATTTTATTATTTCCATTTTACGTGACTTTACCGAAAGAACCAAGAAGATACTTCATCACGTCGGTCAATGCGGTGGTTTTTTTTGCGCACTTTTGAGGGCAGAGGAAGAACGCGGACCGGCTCGTGTTTCACTCGCCGCCGATGTTGCCCGTGGCTCGTGATCGAACTCGGGTCGCCGGGCTCGCAGGACGAGTGCACGCAAATCGCCCCGCTGCATAAATTACAATCCGTATACATTTACAGAAGTCCTCTTGACGTTGTTTATAGGCTTCAATGCTTCACAGTGGAACTGTAATTATTGATTTAATCACTTAAGCTGGGTCACTGACCTGTCTCTGCGGATGTCGGTGGTGTGATTCCCCTCGCATGCATGGTGGGGATGCCTCTGCGGTCTGCCATTTGATCCCACTGGCAGTGTGCTCGTTATTTAAAATACAACTAAGCGGCTCAGGATGGCAATGCAGAAGCGGCCCAGAGAATAAATCCTGAGACTCTGCCAGGCTTTTTTGTGTAAAGTCAGGGCTGTAATTGTTGGACGTAATTGTTGGACGTGACAATGATTGTAAGCTTGATTTAAAAAAAGATAATGGTTTGGAGTCTGGAATTTATTTATTTAAATAAATTGTGATTGTTGGGCTCAAGCCGGGAGGCCCAAAGCGCCAAACGTCCAGAAACAAACAGCGGCTGCTGTTGTAGGTGTAATGCGTAAGAGTTGATAGATCACTTGAATTGAGTAAAGTTGTTGTTATTTTGAGAACTTGGAGGTGGGGAGGAGGCTGTGGGAGGGAATTCCAAAGTGGGGGAGTGTATGGGGTGGGGGAAGCACAACGATAAGTGTTGTTGTGACCTGGGGTGGGTGGCTATGAGATGTTAACTTCCTCGCCTGGTATGCAGGAGGCCGTTTGTTCGATCCCGGGCCGGACACTTGCTGTATATTTCGAGTTTGCGTGTCTTTCTCCCCGTGGTCGAGTGGTTTTTTCTCTGGGTCCTACAATTTTTCATGCACATTTAGAATCGACGTGCGTTTTAGAATATCTGACTGCTTTAAATTTCCACATGATATAAGCCACTTCATTGAGCTAGGATTTGTGATAGCCAGGTCGTTTCAATAAAAGCGCTGTATACCTAAGTGGGCCCACCGTATGTATGTTGAACTTCTTTCGCACCATACATAGCCAACCGTGCCAGTCGGGATGTGCAAACTGGTAAACTGAAAACGATAAAAACTAATTTTTAGTTGGTGAGTTTGCCGTGACGCCGCAGCATGCGCCGTGTTTGAACGGCGTGGGTGAGACGAGCCGGCCCGCCCCTGGTTGGCTGTTATCCTCAACATGCGAGGAGGAATCGATGCGCTCGCTGTTGTTGGTAAATGTAACACGGTACAATTGCCCGTGCGTGCGGGGAGCATCTGTGATCCCACGCACGGAGTGCTTGACTCGAAGTCAATAGGTCAAGAGTTCAAACCTGGGTGTGGGGTCCACTTGGGCGATCATCCTCCCAAGAAGAATCCCGAGTCGATAAACTACGTTGCCACTTTGCGGGGAGTGGGTCCCCACGGGCCGTTCGGAGCGATTGTCGCAAGGATCGTGTAATCTCCACCGCTGACTCGGGGCCTCCTCTGTCTAGCCTGGAGTTATGACGAACCGTAAGTGTGCGGTGTGCGAAATTAAAATACCACCGCGGTGGCTAGGAGATGTTAACTACCTCACCTGGTATGCAGGAGGTCGTGGGTTCGATCCCGACCCTGACGCCTGTTGTTTATTTAGAGTTTGCGTGTCTTTCTCATCATCACAGCGACGAGATGTTAACTACCTTGTCTGGTATATAGGAGGTCGTGGGTTCAATCCCGACCCTGACGCCTGTTGTTTATTTAGAGTTTGCGTGTCTTTCTCATCATCACAGCGACGAGATGTTAACTACATTGTCTGGTATATAGGAGGTCGTGGATTCGATCCCGGCCCAAGACGCCTGCTGTATATTTGGAGTTTTCCTGTTCTCTCTCTCAAACCGTGGCCGCGTGGATTTTTCTCCGGGGCCTGCGGTCTTTCCCTCCACATTTAGAATGGATGTGCACTTAGGGTTATTTGGCTGCTACTCTAAATTTCCACGTGATAGGCCACTTCATTGAGCTGTCATTTGTGACGGCCAGGTCGCCTATGAAAAAGCTATACAGCTCAGCGAGCCTGACCTGGTAAAATAAAAAAAATAGTTAATTCTTAATCAGATTCCAAGAACACAGGATGAGATGTTACTATCCTTTGTGCAAGCACTTCCAAGAGTTCATGAACAGTGAGCCTGGTGAAATTTGGGGAGCGCATCGTCAGTAGTGTACCTTTGGTTCCTAGGGTGTTTCGGCCTTTCACACTATACACCCTCCCCAAAGGCGGCCAGCGACAGGGTGATCAATCCTACGCTTGCGTCCCATTCCCAATTAGTCATAGGAGTTGCCTCGTTGTTGATAGCCAACATCCCATGGGACTATGCATGGCAGGGGCATCCTCCTTATGAATGAATGTTAGGCAAGTGGTGCATTTTTTTCATATGGACACTGAAATGATATCATCACCTTTGTTTACAAGCACTGTATTCTTAGGATTATTAGACGAGTATGCCCCCCCCCCCCTGTATTATCTGTCGTGGGCAGCAGTAGAGCAGTGATTCGTGCATTGCGCTATGAACCCGGCTTACCCAAGTTCCCATTCCCACTCGTGACCAATAACAGTGGCGTATGATCTGAACTGGTCCTGAGCTCTGCACCTCCGATTAGCACGTTTACCTACGTACGGTGCGAAAGAAGTTCTATATACGTACGTGCCGGCCATCGTAGGTGCTCAGTAGTAAGACTTGCCTCAACAGCCCGTTGTTTTTGGCTTTCTTTTTTATTTGCGTCGTTGTTGTTGTGTGATGTGTTAGTTCCCGCACCTCCGATGAGCACGGTTGGCTACGTTACGGTGTGAAAGAATTGCAACATGCATACGTACGTACATCGTGCAGTCTGCATTTGTCTAAGCACTCAGAGACCCGTAAAACATTGAAAAAGATCAGGCTGAGAATGGATGTTGTGATTGATTATTTTTCTGAGTTTTGGGAAGGGGGGGGGAGCAAGCTCGTGGTGTGTGCCCTTTTGAAAATGTTAACGTTCACCAATCCTTTAATCAAATAGCGGAGACGACATTTGCATACGACACTGTTTGCAGCTCAGAAGGAATAAAAACATACATTCCAACATCAACTTTGCATAATTTTACTACTAACTTTGTTATTTTACCAGGTTAGCCCCACTGAGCTCTGTAGTTTTTTCTTCAGAAGCGACCTGGCCACAAATGACAGCACAACAAAGTGGCTTATCAAGTGGAAATGTATCGCAGCCAAACACTCTCAAACACGTGACTTTGTTTCTAAACGTGGAGGGAAAAAATGCGAAGGACCCGGATAAAAATCCACACGATCACGGGGAGAGCGAGGGAGAGAAAGACGCACAAACTACAAATAATCTTTGGCCTGCCAGTCCGGTGTTACTCTTGCCCATCAGCCATCATCTCTCAGCTGTGATGTGTCATGCCCATAGCTCGCTTACATGTTCTTGTTTAGTCTGTACGATGTGATCGGCTTGCGTGCGCTCTCCGTTGCCAAGCATCTCCCCCAACCCCGTCTTTCGACAAGATTCCAAATGTACACGCGGCGCATAACATAGATTTCTTGTAAACATCTGAGAGCCCCTTTGAGTAGAGCGATCGTTTAGATTTGCAACGAGCATCTCCTTATCGTCTCCCGAATGAAACAGAAAAACCCCGAACACGTTGATAGGGGGAGAGATACTAATACAAATGTCTTTAACTCTTAGTTTCCCCCGATAGACTTTGTTTTATTTCTCTTTGGTTCTTTCGGTAAAGTCACGTATAAAGATAAAATAATAAAATAAATAATAGCATACTACGACGTTTCGATTGCAACACAAGCAATCATCAGGTATAAATGAAATAGCAACAAAAATTTAACCAGAAAACTATAGACAGACATATAAGCAGACAGATATCAGCTGACAAGTCTGCCTGACTCGCTGTATCCTGATCATTCCGCCTGGCAAGCAGCATCGCCTTTAATGTCGCCCAGATCCAGAAGACGAGCTCTGGTGGGACACAGTGGCTCATAGTGGACATCCAGAATAAAAACACCTTGTTCTAGATCCTAACACATCACACACCTCCTGCCTTCGACACTCCTCCTCGATGGCACTGGCTCGTAACCAACAACCGCATTGGAACATCAACGGTAATGGATGCCCATTGTCATTTAAATTCATTCATGAATCCCCCCCCCTTCGCACATGGACTCACGAGTGACGTGATCACATCTATCCTCTCTATTTAAGGAACGAAACAGGAGGATTTATCCACAAACGTGGCTGTCCGCATGATGATGCCGTTTGTGATTACTGGCGAAAGGTCGTACTCGGATTGTAAATGTTGTGGATTTGCTCTCCAACACACCGGTTAGTGCTGTACTAGTGACGAATTGGCCACGTTCTGTTTACGTGACACCAAACCTTACTAATTGTCTGTGTCGGCTGGTGGCGGGTTTAACGACACATTTATATATTTACGCGATCTAACCCAAGAAAAACTTTATTACAGATCAACAGGCCGATGCACATATCTCCTTCATAAATGGGAAATTTCAGACAAGCCACGGTACCATTGTCACCGTGCAACCAAAATTATGGTTAGCACCCTCCTCCTCGTGGCTAACGGACCTCGACATTGACATCCATTTCCTGAACATGCGGTGTTGCCATTCCATCTCGTCACACGCAAAGCGCTCGCCACAAATGAACCACGATACCTCGCTTGCCGATCTCGTTCAGGAGCGTAAACCCTCGGCCACGCCAACTCCGGTCATCCTCGCAGTGGCGGCGTTTGGCTGGCCATCAAACAAAAACGCATAATCGTACGGCGCTTTCGGATGCACTTCTGCAGCCATCTGGAACGCTCTTCAGATATTCGGAAGTCACTAGAGCCTCTCCTTCGGAACCTCATGACGCCTTTTGGCATCATCTGGTCCAACACCATGTGAGACTGGGCTCTAAGGAAAGCTATCTCGGGTGTGGACCAATCAACTTCAAGGACAGTGCATACATTATCAGAGTTATGTTTTTTGTTTGCATTACGACTGCAGGTATTGCGGTCTATGCAAACATGACTCCTTGTAAAAAAAGGTGTCAATTTTGTTGCCAGATAGAAGGGTAAAAAACCAATTATCAACTCACTACAGCCTATGCACTTTTATAAATCTTATAGATTTAAAACGAATTTCTTTAGAACGACTTTGTGTGAGTTTACTGTTCCTCCCCCGCACCTCCAATCAGGACAGTTGGCTACGTATGGTGCGAAAGAAATTCAACGTGCGTACATTAACCTCACTGTAGGATCCATTCCTTTGTGGGGGATAGGAAAGAAAAAGCCTTGAATGTCGACGAAAATGGCGAGTCCTCGTTACTTACAACCACGAGCGTATAGTCGAGTGAGTTTTTACCGCGCTCTCTTATGTACGTTGAATTTATTTTGCACAGTACATAGCCAACCTTCCTTATCGGAAGTCCGGGGTCCATTTCACCACACGAGCACTGCATTCATCACACACACACACACACGTCGTAAGCTCTTTGGACGAACACTGTTTTAATAACAGTGTGTTGTGGGGAGAGGTCATCTCTCTCGGTCAACCCACGGCACCGCTCGACACGTCCGCGTGGCTTTGATGTGCACACAGCCTGGCAGAGGTGCCGTGGTGATGCCACTGCTTGAGAATACCGTGGACGCCACTGACTACTACTACTACTACGGGGCTATCTAACCCCACGAATCGTGGTGACGACGACCCCCGACGATGATTTGTGGGATGAGTGATTGCACCTGCCATGGCCAGATCGGATGTAATGGGAAGCACGGGGAACTTCTCCGCGGGCTGCATTGGGTTGGATCCTCGATGTTGGAGCGGCTTGATTCGCGACGATGGCATCTTGCACAACGGTTGTCCACCGCCAGCATTCCGCGCTGCGTGGTTCTCTGTCCTTTGCGTCTGGCGACATGTTCAGAAGCTACACGACAACGTTTCGAGGCGTGCTAGCCGGAGAATATTCCCCGGGAGAAGGAATGCAGACGACATTGGTTTACGATGTGGTCCACAGTTGGGGTTTCTTGGCCACGCTTGGCTTGTATTTCATGTGATTTTGTATCGCTATGGGTGTCTATCTCTCGCTGGCGAGATGTTAACTACCTCGCCTCGTATGCAGGAGGTCGTGGATTCGATCCCGACCCTGACGCCTGCTGCTGTATATTTGGAGTTTGCGTGTCTCTGCCCGTGGTCGTGTGGGTTTTCCTCCGGTTTTTCTCTCCACATTTAGATAAGCTCCCCCCCCCTCTCCTCCCCC
Source organism: Lethenteron reissneri (assembly GCF_015708825.2). Classification (NCBI taxonomy): domain Eukaryota; kingdom Metazoa; phylum Chordata; class Hyperoartia; order Petromyzontiformes; family Petromyzontidae; genus Lethenteron; species Lethenteron reissneri. The sequence goes on from NC_083840.1 coordinate 1,540,673, forward strand.
CTCAACTTGTATTTAAGGGCTTGCATCTTGAATCCCTCCCTCACTTGATGCAGCAAATCTGGCTGTGACGGTCTCACCTGATGACAGAGACTTGTGTTGCCTCCGAAACGTCGTGATTTTTATTTTGTTTTTTGTTAATTTTAATTTCCTTTTTTCACGAAAGCTTCAAATCTAGAATTTGCTCTTCCTCCCGTTGGAGGGGCGCAGTCGACGGTGCTTCACCAACACGGCCCCTGCGAGTTGTGGTCGCGTGGCCACGGCCGGCGGGCCTCACGCCGTTGAATGAAATCGCGAATAATCAAATCGTTAATTTCGATTTAAAGCTTTCGTGACTGCAGGGATTCATCTTCTTGGTTCTTTCGGTAAAGTCATCACGTAGAAGGGAAGTAATAAAATAATACAAATAAAACATAATAAAATAATTCTCACGACGTTTCGGCCACAACGCAAGCAGCCGTCCCTTCGCAAACGGCTGCTTGCGTTGTGGCCGAAACGTCGTGAGAATTATTTTATTATGTTTTATTTTTATTCATCAAATCATATTCGCGTAGGAGGAGGAGACGTGCATTGCTGTGTGTCCGGGGCCTCGCTGCCGTGTTTCTATAGAATGGGCGTCGCGTGATTCTCTGTAACAAGGCAGATCGACTTGAGTTTCAACTCCTGGTCATCATCATCATCATCGTCGTCGTCATCATCATCATGGGCATCATTCAACCTCGCCATGTGTTCATCGATGCTCATGCGTGCATCTGTGTGTGTGTTGTGTTTCGATTTAAAGCTTTCGTGACTGCATGGATGCATCTTCTTGGTTCTTTCGGTAAAGTCACGTAGAAGGGAAGTAATAAAATAATAAAAATAAAACATAATAAAATAATTCTCACGACGTTTCGGCCACAACGCAAGCAGCCGTCCTCAGGTGAAGAATTCTTCATTTTTTATTTTAGTTTTATTTGTATTATTTTATTACTTCCCTTCTACGTGACTTTACCGAAAGAACCAAGAAGAGTGTTCATTTATCATTGACGCGGTGGCACAGACACTGTGCAGAGCACTCGTCACACGGTCCCAAGGTTCTGAGTTATGAAGTTCTGGCCATCATCACTATCGTCATCATCATGACTTACATCTTAATCATCATCATTCATCCTCGCCGTCATATGTTCCCTGATGCTTATGCATGAATCTGTGCGCGCGTGGTCATTGTATGCGTGTATATTTATGCCCCAGCATGCATCATCGTGTTCGCTGTTGTTGTTGTTTGCCTCCTCCTCTTTTGCTTGTGCATGCGCGTGTGTGTGTGCCTTTGTTTCTGTTGTCCTCTATGCTAGCCACTGATGATTATGCATGGCTCTGTGCGCGCGTGTGTGTGTGTGCGCGGGCACATTTGTGTACCTCTATGCTTACGCTGGCATCTGCCGGTGTGTGCTTAATGCATGCTTGCATGTGTTCCTTATGCATTTGTTCGCGCGCGCGTGTGTGTGTGTGTGCCTGCATATTCCTTTATGCTTGTGCTTGCACCCACACGTGTGTGCTGATACTTTAATCTGCGTTGTCTGTGCTCCATTCGGGGTTAGAGCTCCGCTTCGCCGCGAACCCGGCGACCCGGGTTCGATTCCCACTCGCGTCCAACACCGGTGACGATTATTCTGAACCGGTCATGGGCCTCCCCTGGGTCGACTCGGCCTCAAATGAGTACCTGGTGCCGGTTTTGGTTAAAACCATCGCCACTGGGGAGACAAAGGCTGCCGGGGCTTGGTGCTGGCCACCCACCCCTCGTGCGCCACACCGGCGCTGCTCGCTAAACAGTTTGTCCAAGGCTATACGGGGATCTTTGTCTTGGTTGTCCCCTATAACTCTCGCTCTACGCTCATACATGCTTATACCCCGACGTTTGTGCCTGCGTGGTGGTGTGGGCGCGTGAGGTTGGCTCCCGTCATTGTCACCCCCCCCCCCCGTGTGGGTCATTGTGTGCGTGTCGCCCGGACACAATCGCTCTTCTCTCGGTGTTTTGTGTGGGGGTTGTGTGGGACGTGGGGTTTGGTGTGCTACGTGGGGTTGGCGTGGGTTTGGTGTGGGGTTGTGTTGGAGTGGGGTTGTGTGGGACGTGGGGTTTGGTGTGCTACGTGGGGTTGGCGTGGGTTTGGTGTGGGGTTGTGTTGGAGTGGGGTTGTGTGGGACGTGGGGTTTGGTGTGCTACGTGGGGCTGGCGTGGGTTTGGTGTGCTACGTGGGGTTGGCGTGGGTTTGGTGTGGGGTTGTGTTGGAGTGGGGTTGGTGTGGGACGTCGGGTTGGATTTGGAGTGGGGTTGGTGTGGGGCGTGGGGTTGGTTTGGTGTGGTGGAGGTGGTGTGGGGGTTGGTGTGGGGCGTGGGGTTGCTGTGGGGTTTGGTTTGGTGTGGGGCGTGGGGTTTGGTGAGGTGTGGTTGGTGTGTTGAGGTTGGTGGGGTTGGTGCGGTGTGGTTGGTGTGGTGTGGGGCGTGGAGTTAGTGGGTGAGTTGGTGCGGTGGGGTTGGTGCGGTGTGGTAGGAGTGGTGTGGTAGGAGTGGTGTGGTAGGAGTGGTGTGGTAGGAGTGGTGTGGTTGGTGTGGTGTGGTGTGGTTGGTGTGGTGCGGTGGGGTTGGTGCGGTGTGGTAGGAGTGGTGTGGTAGGAGTGGTGTGGTTGGTGCGGTGTGGTTGGTGTGGCCGGGTGGGAGACTGGGGTGTGGGTGGCAGGGCGGGGAGAGCTTAACAAAGCGCGATGCTCCAGACCTCCCACTCGCACGGGGAGCCGATGGCGAGGTGATGGAGGGGGGTGATGGGGGGGAGCCGATGGCGAGGTGATGGAGGGGGGTGATGGAGGGAGGTGATGGAGGGGGGTGATGGAGGGGGGTGATGGAGGGGGGTGATGGAGGGGGGTGATGGAGGGGGGTGATGGAGGGGGGTGATGGAGGGGGGTGATGGAGGGGGGTGATGGAGGGGGGTGATGGAGGGGGGTGATGGAGGGGGGTGATGGAGGGGGGTGATGGAGGGGGGTGATGGAGGGGGGTGATGGAGGGGGGTGATAGAGGGGGGTGATGGAGGGGGGTGATGGAGAGGTGATGGTGGAGGGGGGTGATGGAGGGGGGTGATGGAGGGGGGTGATGGAGGGGGGTGATGGAGGGGGGCGACGGAGGGGGGCGATGGAGGGGGGTGATGGAGGGGGGTGATGGAGGGGGGTGATGGAGGGGGGTGATGGAGGGGGGTGATGGAGGGGGGTGATGGAGGGGGGTGATGGAGGGGGGTGATGGAGGGGGGTGATGGAGGGGGGTGATGGAGGGGGGTGATGGGGTGGCCCATCCGTCGTGCCCGGGGCCCTTTCACGGCGCAAATAAAAGGGAGGTTTCCTTAACGCCCAGGCAGCCCGGCATTGTGCGAGCGCATAAAGCACGCGGGGTTCAGTTCCCCACACTCCTCCTCCTCCTGAGCTCTGCCGCGTTCTCTCGAGGCCTCTTTAGACCCCCCTCCCCCCCACACACAACCTGGGTGTGGGTTCCCGCTTGTGCCTGTGTCCTCACCGTGTTTCGGACTGTGCACTGTGTCTTTTGGGTGACTGTGTGTGCGTGTAATTTTTTGCACGTGTGTTGTTGTTGGCTTCTGCGTGTGTCTGGAGGGTTTTACGTGTGATGGTTGGTCTTGGTTATATGTAATTGGATTGTGTGTGTGTCGTGTGGACTGTGTGGTTGGGTGACTGTGTGTGTTGGCTTCTGTATGTGTGATGGTATGTCTTAGCTGTATTGGATTATGTGTGTGTGTGTCTTGTGCGCTGTTTGGGTGACTGTCTTTTCTTTGTGTGTGTGTTGGCTTCTGTGTGTGGTGGTTGTGTGTGATGGTGTGTCTCGGTTAGCTGTATTGGATTGTGTCTGTGTCTTGTGGAATGTTTGGGTGACTGGTATCTGTATTGGGGGGAGGGGACTTTGTCTCTGTTGCTGTGGATGAACTGGGGAGCGGTAGTGCAATGGTTGGGGCACTGCGCTATGAACTCGCCACTGGGTCGTGGTGCTGGCCACCCACACCCCCTCGTGTGCCGTTCCGCTCTTCATCGGTGCTCGCTTAACAGCACTTGCCCCAACAGTCTAAGGGCTACACGGGGGATCTTTGTCACTGCTTGCGTTTTTGCGCGTGACTCAGCCAGCCTCGAATGGTGGGACCCATTTATGTGCATTAGTGAAACATTCACCGGAATATCAGTTTAATAGCACACGCACACGCACACACACGTCACGAGTTGTGTTTACACAAGACAAGCTGCTGGCAGGACGATTCGCTTGTGAAGGGATCGCTTTTTATAAAGTCACGGAGCGTAAACGTCATCACGTCAAATCCGGAGAGTGTATCTCTCTGTCCAGTGGCGACTCCTGCAGAAATGACGGCTAGTCCAGGCGACCTCGCCCGGTATGCAGGAGGCCGTGGGGTCGACCCCAAGCCTGACGCCTTCTATCTTACGGCTACATGCTAATTTCTCACATTAACATCACTAGCCCCGGCCACTTCTTTATAACCCTTGGGCTACACCCATTTCAAACCTTTTAAAACAGTCTGCCTCATCAGCAGATCATGCTTTCCCACCTGATGATGGACGCTTGTGTTGCGCCATGAAACGTCGTGATTTATTTTATTTTCTACCTACGTGACTTTACCGAAAGAACCAAAGAGAATAGAAAACATCTTTAGTTTTTTAGTCGAGTTAGTTAACTAGCAACTTTTGTGAACCCGGTTTAACCGCACGTGGATAAAACCTGCAATTGAACCCAGCATTTACGCGTGTTGAACTTCTTTCGCACCGTATGTGCTAATCGGAGGTGCGGGAGAAGGACAAGAAACTGAACGCATTAAAGAAACGTGCGTTTCGAGGATTTGGCCGCCATCAATGTCCACACGCTTTTTAAGCCACTTGGTTGAGCTATCGTCTTTGGCCAGGTTGCTTATGAAAAAGCGCTACGTAGCCTTATCTGGTAAAATAAATAGAGTTTATTGTTTTTTTATCGGTTGCTAACACGTAGGTTTTCGACCAATGTCATCAATAATTTCAGGTTGTTTGGGTTCGATCGCATACATATAAATGCGTCGCTAAAACCGCCGCCACCGGCCATGGCTAATTAGTAAGGTTTGTCACGTAAACAGGACGTGCCAATTCGTGTTGGTGCGCAAATCGCTTCACCAGTAATTACAACTTGCATCATCAGGCTACAGCGAAAATAAGTTGAACATTCATGCACACACGGTTGGCTACGTACGGCGTGTAATAAGTTGAACATACATTCACACAAATGGCACGGTCGGCTACTTACGGCGCGAAAACATTTCTCCACTCATACAAACACGGTTGGCTACGTGCGGTGCGGAACAAGTCCGTCGTACAAACGCCGCACTGGTTCTGCGCTCTTGCGGACGAGCGCTCTCCCCCGTAGCCCCTCGTCCTCGTGGCGGCGGCCAGCAGCCCCACGCGCATTTCCGCACTCGGCGTCGCGAGCAACGTCGCTGCAACGTCGCTGCAACGTCGCTGCAACGTCGCCCGACGGAGCACGTCGGTCGGGGTAAAACCGCGGCGGAAGTCGGCGGCAAGTGGCCGCAACGCGACGGCTGCTCCGGACAGCGCGAGCTCGGTTCCGATCTCCCGTAGCGCCGCGAAGCTGTCCGGTGCGCAGGCTTTCGGCAAACCTGGCAGCGCGGCGCGGCGCGGCGTTGTTTACGCCGCGTTTTGTCTAGAACCGTCAAGTTTTTTTGTACCGAGTTCATTGGAGGAGGGAAAAAAAACCAAATGGCTCTCCTTTGTGATTGTGGTTGCGCGCGATCCCTTGTCATAGCGCCAAGGATGGATGGAAGGTGGTGTTCCTGTTTCAGAGGCAAATTACAGCCTGCGGTAGTTTCGCACTATGTGGGGTGGGGGGTTGACGTTGCTGCGCGTTTTCCCGGTTATTGAGTAATTCGCGGGTAGCATTTATTTTTTAGTTTGGATCGGGATCTTGGCGCACGCCCCTCCCTGCCTCCCTCCCCGCCTCCCTTCCTCCCTCCCTGTCTCCCTCCCTCTCTCCCCGCGCCACGGAATCATCTTCAGTGTCCATCGTGAAAGCGGACGGCGAGAAGAATTAGAATTGTTATTGAACACGCACCGCGCTATTTCACCCACTCCGATGTCCGTGCACCGTCCGTCAGTTTCCGATGGCGGGCGCTCGTGCGACACTGCGCGCAGCGTACGTCATCGTGACGGAACGGAATCGGGAGAAAAAATGTAAATAAAATAACTACACCGGTACGTTTTCAAGTCGAAAGACTTCTAAGTCTGAGACACGTAACCCCGAGGCTCCCACAATGCTGAGCGGCGGTGGGAGGGCGCACGCGTGTGTGGCACCAGTCTGGAAGCAGCTGTCGTTGAGTGGCTTGCCACGGTCGATGCACACCGCGGGATTTAAACCTTTCCCGCTACCGTTCCGTTTTGGTGTACGTACACGTATAGTTCCATACCAGTGGTCCGCGTGTGTACGTGTACATCACGGGAGCGGAAGAAAAAGTAAAATAAAATAACTACACCGGTACGTTCTCAAGTCGAAAGACTTCCAATTCGGAAGACGTAACCCCGAGGCTCCCACAAGGCTGAGCGGCGGTGGGAGGGGGCACGCGTGGCACCAGTCTGGCGCCGGCTACCGTACAGTGGCGACGGACGTCCCGCTCCGGTTCTCCGCGGCGTGAGTAACGGCGTCTTTAAAAACAGCGGCGCTGCCGCCGCTGCTACTACACCCCTCTCTAAATCAAAGCGAACCGGCTTGCACGTTCTGAAGTTTGGCGGTGAACGGGACGGCCCACACCACTACACCCTGCGACTTGCAGACGTCTTGGAACGGGAACGGGGCTCACCAGGGCGGCCGTGCGCCTTGGACTGTGAACCTCAGCGAGCCTCCTTCTGTCGTGGCCGGCGCTTCCTCACGGGATGGGACCGCCCAGGCTTCATCGGTGAACAACCCCCCCCCCCCCACACTGCCCCCCCCCCCTGGTCAGTGGTGGAAATTCCACATTGTTGTGGCAGTGGCCCAGTCTGTTGGTAGTACAAGCACTTGTTTCCATCTAGTGGTGGACACTGTCTGGGGTGGACTGCTCATCGTGGTGGGCACTGCCCATGATGTAGACTTCCTATGGTGTTGCCTTTCTTTGGTGGACACTGCCCATGATGGTGGATACTGCCCATGATGGTGGACACTGCCCATGATGGTAGACACTGCCCATGATGGTGGACACTGCCCATGATGGTGGACACTGCTCATGGTGGACACTGCCCGTGGTGGTGGAAACTAGAACACCCCAGGTGGTACTGACCAAATCGCCCCCCACCCACCTCCCCCCACCCACCTCCCCCCCCCACCCATCTCCCCCCCCCCCACCTCCCCCCCCCCCCACCTCCCCCCACCCACCTCCCCCCCCCACCCACCTCCCCCCCCCACCCACCTCCCCCCCCACCCGCCTTGGCTTACAAGCCACTTGGGGCCTGCTGACAATGGCGTGTTTGCGGGTGCTGGGCGGGAAGCCGAGAGGTGGTAAATCACCGTCCCCTTCACAATGGGGGGGGGGGCAGTGGTCGCGGTGCCAGCGCTGGCGGGGAGCCCCCGTGGCCCCCCCCTCCCTTCGCACGTTCGGGCTGCCCCGGTTTTTTCCTTCTTCTGTTCCTTGATTGTTTGGGCAACTCCATGAGCTCGGTTTCATCCAGAGGGCAACTGCCTCCTTGGCATCCTAAGTTCTCGCTTGGCCCATCCACTTGATACCCATCGTGGCGGCAACGGCGGCGGCGCTGCGGACGAACCGGGGAGCCGTAGCGTTGGCTGTTGGCGTGCTGCGCTACGAACCCGGCGGGCAGAGGCTCGGTTCCCGCTCGCGGCCGACACCGGCGACGATGATCTGAACCGGTCCTCGGCGCGGCGCGCTCGGTCGACTTGACCTCGAGTGAGCAGCGGGTCGGGTTTGTGTCGTAAGCAGCGTCACTGGGGAGACGGAGGCTGCCGGGCGTGGTGCTGGCCGCCCGCCTCCGTCGTGTGCGGTTGCGGGCGTCGTAAGATCTGCTCGCCAACAGCTCCTGCCCCAACAGTCTGTTTAGGCACGTGGGGGGTTTGCTTTGCTGCTGTGGATGAACTGGGGAGCGGCAGGGTAGTGGTTGGCGCGTTGCGGTACCAACCCGGCGACCCGAGTTCGATTCCCGTTCGCGGCCAATAATGGCGACGATTATCTGAACCGTTCCTGGGTCCTCCCCTAGGTCGTCTCTGCCTCAAATCAGCACCTGGTGCTATGTGTAAACATCGCCACTGGGGAGACAAAGGCAGCCGGGTGTGGTGCTGGCCACCCCTCTGTATCACATACCATGGTGGCGTTCATATGGGCGCTCGCTAACGACACTTGCCCAAATAGTCTGTGAAAGCTATATGGGAGAACTTTGTCTTTGTGGCGGATAAACTAAACAATTTTACCGGATAAGGCCCCAATGAGCTACGTAGCTCTTTTGCAGAAGCGGCCTGGCCACAAATTGCAGCTCGGCGAAGTGGCGTATCGTCACCACGTGGAAATTTACAGCAGCCAATTACTCTAAAACGCGGTGACGTTGATGCTAAATGTGCAGGGAAAAACGGAGAACCCGGAGGAAAAAAACCACGCGACCATGGAAGGAGAGAGAGAGAGAGACGCCACCTCCAAATATAGAAGCATTGCCATGGTTGGGATCGAACCCACGACCTCCTGCGTCCCGGGCGAGGTAGTCAACATCTCGCCACGGTGGCGTATAAACCATAGAAACACCACGCGCCCTTCTGCTTCACGGCGGGGTTGTTACAGATTCCCTCCGACGACGTAAGAAGCGAGTCGGCCGTTTGTGTGCCGGTGTCACCGGGGTGGGGAGAGGGGGGGGGCTCCAAATCTTCCAAATTCTAAACATTAAGTATACTCTTAGTTCTTTCGGTAAAGTCACGTAGGTAAAAAATGAAGTTAAAATTGATAAAAATAAAACAATAAAAATCACGACGTTTCGGAGGCACGTCGTGATTTTTATTGTTTTATTTCTATTAATTTTAATTTCATTTTCTACCTACGTGACTTTACCGAAAGAACTAAGAGTATGAATCCTTGCAGTCACAAAAGCTTCAAATCTAGAATTCTAAACATGAAGGTTTAACATGATGTAGTAGTATAGTAGGAGGGGAGGAGGCTTTCGCCACCAATATCATCCATCGTAGACGGATTTTTTCTCGGGTTAGATCACACAAATATAAATGCGTGGTTAAACACGCGACGACAACCTGACACGGCCTGTTTGTAATGATAATAATTCCATGTATATAGCGGCTGTTCATCAAGGATCTCAAAGCGCTGTGCAGGACGCAGCAGCAGCAGACACTCTGCATGAAAATAATTGTATTATAGATAAATTTAAAAGAATCCGTTTACTGAATGAACTAAAAGTTTAATAAGCGGAAGCGCATTTAAGTAGTTTTTTTAGACGCATTTTTACATTGCCCCACGGACTCTGACATCCTGATGTCTCGTGGAAGAGCGTTCCGTCGCCTGGGGGGCGACACGGACAAATCTCCGTCACCCATGAGACCGAAGCCTGGGAATGCAGGGTTTGTCACGTGTACAAAACGTGCCAATTGGTTACTGGTTCAGCACTAACCGGGCTGTGTGCGTTGCAGAGTTAAACCCACTACGGCCATTTACAATTCGGGTGATCGTGAAGTTTCGCCGGTAATTACAACAACAAGAACAACAACAACCGGCTTCATGCAGGCGACGGTCAGAGTTGTGGAGAAATCTTCCCCTCCTGTTTCGGTCTTAACTAGAGGAGGGTGGTGGTGTTGTCACTTGTGAGTCTATCAGGTGCGACGACCAGGTGGGGCGGGGGGTGGTTCGTGTAGTCTCGTGAAGGGCAGTGGATACCTGTAATTAGTGGGTTTATTGTCAAAATGACTCCGCAGATTACTCAGCTGGGGATGACACGGCAGCAGAGATCATCGTCCCTGCCCCGCTTACTGGGCAGCCTCGCGTCCAACTGCAGACCAGGTGCTCATGTCTGCCACTTGGGGGGGGGAGACTAGGCCACTACTATACACTATTATACACTACACTATACACTACGCTATACACTACGCTACACACTACACTATACACTACGCTACACACTACGCTACACACTACGCTACACACTAGTGCTGTACTAGTATACTACACTGTATACTACACTATACACTACACTACTATACACTACACTATACACTACACTTTACACTACACTATACACTACACTATACACTACACTATACACTACACTTTACACTACACTATACACTACACTACTATACACTACACTATACACTACACTACTATACACTACACTATACACTACACTATACACTACACTATACACTACACTATACACTACACTATACACTACACTATACACTACACTATACACTACACTATACACTACACTTTACACTACACTTTACACTACACTACACTACTATACACTACACTATACACTACACTGTTGCAGCCTCACTTTGGTTCTCCACCGCCATCGACTCCTCGGTGTTGTAACTCTCTCTCCCTATCCTCTCTGCACATCCGCACCGTAGAATGCACTTGGAGCGTTCAAGGCGCGTCTGAAGGCCTTTCTCAAATCTGGGTCTGGGTCTCTCAGCTCTCGAGCAGACCCCACGCTTGGCTCCATACCTTTCGTCTGCAGAATCTGGCGCGTTGTAAACGTCATCATCATTATGATTATTATACTCGAGTAATCGGGTTTCTGTTATGGTACGTAGAGGATTGCAGAGCTTGGGCAGTTGCTGGCACCGGCTCGCTGCTGGGCTGCCTTTCCCCCGCTGCTCTGTGGTTCCTCCTCGCATCTCTAGAGAGGCGTTCTCTCTCTCTCTTTCTCCATGTGTGAGAGTGAGCGACTACCATGCAGTGTCGCGTTACGAGCTGCCATTGTTATTATTACTGTGTGGGCGCCGTGAGTAGCGTGGTGAGAGCGTATCTCCTGCCTGACTTCCGATTCGTGTATTTTTTTACTTTTGTTTTTACGTACCTCGACATACCGCTTCTTCCGTCGTAGAATGGCGACCATCGTCGTGTTCTCCCATGGCGCCGCGTGTGGTTTTCACAACGTGGATTGGATGGGGAACGCATTATTTGTTAATGACGCGGATTACTAATTGTGATGCGACGCGACGGGGCGAACGGAACTCAGCCGCGGCGTGAGGAGGGATAAGCAGCGGTCGTAAGACGGCTGCCTCGGCGTAGCGTCTCCACCGCACACGGCGTTGGGATGCTGCTGGATGCTTCTACGCTGGTGGTTCGTAACCTTTACTGCAGCCTTGCCACAACCCTTGGTCCTTAATCGTTACAAAAAATGTACAATGTTAATAACTTCATAGGTTTCGATGAAACTTAAGTAAGTTTTGTTGCCTCACGTTGCCCGTAGCTTAATTTGGGTTTTTCGATGACCTTCAAAAATAAATCTGGCCGTATTTCGCTACCCCCCAGGGTTTGCGTGCAGTCCAAGTTAAGAAGAACCACACTGGTCTAGACGCGACCCACACGGCACATCTGTCTTTGATCAGGCCCTTTGCTACGCATCTCAGTGCCCTTGAGGAACGCAACTACTACCACCGCCACGTTATAGGCGAACAGACTGGATGTATTTGTAGGAATCGGTTTAGCCTTTGTGGAGCTAAAGCAGGAGGTTTTAAGATGTTAAAATACCAAACAGAAACCTTTTGCATGCAGTCATGTCTGCATTAAACACACATACTTGTGGTGAGCATGCAAACAAGAACGTGCTCTGGTAGTATATGCATTGTCTTTGAAACTGATTGGTCCAGACCAGAGACAGCTTTCTTTAGAGCCTCGTCTCAAACACTCCTCTGGTTTTACTGCCAGAAAGGGTAAAACCTATTCCTATATGTATATACTGGCAAGAAAAAGGTCCCATGATGTAGCTGCTCACCCCGAGCCATGCTGTTTGCCTTTTGGCATGAACTCGCTACACTTGAGATCACGGTGGTTTAATCACATCACTGTTTATTTAACCAGGAAAGTCCTGCTGAGCTATGTAGCTCTTTGTCAGACGCGACCTGGCGGTCACAAATGACAGCTCAACGAAGTGGCTCATCATCATCACGTGGGAATTGATAGCAGTCAAACACCCTAAAACGCGTGTTGTTGATTCTAAACGTGGAAGAAAAAAAATAACCCGGAGAAAAATTTACACGACTTGGGATGAGAGAGACTCGCAAACTCTAAACATACAGCAAGCGTCAGGGTCTGGATCGAACCCACGACCTCCTGTATACCAGGCGAGGTAGTTAACATCTCCTAGCCACCGTGATGATGATGATGAGAGAGAGACACGCAAACTCTAAATATACAGCAGCAGGCGTCAGGGTCTGGATCGAACCCACGACCTCCTGTATACCAGGCGAGGTAGTTAACATCTCCTAGCCACCGTGATGATGATGAGAGAGAGAGACATGCAAACTCTAAATATACAGCAGCAGGCGTCAGGGCCGGGATCGAACCCACGACCTCCTGTATACCAGGCGAGGTAGTTAACATCTCCTAGCCACCGCAGCACCCATGCGGTGGTTGGCACCTGGACTCGCACCCAGGGTCCCAGCCGGTGGGGCCGACTCAGCGGCTGTGACCTTTGCGCCACCCCGGGGCCAGCGAGCTCGCCCGCCCTGTAACCTTAACAACAAACAAGCACAGCCCACCCATCCACCCCCCCTCCCCCTCTCTCACGTTCCAGTGGGGGGGTGGGTGGGAGAGAGTTGATTAGTTCACACAAATTCTGCAGGGCCATTCTCCAACGTAAATTGCAGTGGTGGGGCGGCGTTCATTATTTTTGTTGTCGTCGTCGTCATACAGTGCGTCCTCTTCTGCGGCGAGCGTTTCCACGACGCCCGTTGGATACATCGCGACGGATGGATGCATTAGAGACGACGCGTTGTTTTTATAGCGCGGACGCCAAGTGGGTGTGCACACGCCATCGAGCGAGGGGAACTCCGCCGCAGCGCGAACAGGAGTAAGCGGCGGTCGTAGCACGGCCGCCTCCTCCTCGGTGTAGCGCCATCTCCACACGAGTCGTTGGGATGCTGCTGGATGCTTCTAGAGCAGTGGTTTGTAACCTTTACTGCAGCCTGCACCGCCCTTTGGTTCTCAATCTTTAAAACAATGTACATTGTGAATAAACACATAGGGGCTTGATGAATGAAAGTAAGTTGTAACTTGCGCTGCGCGTGGCTTAATTTGTGTTTTCGATGATTTACCTTCTAAATGAATCTGTCCGTGTCTCGCTACCCCCCCAGAAGGGGCATCTCGCACCGCCAGCGGGTGGCGTGATGCTCCCCAGGTTAAGAGAACCACACTGCTCTCGACGCTACCCACGCGCCTCGGTCTTTGTTTGGGCCCTGCGTTATGCATCTTGTGCATTATAGCTGTACTGTGCTTAGCCCCCTATATAAATAACTGGCTTATATACCCGGCGTTGCCCGGACCAAAACAATATTTCAATACTACTCTTAAAAATCTAACAGCAGTGCGTACTGACTGTGGTGGTACCTGATATGATTACGGCAGTGCATACCGACTGTGGTGGTACCTGCTATCACTACAGTAGTAGATGCTGACTTTATGGCAGTATTTATCGACTCTATAGCACAAAGTACTCACCTGACAGAGTGGCGTGGTGAGGCCTAGTCCCGTGCAGAGCCTCCAGCTTCGCCTAGATTGTCCAGCCGGCCGAGGTGGCACCTTGGCAGGCTGGGGCTGGGCTGCTACCCCTTGACCCCCCCCCCCCCCCAGCCACGATCTCCCCGGCCGCTCTGCAGTAATATGTACGGCCTATAGTGGTAGCATCTAGCGACTGTATATATGAGTAACTGCATGCATCGGGGTGGGGGGGACATCACACAGTGGAGATTTAAGCTCAGCGTTTAGTGTATTTTTAAATCCTTTATATTAAGTTCGCTTCCTTGCTTGCTTGCGTGCTTGCTTGCTTGCTTACGACCGTGCAAATCTTTCAGTCGTTTTTTAACCCACTTCCCGTGATCCAATCGAGCTGACATTTTGCACACAGACTCGTTGTGCGAGACAATTAATGTTCGTGAATTTTTTTTTCCAAAATTTTACACTGTTTAGGGAAAACAAATTAAATATTTAATTACCAATTGCTTAATACTGGCAGACAATCATCTGACCCATAGGTGGCAGCCATCTCAAGCCAGAGGACGAGAGGACTCTAGCCGCCACGCATATAAAGGATTTATAGTGAAAAACTTTGTTTTTACGGGTTATACTTATTAAAGCATTTTTAACGCGAAAGAAAATGTCCCCCTCACTCCCACCGAAGGCGTGTGACTTGGCATGGCGTTGCCCGGGTCTTAAAAATATTTCACCAACGGTGCGTGAGTTGGTATGGTCGTGCACTCGTCATAAATAAATAAAAAGAAAGCGCACAAAAATCGCACTAAATCGCTAATTAAACTAATTAAAAGTTGACGGATGTGAAGAATAGCGCTGGCTCACGGCGGGGCTTAAGCCACAAACAGACAAACAGACAATTTTAGATTTTTATCTGAATAGATCATTATTATTATTGATAATGCAATTTTTTCCATAACGCAGCGTCCTTCAAGAACGCAACTACTCCCTGTCGCGTTGTCGGAGAACGAGACTCACATTGTACTTTGAAAAAAATTTGCCTTCCTGAGTTTAGACTTCTTTTTTACAGGAGGGTCGTGGCAATCGGGAAGGGGTGGTGGAGGGGGGTAACGCGATGTTCCGCTGCTGCTGCTGCTGCGTGCGATCCCGCCCCGCGTAGCCAGCCCGCACTCACGTTGGGTGGGCTGTGTCCGCGTTCGCAGGGCTGCGAGCGACGTTGGAACATCGCCGCCTCCCTCCCTCCCTCGTCTCCTGCGACGGACGCGACCATCGCCAGGCAGCCCGGTTGCTAGGGCAGCGCGGTCGCCATGGACACGGAGTCGCAGTTCTCGGGATACTCTTACAGCTCCGGCTACTCGCGGGGCTCCAGGCATCAACGGTAACGACGTGGGCGGCCGGCTCCCGGCCGGGGGAGTTTGTAGGGACGGTCCTGTGCTTCCGCAGCCCGGCAGGAGCTGCCGTCGCTGAAGGACGCCGCGCTGTGGGGAAAGTGGCGTGATAATAACGAGCTTTGACTCGGTGGGGATTAAGGGGTTGGGTGAAAGAGGCACAGTTACACGGTGTTAGTCGCCAAGCGATAAGAGAGCGTAGCCGTGGGCGAGGATGAGGGTGATGAGGGTGAGAGGATGATGGGGAGGAGGATGATGGGGGGTGGAGGAGGATGATGAGGGTGATGAGGATGATGAGGGTGATAATGATGATGAGGATGATGAGTTGCTGCGTGTGTCGCTGTGTTGCTCTGCGTGCGTGTTGCGCTGCTGTCGTGACGCTGGTGACATCAACCCTCCCCCCCTCCTCCCTGCCGCCAGTGACCGGAACCGGCACAAGCACCGCGGCCGCGAGGGCAGCGGCCGAGGGGACAAGTCTGTGACCATTCACATGCCGAGCGGCGGTGGCGGCGGCGGCGGGGGGGGCCAGGCGGCCGAGGCGCTCATCGACAAGGACGGCGGCGGTGGCGGCGGCCGCCCCGCCGAGGATGTTATTCAGGTCGAGATTTTGCCTCAGGTCCTGCACGCACCTCGAGGGGCGCACGAGCAGGGCCCACACGCAGCAGTAGCCACAACACGCAGCAGTAGCCTGAAACACACACGCAGCAGTAGCAGCCTCAACACAGACACGCAGCAGTAGCCACAACACGCAGCAGTAGCCTCAAGACACGCAGCAGGAGCAGCCTCAACACAGACACGCAACAGTAGCCTCTACACAGACACGCAGCAGTAGCCACAACACGCAGCAGTAGCGGCCTCAACACAGACACGCAGCAGTAGCCTGAAACACACACGCAGCAGTAGCGGCCTCAACACAGACACGCAGCAGTAGCCTGAAACACACACGCAGCAGTAGCAGCCTCAACACAGACACGCAGCAGTAGCCTGAAACACACACGCAGCAGTAGCCTCTACACAGACACGCAGCAGTAGCCTCTACACAGACACGCAGCAGTAGCCTCTACACAGACACGCAGCAGTAGCCTCTACACAGACACGCAGCAGTAGCCTCTACACAGACACGCAGCAGTAGCGGCTTCAACACAGACACTGCGGGCCTACTGGCACCACCGACCCAATCTCTCTCTCCTCTCTCTGCCAACTCTCCTCTGTCTCTCCTCACCCCTCAACCTCCCTCTCCTACCACCACCTCTTCACTCATCTCCACTACACCTCCCCCCCCCACCCCTCTCCTCCATCTCTCCTCACCCCTCAACCTCCCTCTCCTACCACCACCTCTTCACTCGTCTCCACTACACCTCCCCCCCCCTACCCCTCTCCTCTGTCTCTCCTCACCCCTCAACCTCCCTCTCCTACCACCACCTCTTCACTCGTCTCCACTACACCTCCCCCCCCCCACCCCTCTCCTCCGTCTCTCCTCACCCCTCAACCTCCCTCTCCTACCACCACCTCTTCACTCGTCTCCACTACACCTCCCCCCCCCTACCCCTCTCCTCTGTCTCTCCTCACCCCTCAACCTCCCTCTCCTACCACCACCTCTTCACTCGTCTCCACTACACCTCCCCCCCCCTACCCCTCTCCTCCGTCTCTCCTCACCCCTCAACCTCCCTCTCCTACCACCACCTCTTCACTCGTCTCCACTACACCTCCCCCCCCCACCCCTCTCCTCCGTCTCTCCTCACCCCTCAACCTCCCTCTCCTACCACCACCTCATCACTCATCTCCCCTACACCTCCCCCCCCCCTACCCCTCTCCTCCCTCTCTCCTCACCCCTCAACCTCCCTCTCCTACCACCACCTCATCACTCATCTCCACTACACCCCCCCACCACCCCTCTCCTCCATCACTTACCCCCCTCAAAGGCAAAGATCTCCCTCATAGCTTTAAAAGACTGTTGGGGCAAGGGCTGTGAGCGAGTAACACCTTCGAAGGCCGGCATGGCACACGAGGGGGTGGGGGTGGCCAGCACTGTTTCCCTTGTGGCGATGTTTACTACACACGGCACCAGGTACTCATTTTCAGCCAATTCCACCTGGGGGGAGACCCAGTAACATCGTCACTGGTGCTGGTAGTATTGGGCAGGAATCGAAACCGGGTCGGTACTCATTTGAGGCTGGTCGCCATGCTGGTGAGATGTTAACTACCTCGCCTGGTATGCAGGAGGTCGTCAGTTCCATCCCAAACCTGACGCCTGCTGCTGTATATTTGGAGTTTGCGTGTCTCTGATCATCATCATCACGGTGGCTAGGAGATGTTAAATACCTCGCCTGGTATACAGGAGGTCGTGGGTTCGATCCCGACCCTGACGCCTGCTGCTGTATATTTGGAGTTTGCGTGTCTCTGATAATCATCACGGTGGCTATTAGATGTTAACTACCTCGCCTGGTATGCAGGAGGTCGTGGGTTTGATCCCGTATATTTGGAGTTTGCGTGTGTCTCTCTTCCCGTGGTCGCGTGTATTATTCTCCCGGGTCCTCTGGTTTTTTTCCTTCCGTGCTGAGAGCATTTGGCTGCTGCTAGACATTTCCACGCGATGACGATGATGATGAGCCCACTTCGTTGAGCTCTCTCACTTGCGATGGGCAGGTCGCGTTCTGAAAAAAGAGCTGCATAGAATCTCAGTGTGGGCCTTGCCTGTAAAATAAACACGATGTATCCATAAAGCCGACTTGTTACACCAGCTGGACTTAGGGGAGTCCCAGGACAGGTTCAGATGATCGTCACCGTGAGCAGCAGGGAGTCGAACTCGGGTTGCCGGCGTTTGTGGCGCAGCACTTTAACCGCTACACTACTGCCCCCCCCCTCCACACACACACAGACAAAGATCACCCGTATAGCCTTAACAGACTGTTGGGGCAAGTGCTGGTAGCGAGCACCTACAAAACTAAAGATCCCCATATAGCCTCAACAGACTGTTGGGGCAAGTGCTGTTAGTGAGCACCTACAAAGACAAAGATCCCCATATAGCCTCAACAGACTGTTGGGGCAAGTGCTGTTAGCGAGCACCTACGAAGGCTGGCACGGCACTCTATGGAGGTGGGTGGCTCATTTGAGGCCGAATCGACCTAGGGTAACCCCTGACCCCGAGAAAGCTGTTGGCTAACCGCTACTCACTCCCCCGCCCCCACCCGCACATCCGTGTCTCTGCAGGACGACAACTGGGGCGAGACCACCACGGTGGTGACGGGCACGTCGGAGCAGAGCACGTCTCGCGAGGACTTTGCGGCCCTCTTCCGCGAGCCCCCGGCGCCCGAGGGCCGCGGCGGCTGCGCGGGCCGCCACGCCGGCCGCGCCGCCTCGGCCCTCCTGGGGGCCCTGGCCCTCCTGTCGCCCGTCGCCTTCCTGGCAATCCCGCACGCGCTCTGGCGCGACGAGCTGCAGCCCTGCGGCACCGCCTGCGAGGGCCTCTTCCTGTCGCTCGCCTTCAAGCTGCTGGCGCTCGCCGTGGGCACCTGGGCGCTGTTCGCCCGCGGGCCCCGGCACGCGCTGCCCCGCGTGCGCGCGCTGCGTGCCCTCGTGCTCGCGCTCGGGTTCCTGCTGCTGCTCGCGTTCTGGCTCTTCTTCGGCGCCCGCATCCTGGCGAGCCGCGACCCCGACTACCGCGGCATCGCGCAGTACGCGCTCTCGCTCGCCGACTCGCTGCTCTTCCTGCACTACCTGGCGCTGGTGCTGCTCGAGCTGCGCCAGCTGCGGCCCGCGTTCGCCGTCAAGGTGGTGCGCGCCACCGACGGGGAGAGCCGAGTCTACAGCCTCGGGCAGCTCAGGTACCGGTGCGGGGGGAGGTGGCCGCGGTGGCCGGTGGGGGGATGTTGACTGCCTCTCGCCCCTGGCGTGCGGGAGGTCGTGGGTTTACGATCACCGGAGCCCAGAGGTCGCAAACGAGTTTTGACACCCAGCCGGGTACGGGTACCCGTTCCCTACCCGTACCCGTACCCTACCCGAAATGAGTGACAAACGGTTACTCACCAGTGACTCACGGCCTACCCGTACCCGGCCGTGCCAGGGTCGCAAACGGCTACCCGTACCCGGCCAGGTACAGTTAGCCGGGTCTCGGGTAGGGTACGGGTATCGGGTACCCGGTTGCGACCTCTGCCGGAACCCCCTGACACGATGCCCGTTGTGTATTTGGACGTATTTGCGGCGTAACGCACCGGTCCTCGCAAAACCGGTGCTGAAATCTTAGATTCTGACTGACAGTTGTCTTGTCAGTCGGCTTTCCGCATCACGAGGACTGATTTTTGACGCACCGCCACCAGCTGCGCAAGGTTTTCTGACCAGGGGTTGCAAAACGCGGGAAAATAAATTATTATTGCGAACATATATACGCATATATAGTTTAACACGTAGGCTTTGGCGACCAATATCATCCATAATATAGTTGTTTTTGGGTTAGATCGCGTAATTATAAATGCGTCGTTAAACCCACAAATCTGGCTGTCGCCTGATGAAGCCAGTTGTAATTACTGTCGAAATGTCGTACTCAGATTTGCTCTCCAACACACCGGTTAGTGCTGCACTGGTAACGAATTGGCCACGTTTTGTTCACGTCACACTAAACCTTACTAATTGGCCGTGTCGGGTGGTGGCGGGCTTAACTATATCATGATTACATATATTTATTTTTACCGCCAATCCGTTCAATCCGGAGTGTGCGCGTCTCGATCTGGGTTTCTCTCTCCCCCCCGTGGTCGCGTGGAATTTTCCCTCCGGGTCCTCCGCTTTTTCATCCCTCCACATTCAGAATCGACGTCACGCGAAACATTCCAAGCGACGACGATAAGTCCCATTGAGCTACGTAAAACTAAAACTATTTACAGCATATAGCTCAGTGGGCCTTACTTGGTTAAATCAAACATTTGAAAGGTTAAAATCGAATAGAAATAGATCTGGAACTGGTGGAGTCCATATTATTAGCGTACCGCCTTCTCCTGGCCAACCAGGGGTACGGCTCTTCCTCAACGCCCACGGGAAGGAAGGTAGTTTCACACCCCATCTGTGTGTGATCCATCAACCCTCGCTGCTGCTGCCTCCACAGGGTTACAGCTGCCACGTGCAGCAGCGTAGCCACCGCCGCCGCTACCACCACCACCACCGCTACCACCACCACCACCGCTACCACCACCACCACCGCTACCACCACCACCGCTACCACCGCTACCACCACCACCGCCGCTACCACCAACACCACCATCACCGCTACCACCACCACCACCGCTACCACCACCACCACCGCTACCACCACCGCCGCTACCACCACCACCGCTACCACCACCATCACCGCTACCACCACCACCACCGCTACCACCGCTACCACCACCACCGCCGCTACCACCACCACCACCATGACCGCTACCACCACCGCTACCACCACCGCTACCACCACCACTACCACCACCACCACCGCCCGGCTAATAAATATCCCTGTGCATCCCCCTCCACCTCCACACCGCTTTGCATCACCGTGACCTCCCACGCACCGCACTGTGGCCTCTCTCACCCCTTCCCCTCTCCTCCCCCTTTCCCTCTCCCCGTGATCTCCCACCACCCCCACGAGCCCCCCACAACCTCCCAGGGCGTACCCAGTGCCATCATGTTGTGCGCAGTGCAATAGGCCAGATGCTGTAAATAGTTTTAACATCCGGTCTGTAACGTGGTAGGTAGTTGCGTTCCTGAAGGACATCGCGTTATAGAAAACTCGCGTTATAATAAATAATAATACATATGATGTAGGGGGTAAAGCTCAGTCCGCGATAACAGGTTCGATGTGTAACGCGGACGAACAAAGACGTGGGTAGCGTCGAGACCAGCGGCTCTTCACCTGAGCTGCTCGCACCCCCTGGCGGGTGTGAGACACGGCCAGATATTTTAGAACGTAAATCATCGAAAACACAAATGAAGCCACGGGCAACGTAAACAACAACTTTGTTCAGCCAAAACCCATGTAGTTATTACCATTGCACATTTTTTTTGTTACGATTGACAACCGAAGGGGTGGCAAGGCTGCAGTAAAGATTACGAACCGCCGGCGTAAAAGCATCCAGCAGCATCCCAACGCCGTGTGCGGTGGTGATGCTACGCCGAGGCAGCCGTCTTACAAACGCCGCTAATTTCTACTTTATTTCTACTCGCGCCGCGGGGAAGTTTGCTCCGTCGCGTCGCATCTCAATTCGCCTGCGAAAGAACGCGTTCCCCAACACGTTCATTGCGTTCTATACAGTGAGGGGAAAAAGTATTTGATCCCCTGCTAATTTTGTACGTTTGCCCACTGACAAATAAATGATCAGTCTATAATTTTAATGGTAGGTTTATTTGAACAGTGAGAGACAGAATAACAACAACAAAATCCAGAAAAACGCATGTCAAAAATGTTATACGTTGATTTGCATTTTAATGAGGGAAATAAGTATTTGACCCCTCTACAAAACATGACTTAGTACTTGGTGGCAAAACCCTTGTTGGCAATCACAGAGGTCAGGCGTTTCTTGTAGTTGGCCACCAGGTTTGCACACATCTCAGGAGGGATTTTGTCCCACTCCTCTCAATTCGTCTTCGATAGAACGCATTCTCCAACACGTTCATCGCGTTCTATATATATGTATGTCGGTCCGATTTGCGTCGTGAAAGCCACGCGCGATCGCAGGACTGACCGTGCGTGTACCGCGCCCGCGCCCGCAGCATACAGAGCGCGAGCGTGTGCGTGCTGGAGAGCTACTACCGCGACTTCTCCGTCTACAACCCCGCGCTGCTCAAGGTGCCCAAGTCGCGCGCCCTCAAGCACCTCACAGGCTTCAAGGTGTACGACGTGGACGGTGAGACGGTGGGGGGGGGTGGGGGACAAGCGGGTGTGTGTCTGTGTGTGTGTCTGTGTGTGTGTGTCTGTGTGTCTGTGTGTCTGTGTGTGTGTCTGTGTGTGTGTCTGTGTGTGTCTGTGTGTGTCTGTGTGTGTCTGTGTGTCTGTGTGTCTGTGTGTCTGTGTGTGTGTCTGTGTGTCTGTGTGTGTGTCTGTGTGTGTGTGTGTGCGTGTCTGTGTGTGTGTGTCTGTGTGTGCCTGTGTGTGCCTGTGTGTGTGTGTGTGTCTGTGTGTGTGTGTGTGTCTGTGTGTGTGTGTGTGTGTGTCTGTGTGTGTGCCTGTGCGTGTCTGTGTGTGTGTGTGTGTGTCTGTGTGTGTCTGTTTGTGTGTGTGTGAGTGGTAGTGTAGCGGTTAGCGCGCTGCGCTACGAACCCGGCAGACCGATTTCGAATCCTGCTCGCGGCCAACATCAGTGACGATTATCCGAACCGGTCCTGGGCCTCCCCTAAGTCACCTCAGCCTCAAATTAGTACCCTGTGCGATGTGTAGTAAACATCGCCGCTGGGGAGACAAAGGCGGCCAGGCGTTGTGCTGGCCACCCCACCCCCTCGTGTGCTGTACCGGCCTTCATAGGTGGTGCCACTCCATAACCACACTTGCCCCAATAGTTCAGGCTATACAGGGTATATTTGTCTTCATGTGTGCGTGGAGCAGTAGTGTAGTGGTTAAGGCACTGCGCTATGATACCCGCGACCCGAGTTCGAATCCCGCTCGCGGCCAACATCGGTGACGGTCCTGGGCCTCCCCTAGGTCGACTCGTCCTCAAATGCGTAGCTGGCGCGGTGTGTAGTAAACATCGCCATTAGCGGAGACGATGGCGGCCGGGCGTGGTGCTGGCCACCCGCCCCACCTCGTGTGCCGTGCCGGCCTTCATAGGTGCGACTCGCTAACAGCACAAGCCCCAACAGTCTGTTACAGGAGACACGTGGGGGTTGGGGTGGGGGGGGTATCGTTTTCTCGTGTGTTTGTGGCGCTAACGCGTCGTCGTCGTCTGCGCCGCAGGCAACCCGAGCAACAACGTGGCGGGGCAGTCGCGGGCGATGATCGCGGCGGCCGCGAGGAGACGCGACTCGGGCCACAACGAGCTCTACTACGAGGAGATGGAGAACGAGCGGCGCATGCGCAAGCGGCGCGCGCGGTACGCTCGCACCAACAACAACAACCACAACAACCACAACAACAACCACAACAACCACAACAACAACCACACCAACAACACCAACAACACCAACAACCACAACAACAACAACAACCACAACAACCACAACAACACCAACAACCACAACAACAACCACAACAACAACAACAACCACACCAACAACCACAACAACCACAACAACAACACCAACAACACCAACAACCACAACAACCACACCAACAACCACAACAACAACAACGACCACAACAACCCACAACCACCACAACAACCACCACAACAACACCAACAACACCAACAACCACAACAACACCAACAACCACAACAACACCAACAACCACAACAACACCAACAACCACAACAACACCAACAACCACAACAACACCAACAACCACAACAACACCAACAACCACAACAACCACAACAACAACACCAACAACAACCACAACAACACCAACAACACCAACAACCACAACCACAACAACACCAACAACACTCAACGTTTTATTGTTACCAGGTAAGGCCCACGCTCCGATACTATAGATCCCCTTACCTGTCACCCCCTTACCTGTCATCCGCTTACCTAGATTTGAAGCTTTCGTGACTGCAAGGATTCATACTCTTAGGTTTATTTTTTTTGATACAGTAAATTGAGACAGTACATTTATCTGTGACGGTCCCACCTGATGACGGAGACTTGTGTTGCCTCCGAAACATCGTGATTTATTATTTTATTTCTATTATTTCTATAATTTTTTTTACCTACGTGACTTTACCGAAAAAACCTAAGAGTATGAACCTCTTGCCTGTCAACACCATACCTGTCAAGCTGTCAACCCCTTATTAATGCCCTACCTTATCAGACCAATTCAGACCTCATTGGTCACCCCGTGCCCCTTATAAACCTCAACGTTCATCCTAAAAAGTCCCATCACAAGGGAGAAACGCAAACAAATAGACACATTTTATTATTTTTGCCCGTATTGAAACGGCTGTATGGCATATGGACCTGAACTCAATTTCCCTGTACAAGAATATTGGTAAACCGTATGGGTTGATGGGTACCACAGAGGCACACACTTGAACTTGGAGGCGACAAGTTTATTACAACACCCCAACAGGGTTTCTACACGAAGGTACACTGGTTAGCTAGACCACAACGGGGCGACTACATCACCGGGTCGGTCAGTAACACACCGCCTGACCCACGATGCCGAGCGCAAAGACCGAGGATCGAAGAGCCGCAGCACCGACGGGTTCCATTTCAACAGACAGCCGCGATCGCTCTCGGGACCTCCCTTTTATGCTCCCGAGAGGCCACGTCCCTTTAGATCTCACCGGAAGGTTTTCGAACGAGCACCACGTGTCCCTCAAGCCGCCCTTTGGGCCCCCTGGCTACCCTGTCGCGGTCACGTGCCCTCTCATGTTCACCCAGACTGCCACCTGCCTCTCTCTGACCGTCACCAGAACCAGGTCAGCTTCCATGCCGTGCCTCTTCTGGTGTCAGGGAGAGGCTCCAGACGCGCTAGACGCCATAGTGACTCCAATGACGTCACTCCATATATACTTTGCTCTTTGTCAGAAGTAACCTGGCCGTCGCAAATGATAGGGCGATGAAGCGGGCTTATCCATCATCATCATTGCCGTCGTGGTGTGAACATTTCTAGCAGCCGAATACTCTAAATGCGTGTCGATTATAAACGTGGAGGGTAATATCGGATAGCCCGGAGAAAAATCCACGCGACCACGAGGTGGTTAACATCTCGGCATCTTGACGATGAGAGCGAGAGACACGAAAACTCCAAATGTACAGCAGGTGTGAATTAATCCAAGACAGGAATCCAAGTCTCGGGCGAAGCAGGGTAGTATAAAGCTCGTTGTAATTTCTGGCATTGTCTTTGAAACTAATTGGTCTGCACCAGAGACAGCAGCCTTTTGTACGGCCGAGTGTCGTACAAATCAGCCTCAAATGACTACACCAGATACTCATTTGAGGCTGATTCGACCTTCGGGGGAGGCCCAGCATCGGGATCAGATTATTTTTTTTACCTATCTTAGCCATTAGCGGGAATCGAACTCGGGTCGCTGGTTCCGAGATTGGCCGGTGAACGGAGGCACCCACCACCACCACCCTGCTACCTGCAGACGTCTCTGAACGGGGGAGGGTTAATCGCAGAGCTGCGCCCGTTATCCCCGTTGAGTTCTCACCCGCTGGCTGGCTCGGTCGCCCGCCCGCTCACTCATTCACCCACCCACCTGCTCACTCGCCTGCTCACTCGCCCACCTACCCGCTCGCTCGCCCGCCCGGTTACCCACCCACCTGCTCACCCGCCCACCTGCTCACCTGCTCACCCGTCTACCTATTCACCCGCTCACCCGCCCACTTACCCGCTCACCCACCCGCCCTCTCACTCACTCACCCACCCACCCGCTCACCCACTCACCCGCTCAACTGCTCACCCACCCACCTGCTCACCCGTCCACCTATTCACCCGCTCACCCGCCCACTCACCCGCTCACCCACCCACCTGCTTACCCACTCGCCCGCTCAACTGCTCACCCGCTCACCTGCTCACCCGCCCACTCACTCACCCACCCATCTGCTCACCCACTCGCTCGCTCAACTGCTCGCCCGCTCACCCGCTCGCCCATCCACCTATTCACCCGCTCACCAGCCCACTCACCCGCCCACTGGCCCGCCCTCCCCCAGGCTGGTGGTGGCAGCGGAGGAGGCGTTCACGCACGTGCGGCGCCTGCAGGACGAGGAGCAGCGTGCCGGCACGGGCCTCACCATGGACCCGCAGGAGGCGGCGCAGGCCATCTTCCCCTCGATGGCGCGCGCCCTGCAGAAGTATCTCCGCGCCACCAAGCAGCAGCCCTTCCACAGCATGGAGGGCATCCTCAAGCACCTGGCCCACTGCATCGCACACGACATGACGGCACGGGTACGCCCCCCTGAGACGTTGTGGGGGGTGGGTGGGGTGGGTCCAGGCCAGAAAAACATGTGTTTTTTTTGTTGACCAGTGTTATTAATGTGCGCCATAGTGACAAATCCACGCATTACTAACTCACGTCAGAACCTCGGGAATCTCGGTCACCCCGCGCGCGGATAACCGCTAGTCGACCCTAATAACAAATGACGGTAAATGACGGCGACAATCGGCGCGCGGATCTTCCGCAGGCCTTCCTGGAGAAGTACCTGAGCCCGGGCCCCACGGTGCAGTACGAGCCGGACAAGTGGCAGAGCTCCCAGTGGCGCCTGCTGAGCGCCGAGCCGGTGACGTCGGCGCTGCGCGACGGCACCGCCTTCTCGCTGGCGCGCGCCGACCTCTGCCTCGTGGTGACGGTGTCGCGAGCGCCGCGCTTCACCCTCTCCGAGACCTTCCTCGACCCCAAGTCGCACAAGTTCGTGCTGCGCCTGCAGTCGGAGACCTCCGTGTGAGGCCGACGCGGTCGACGACGGGTGGGGGAGGTCACATGGCGGGGCGGGGGGGGGCAGTGTCTCATGGGTAAGGCCCGCGATGTGTGGAACTTGACACGTGTATCGGTTGCCACCTTTGTCGGGGTTTGACCCGAGGGTTTGTTTGTATTTTTCTACTTGCCTGCTTACCCCCCCCCCATCCCTCCCCCACCACCGGGGAGAGTCCGGGAGTTTGGCATCATCGTTGTTCCTTCCTCGACCCCCAAGTTGCACAAGTTTCTGCTGCGCCCGCAGTCGGGAGACTTCCGCCTCTGCCGCCGCCGCTGCTGCTGCTGTGGTGATGGCGGTGGCGGTGTTCAAGGGCGGGGGAGGTCACACGGCGGAGGTGCAGTGGGGGGCGGGTGGAGGAGTGTATTGTGGGTAAAGCCGCTGTGTCGTTGGGGGACTTGGCGAGTGTATGGGGTTGCCATCTTTGTCGGGGTTTGACCGCTGGAGGTTTTTTTTTTTACTCGCCTACCCTCGGGAGAGTCCGGGAGTTTGGCATCGATGTTCGTTTGGCAGGAATTGATCTGTGCCGAGATCTGGCGGTGGTGGAATTGTATCGTCGTAGACCGCACGGTTTCAATGGTGGACAGAGTTCTTGGCTGAGAAATACGTCTGTGGGATTTGTCTTGTTGGGAAAGGTTGGCAACCGTAACCCACCCATTTCGTTCACTCACCCATTCAACACCCCATGCACCCACTCGAATACTAACACATTCACCAACTCTCCCACCCACTCGTTCATTCACCCGTTCACCAACCCACCCGCTCGTTCACTCGCCCATTTACCAACCCGCACACCCGACTGGCTCGCTGACTTACACATTCACCCACTTATTCGCCCACTCGCTCGCTCGCTCACCCACCACCTAACTATGGTTTGCCACCTTGTCCGTGTCTGACCTGGTCTGTACGGTCTGAGATATGCCATCGGTTCGCGTGGCAGTAATTGATTTGTAACCGACATCTGTCTAGCGGTATTGCCGTGCTGAACTTCATTGCGGAAAACTTGAGCACGGTTTTTTGACACTACACCTGGTGCCGACGATGACACATTATATATATACATCGGGGTTTGGTCTACAGTGTAAAAAAAAAAGGGTCAACTCCACTTCGTTTTTTCTAAGTCCGTGAAGATCAAAGGACGACCGCGGGCGGCTTGTAGAGTTGTCCCATCGTGGGGCTAAGGGGGGAGGAGGCATCGTCGGTAGCCACTGGGCGATGCCGAAAGCCAACGAGCGGGCAGTCGTATCTGTGTTTGTGCGCACGCGTATGAACTTCTGTCGTGCTCGGTGGGGGGGAAGACAACACACTAACACACGACAAAAAGCTGTTCTATATTAATGAGATTGTGTGTGTGTGTGTAAGTTGGAGCCTCTTTCGCAACGTACATCGCCAGCCGTGCTCGTCGGAGATGCACGGGGGGAGGGGGGGGGAGCGGAAAACAAACTCACAACAAGCAATTGTAGAGAAATGAGAGTTTGTGTGTGTGTATGTTTGAACTTCTATCGCACCGTACATCGCCAGATGTGCTCATTGGAGGTGCGTAGGGCGGGGAAGGACAAGAAACTAAACGTGCAACAAAGAGCAGTTTCAAAGCAGTGACTTTTCAATCTGGTTGGCAGCCCTCAATCAATGTGGACATTCCGCTTTGCTATGATGGGGGGGGGGGGGGGGGGATGCAGTTTATAATCTCTTAGGGACGACCACTGTTGACTTACCTCAAAGTATTTTAATAACTTTTTTAGTGAATCACGTCAAGAAGCGGCACGGTCGAGTTGCATTTCGTTCGCTTCTGTGGAACTTGGGACCGTTTTAATCAAAATCAAACTCCCTTGGTGGTGGCGGCGGTGGCGGCCGTCTCTCATCTTGAGGCCGGCACATGTGTTTTTCTCACGGTGATTATCAATGTCGGCTTGTGACGCGTCGTCACGGCGTAGCATTGGCCCGCTCTCGCACACGCAGCAGGAGAGCGGGGACGGCCGAGAGGTGCGATGAGCGAGCGGGAAGGTAGCAGCAGCAGCAACATCATGGTCCATGAGCTGGGCTCGCTTCGGACAGTCAACCCTAACCTCCGAATTCCTCCGTTATACAGGGACGAACAATTTGGGTTCCAGAGGTCTTCGTAAATAGATTTCTTCGTCAGTCCCAACTGGTTCTTCACATTCTGCAGATGTCAATTCCACTGGTTCTTCAGGTTCTACAGATGTAGATGTCGCTGGTTCTTCACGTTCTGCACATGTAGATGCCACTGGTTCTACATGTTCTACAGATGTAGATGCCACTGGTTCTTCACATTCTGCAGATGCCACTGGTTCTTCACGTTTTGCAGATGTAGATGCCACTGGTTTTTCACATTCTTGCGTATGTAGATGCCACTGGTTCTTCACGTTCTGCAGATGTCGATTCCACTGGTTCTTCAGGTTCTGCAGATGTAGATGCCACTGGTTCTTCACGTTCTGTAGATGTAAATACCACTGGTTCCTCACATTCTGCAGATGTAGATGCCACTGGTTCTTCACGTTCTGCAGATGTAGATGCCACTGGTTCTTCAGGTTCTGCAGATGTAGATGCCACTGGTTCTTCACGTTCTGCAGATGTAGATGCCACTGGTTCTTCACGTTCTGCAGGTGTAGATGCCACTGGTTCTACATGTTCTACAGATGTAGATGCCACTGGTTCTTCACGTTCTGAGATGTAGATGCCACTGGTTCTTCACGTTCTGTAGATGTAGATGCCACTGGTTCTTCACGTTCTGCAGATGTAGATGCCACTGGTTCTTCACGTTCTGCAGGTGTAGATGCCACTGGTTCTACATGTTCTACAGATGTAGATGCCACTGGTTCTTCACGTTCTGAGATGTAGATGCCACTGGTTCTTCACGTTCTGAGATGTAGATGCCACTGGTTCTTCGCGTTCTGAGATGTAGATGCCACTGGTTCTTCGCATTCTGAGATGTAGATGCCACTGGTTCTTCACGTTCTGAGATGTAGATGCCACTGGTTCTTCGCGTTCTGAGATGTAGATGCCACTGGTTCTTCATGTTCTGCAGATGTAGATACCACTGGTTTTTCATGTTCTGCAGATGTAGATGCCACTGGTTCTTAAAGTTCTGCAGATGTAGATGCCACTGGTTCTTCACATTCTGCAGATGTAGATGCCACTGGTTCTTCACATGCTGCAGATGTAGATGTCACTGGTTCTTCATGCTCTGAGATGTAGATGCCACTGGTTCTTCACGTTCTGAGATGTAGATGCCACTGGTTCTTCGCGTTCTGCAGATGTAGATGCCACTGGTTCTTCACGTTCTGCAGATGTAGATGCCACTGGTTCTTCGCGTTCTGCAGATGTAGATGCCACTGGTTCTTCGCGTTCTGTAGATGTAGATGCTACTGGTTCTTCGCGTTCTGCAGATGTAGATGCCATTGGTTCTTCGCGTTCTGAGATGTAGATGCCACTGGTTCTTCGCGTTCTGAGATGTAGATGCCACTGGTTCTTCACGTTCTGAGATGTAGATGCCACTGGTTCTTCACGTTCTGTAGATGTAGATGCCACTGGTTCTTCACGTTCTGTAGATGTAGATGCCACTGGTTCTTCACGTTCTGAGATGTAGATGCCACTGGTTCTTCGCGTTCTGAGATGTAGATGCCACTGGTTCTTCACGTTCTGAGATGTAGATGCCACTGGTTCTTCACGTTCTGAGATGTAGATGCCACTGGTTCTTCGCGTTCTGCAGATGTAGATGCCATTGGTTCTTCGCGTTCTGAGATGTAGATGCCACTGGTTCTTCGCGTTCTGAGATGTAGATGCCACTGGTTCTTCACGTTCTGTAGATGTAGATGCCACTGGTTCTTCACGTTCTGAGATGTAGATGCCACTGGTTCTTCACGTTCTGAGATGTAGATGCCACTGGTTCTTCGCGTTCTGCAGATGTAGATGCCACCACCGCCATCTATTGCGCGGCGGTTGAACTTACGACTCTCGGCCCGAACGACCAGGTTTGTTCGTATCGTTGAAAGTTCGTAAGTCGAATGTTTGTATCTCTGAATGTCCGTAAGCGCAGGAGTCGCTGTATGGAGACGTCATCGGCAGCAGTGTGACTTTGTGGTTGAACACGCAGGGAGGGGACATTGGGGAGTGGAGTTTCACTTGTCGAACACTTGAGCTCGCACGAATCTCGCTTCTGTGACACGATGGTGGAGGGGGGGGGGGTGCGTAAGGGGTGAGGGAAGGGGGAATTGGGCTCTCATTAACTCCTGAGAACTGGTTTCAAGACAAAACGATCGCGGGAAAAAATCCAACTCCGTGTCCAGCAGGCGTTGGTGGTGGCAGCAGCTTCTCCTGTCATTGGGAGAAGTCAACAGTGGTGGTGCCAGGGGGGGGGCGGGGGGGGTATTGGGTTGTGGACTCTTTGAGTTGTGAGCCAGGAGGACTGCCTATGGAGATAGACAGAGCTCGCCCCGCCAACACACTTTAGAATTCGATTTCATTTTTTCCGTTGAGTTTTAAATTAAAGGGGGGAGGAGAAAATAAAATCCGTATCATTAAGACAGCCTCCCCCCCCCCCCCTCGAGCCTTCGGCAAAGCCTCTGTGGCCAATTCCACATTCTCACATTCTCCTCCAGCCCAAATCAACAGGAACAAATTCACCGTCTCTGTCTCCTTCGCTGCCCACTGGGCCTGGTTAGACGCGCGGCGGGCTTCCTCGCCGATTCTTTGATTTAAATCTCGATTCTCACAACGGCGCCGCTCGCGATATCCCCTCATGGCGTATCCCCAGCTCCACGCGCCCATGAGAATCGATCGGCGACGTTTGAGACGTGGAGCGGCGAGCGCCGTACGACGGAGAATGAACGAACTTGAACCGAATCGTTACGCCCCGGGGTGGGCAAAACCCCGATGCCAACTCCCGTGAGTGGCGGTGGGCTGGGTGTGTGGGGGGACGACGCTTGTGCCTGCGTCATTGCGCGTGTCCACCCAAGGGAGGAGGGTAGACGTGGCGCCGTCTTGCGGCGATTGACCACGCCGCGCCAGATCGTCCGTTCGTCCGCGCTGATGCAGGGCTTCCGTGTGGGACTGCGATGGCTGTGTGAGCGCTCATGCTCCACAAGCGGGCGGGCGAGCGGGCGATCGAGAGCCACTTTTTGTTGTCGATCTCTGTCAGTTGTGCGGCGTTTTTCCGATCCGCTAGGGGGAAGTCTCGCTCACGGTCGGCGAATGGTGAAGGACACCTGAACTTTGACGGCCGTAGCTGCTTTTAGTGCACCCACCTCCAGAGAGGAGCGACCGTCCGTTTTGTGGCCGCGTCTTGCTGTACGGCGTAGCCTGATGATGATGATGATGTTCCTGTCATGGCCGCTGATTCGGGTCACAGCGGTCGGCCTCCAGCGACGTTGGGCCATCGGTATCGTGACGTCACCCCCCCCCCCGTTTTTTTTACTGGAATGACGTCCTTCTCATTTGTCGTTTGTGTTGTTTTTAATATTTTAGTTTTTTTGTGTTATCCTCGATAATGAACGTAGCAGATCGTTTGTGTATAGAGATGAAATGTAAGAGCCATCGTCGTCGTTGTCGTGTACATAAAGGGGCTTGCGTGTCCTGTAGCGTGTCGTAGTGTTTCTAACCCCACCTCGTCTGCTCTGCATTCCTCAGACTTGGGGGTAACGTCTAACACATGAATTGCCTTTTTTTATCTCACTCTCTCTCTCTCTCGCTCTTCTTTATTTTTTGCATCCTGTGTTTTTAAAAACGACACTAAGTTATTCGATCGCTCGAGATTTTTCTTTTTTGATTTGAGACACAAAATACTTCTGCGTCCGGGGTCGGGAGGGGGAGCGTGCCTCTCCCGCGCGAGTCGGAACCGTTGACGGTTTTTCTCTACACACGCACACACGCACACGCACGCACATACACATGCACACACACGCGCACACGCACGCGCACACACGCGCACACACGCGCACACACGCGCACACACGCGCACACACGCGCACACACGCACACACGCGCAAAGACAAATATGGAATCGAACTCGGGGTCGCCGTGTCCGTAGCACAGCGCGCTAGCCGCTACACTACTCGCTACACTACCGCTCCCTGCACACACACACGTACATGCACACACGCGCACACACGTACACACGTACACGTATATACTGGTAGCTGCATTCCCTCACTACTAGCTGCGTTCTCGATGGGTTCAACAATGCGCCCTCCTCCTCCTCCCCATGCCGTGGTGAAACGGGGTGGGGGGGGGGCAGACCCTGCTCAGAGCACAACAAGCCGTGCCTTGTTTACATTTTTACATTCAAGTTGAGCGCCCACTTCACCTCCAGCACCAACTCGCTTCCCGTTGTCTTCTTAGGATGGAAGCTTCTCTTCCGGTCCGTCCGTCCGTCGCTTTGTCGTGAACTGATGTAGCAAAGATTACCCCCCCCCCTCCTGCATTCCCTGCGTACCCCCCCCCCCCAATCCTCGCATCGCCCGCGTCTCGTGTTATGACATCAGAGGAACAGTCCCACTATTAAAGGATTTTTTTAAATTTTACCAGGCATTGGTCGCGTGGATTTTTCTACCGGGTCCCTCCCGGCTTACCCCCCCCCCCGCCCCCCTTCACATTGTAGAATCGACGTCACGTGCTTGTGGAGTGCGTTCGGCTGCTATACATGTCCACACCACGACGACGATGATGATGATCATCAGCCGCCACTCGGTTGAGCCGTGGCCGCGTGGATTTTTCTCCCGGGGGTCCTGCCGCTTTACTCGGCGATGCTGGAGAGGCAACTTCGTTGAGCCGCTGTCACTTGCGATGGCCAAGAGCTGCGAAGCTCAGGGGCGCCTTACCTCGTACCTCGTGAAATAAAAAATGTTTCTTTGTTTCGCGCTCCCAGGATGGGTGGGAATTTGAAGTTGTTATGCAGTGATGCCGCCGCCGCCACCGCTGAGGCTGTCTGCGCTAGCGGCCAACGCAGCGCGACCGGCGATCGCCAGCTGCGTTACCCGCGAGTCTGAGACGGGCGTCTGAGACGCGCGTTGAACCACGGTAGGAGCGGCGGGAGGGGACCGCTCGCGATGTGCGCTGCGATGAAGCTCGCGGCTCCTCGTCGTCATCATCATCGTCGCCCCCCCCTCATCCCGCATGCCCCCCCCCCTCCTCCCCTGTGCACGCTCCCTGTGCAGAAACTTTGCGTTTGGCCCGAAAAGTGCGAGTAGCCAGAGTAAGTTGGTGCCGGAATCCGTTCGCTATCAAAACTAAAACATTCTTCCACGGAGGGTTTTTTATTTTTCTATTATCATTGTTGTTGTTGTCACCGTCGGTGTAGTTGTATTTTTTGAATGTCAAACATTTTCAACTACTGATGTTAAAAAACAAACTATAGTGTTAACGGTTACCGTGTGGTGTGGGGGGCGGTGCGGTGGAGGTCATGGTGTCACGTGGGGGTCACGTGGGGCCGAAAGGGGGGGATGGGGGGGTGCTAGGGTTTGTGTCGTTTTTATTATTTTTCTAAAAATATTGTCCACGACTCTCTATTTTTATACCGAGCTCTTGCAGATACCCCGGCGCGTTTCGACGTCGTCATCGTCTCTCGCCCCCCCCCCCATCTCTTGCTAACCACTTAAAATAATTGGGACTGCCGATGTTGTCGAATAGTAAAGTTAGCCCTGCTAGGATGACGACGAGGACGAGGTTGTTGTTAACACCATTGGAACCTCCTTTGCCAGTAGCAAAACATGATAATTGGTTTTGACACTTTTATCTGGCAACAAAACTGAGGTATAATCAGCGGTAAGACACTTTCTACATAACGAGGCAGAGATGACTCGACACGAGGTTGCCAAAATAATTGAGAATAGCAAAGTAACAAAAGTAAATATTAGCTCGAATGAAGCAAACGCCTTAAG
The DNA here is from genome assembly GCF_015708825.2 of Lethenteron reissneri. Lineage (NCBI taxonomy): Eukaryota > Metazoa > Chordata > Hyperoartia > Petromyzontiformes > Petromyzontidae > Lethenteron > Lethenteron reissneri. The sequence continues at coordinate 1,575,200 of NC_083840.1, forward strand.
AGAGCTCCGATTAAATAAAGCAATTCAAATCCTGGCAGCTGATAAAGGCCGCACTACTGCAGTGATGTCATGAGCAGATTATGATAATAAAATTAAAGATTGTCTAGAGGAAAGTACCTACATTAAAATTAAACGAGATCGAACTGATACTTTATAACACAAGACTACTGCAATCATTGCAAATTAATAAATCCCTAAGACTGAAAAAAACCAAATTAAGCCAAGGGCTTCAACACCACCGAGACTGTATGGGCTACCAAAGATTCATAAAATCGGCACCCCATTACGACCCATAGTCAGTACAATTGGCTCTGCCAAATATAAATTAGCAAAATATATAACTATAAACAAATACAGCCCTACATCGGTAGGACATCTTCATTCATTAAAAATTCAGAACATCTTGTGAATGTGATTAAAGATATCAAACTTAACCCTAATGACATTCTGGTGAGTGATGTGATTTCTCTATTCACAAAGGTTACAGTGAACGCGAGTTGCTTAAATTACTTGATACACTCGTAAAGAATACAGGTTTACCAGAAGACATTCCGAAACTAGCTGACTATTAAATTTTGATTTAAAGCTTTCGTGACTGCAGGGATTCATATTCTTGGTTCTTTCGGTAAAGTCACGTAGAAGGGAATTAATAAAATAATAAAAATAAAACAATAAAAATTCGATTTAAAGCTTCTTTCGTGACTGCAGGGATTCATCTTCTTGGTTCTTTCGGTAAAGTCACGTAGAAGGGAAATAATAAAATAATAAAAATAAAACATTAAATAATTCTCACGACGTTTCAGCCACAACGCAAGCAGCCATTTAGACCATGTGGCCGAAACGTGAGAATTATTTTATTATGTTTTATTTTTATTATTTCATTACTTCCCTTCTACGTGACTTTACCGAAAGAACCAAGAAGGCTGACCATTGTTTAAATAACACTTACTTCTTATGGAGAGGTGATTGCTTTAAACAAAAAGGAGCTGCAATGGGCTCTCCTTTATCTCCTGCTGTAGCAAATCTGTACGTGGAAAACTTTGAAACAAGAGCACTCGCCTCTGTACATTAACTTTTTGGTTTAGATATGTTCATGACACTGGTTATCTGGCCACATGGTAAAGATACACTTAATGATTTTCTAAATCATCTCAATGCACAAAACCCGGCCATCCAGTTCACCATGGAAATGGAGGTGAGTAACACACTCACGTTCCTAGATATTTTGCTTGGATATGGTCGAAATGGCAAAATAGCACACAGCGTTTACAGAAAGCGAACGCACACTGATGCCTATCTGAATTCAGATTCACATCAACCAGCTCAGAAATCCTCTCTTATCAAGACACTCATACATCGGGCTAAAACAGTGGCAGATGGTGAAAGTCTAGTGAGAGATTAAACATGTTAAAGTAGCACTACGACAGAGTGGCTACAGTAATGCTCACATTAACAGAGCACTGAATGTCAAATCACGAACGCAAAGCAACACTGCTGAAAGGGATGAGATTGTTAAAACAATCAAAATACCATACATCTCAGGTGTAAATGACAAATTAGCCCAGGTTGTGCAAAAGCAAAACATTAAAGCAAGATTTGGTACAGTACACAACATTTAAAAACTAGTATCTTACACTAAAGACGAATTACCTAAATTACTAACAGAAGATGTATATCGGATTAATTGTTTATGTGGCAGATGCTATATTGGTCAGACGGGACGTAACATCAGCATAAGACTAAAAAGAACACCAAAGAAATATTAAATTATCTCAAATACAACTGTCGGCAGTAGCAGAACATGCTTGTCTACAAGGACACTAAATTGATTTTGATAACGTTGAAGTGTTGTGTAACACTAATTAATACTGGCCAAGACTAATTAGAGAATCAATCCATTGAAATTTAATGAAACAGAAATAACTTTAATCGCTCTGACAGCTCCAGGCTTAGTGCAGCCTGGAAGCGTATTATTAAATAAAATATATATTACAATTCCTTATAGGGGAAACAAATACTAATTAACAACAATTAAATGATTACCAATATATTTTATAATCCCTCTGTCCCAAATCTCTGCACCTGATTGGGTTAAATGATGATGTCACCCTGGCTGCTGCTCTATTTAAGACCGGGAGCAAGTGTAGGGCTTCACCATTCTGGCAAATTGCCCGATGATGCTGGCTGATGTAATTACCAGCGAAACGTCGGACTACATTTTTAAAAAAATGATGTTGAATCACTCTTCAACACACCGGTGGGCTAAAGTAGTGAACTATTTGTCTTTTGTAAACGTGACACTTTTTTTTACTGTTTGGCCGTGTCGGGTGGTGGAGGGTTACGACACATTTATAAACAACGCGTTCTAACCCAAAAACGTTTATTATGAATAATATTGGTCGCGAAAGCCTCCGTGTTAAATTGCTATTATATGTTGAACTCCACTGGGTGTCTGTGTGACTGTTAATCTCTACATGAGTCTGGGTCTTTATGCGAGTCCGTGGGTCTCAAAGTGTACGGACGTATCTTGAACTTATTTCGTGCCGTACGTAGCCCACCGTGCTAATCGGAGGTGTGGCGGAAGGGCAGCAGACTAAACACAACAACACGCAGTTCTAGAGAAATGAGTTTGTCATTCGAGATTGTTCACAAGTGCATAGCGCGGCTTCCTAATACCGGATGGAAGAGCGTTCCAGACGGCCGCAGAAGCGCGTCTTGAAGCGCCGCGCGCAATGCCAGAGACCGCCGTCATTGGGTTCACGACCGGCCAGAGTTTGCGTGATGGTGGTCTTGCGCTCCTTGACGAGAATAAGTAATGCTCACGACACTGCACCGCACTGTGGCATGATGAGCTATGTTTTACGTGTGTGTGCGTGCGTGTGTCCGTAGTTAAATCGTAGTTGGCACAGTAGGGGGCACAGGTGGTGCATCAGCCAGTCATCTCGGTCATCTCAGTCGACCCGTGGCACCTGAGTCTGCCCCGTGACCTGCCAGCGGGCGTTCGACACTTCACGTGGCCTCAACGTGCACATGGCCTGGCACAGGCGTCGTGGTGACGTCACCGCCACTTAGTGGCGAATGGCGCTTGTTGTTGTTGTTGTGCGTAGTTGGGGGAGCAGTCGTGTCGTAGTGGTTGGCGTTGCGCTACGAACCCGGCGGCCCGAGTTCGGTTCCCGCTGACGCCCAACACCGGGCGACGATTACACTGGTCAACGCACTTTTTCTGGCACGAGGTATTCCAACGGGTTTAAGGTAATTGTGGGGTGCCGATTCCAAATCTGGCATCAGTTTTTGTCTATCACATCAGGTTTTTGAGATATCAAATATTGCATTTTCACTAAAAACTGCAGAAGAAAAATATTAAATAAATGTGGATATCTACATAAAAGGATATTATAAACACACTATCATAAAAATACAGCACCGTGTTTTAACACTAAAGCAGTCACTGACTCGCAACAACTTGCAATTATAAGTGACAGAGTTAATTTCGGGTAAAATATATGAAAATGGGGTATGCCGATAGCATAAAAATGAGATGTGATAGAGCAAATCTGAGATCAGATTTGGAATCAGCACCCTGAAATTAGTCTAAAACAGCTGCAAAAGTCCAGGTCAGAAAAAAGAGTTTTTTTTTTTGTTGACCAGTGTTATCTGAACCGGTCCTGGGCCTCTCCCCGAGGTCGTTGCATGCTGGGCGGGGGAGGTTTTGTAGCGTGCGGCCGTTCGCGACTCGCGTACCCAGGCGGTTGTTTGCCAGTTTCTGGCGGCGAGTGAGAAGTCGTCTGGAGGAGAATCGTCGATGACCACCCTTTTTTTTAGGTTTGAGCGAAAATGCATCCACGCAAATTTGTGTGAAAGTTAGGAAACCCTGACCCATAACAAGCAACGAATGAGACTTACTTGAAACTCGAGATAGATATTGAATCTCCCGATAGGCCAAACCCCAGAAAAACTGCGTTTTTGGAGCGGTGGCCGAAGAGAGATGAGGACATTTAACTCTCCTGCTGTCCCACTTAGGAATACAAAGTTTTGCCCGAACGAAATCTCTTTTGAGACTCCACCCGAACCTGCGAGTGAACCTCTCCGCTGCTTGTTTCGTGGCGTAGGGAGAGAGAGGAGAGGGGGTGATGGGGGGGGCATCGGCTCGTACTTCAGAGCTCACAAAACTCCGTCACTGCATTTGTTTATTTTGTACAAATGAATATTTTAAATACCGTGCGACATTTGTCCGTAGTCCGGAAAAACAAAATAGGGGGGTGGGGGGCGGGGGGCCAAGGTGCGTGGGTATGTTTCACGACTGCTGTATAACCGCGTTAACTAAGAGAAACCCATATGGGTCTTTATTTTAGGAGTTAAAATGCCTTTTCTTTTTTACCTACCACACACCCAGCCACTGCGAATTGAGAAATAGTATGCAAGGTGTTGATTTTGTAATCCACAAATGGAGGTTTTTGTGGATCAGATCGCGTAAATATCTCAATGTCGTGTCGTTAAACCCGCGGCCCAGCCCACGGCCAATCGGTAAAGTTGTTGTCACTTTAACAAAACGTGGCCCATTCGTTACTAGTCGGGCACTCATCGGTTATGCGTTGGAGAGTTAAAACCCACGACAACATTTACAATTATAGTGTAGTGTATCGAGTAGTACACTAGTACAGCACTAACCAGTAGTGTATTGGAGAGTTAAACCCACCACAACATTTACAATTATAGTGTAGAGTGTAGTGTATCGAGTAGTATACTAGTACAGCACTGACCGGTAGTTGTGTATTGGAGAGTCAAACCCACCACAACATTGACAATTATATTGTAGTGTATAGTGTGTTGTACAGTGGAGTATACTAGTACAGCACAGACCGGTAGGTGTGTATTGGAGAGTCAAACCCACCACAACATTTACAATTCGAGTACCGTGGGACGTTTCGCCGGCAATTGCAACAACCGGCATCACCAGGCGACAGCTGGAGAATTGTGGAGCACTCCTGCTGTCTGTCGGGCGGTGGCGGTTTTAGCGACACACTGACATTTATGCGATCTCAGCCTCCGATGGATACTATCCATCGCGGAAGCCTACTACTACTGCTACGTGTTGAACTGTCTTTTTATACGTCCGTGTTTTAGCGTTTTTGTTCACCAACTCGCTGTTTGGCAAAGTGGCGTCTGATCATTTTTTATATTTCACTTTAGGCGACGCGCCATCGTACGTGGCGACGTGCGAGCCACGGGAAAAGGTTTCCCGCCAGAGTGGCAGTCGCTATGTAACGGGATGGGTCAGTCTGGAACGGGATTGGTCACTCTGTTGTGAGATGGGTCAGTCTGTAGTGGGATGGGTCACTGTAGCGGGATGGGTCACTCTGTAGCGGGACGGGTCACTCTGTAGTGAGATGGGTCACTCTGTAGCGGGATGGGTCACTCTGTAGCGGGATGGGTCACTCTGTAGTGAGATGGGCCACTCTGTAGTGGGATGGGTCACTCTGTAGCAGGATGGGTCACTCTGTAGTGGGATGGGTCACTCTGTAGCAGGATGGGTCACTCTGTAGCGGGATGGGTTACTCTGTAGCAGGATGGGTCACTCTGTAGCGGGAAGAGTCACTCTGTAGCGGGATGGGTCACTCTGTAGCGGGATGGGTCACTCTGTAGCGGGATGGGTCACTCTAGTGGGATGGGTCACTCTGTAGCGGGATGGGTCACTCTGTAGCGGGATGGGTCACTCTGTAGTGGGATGGGTCACTCTGTAGCGGGATGGGTCACTCTGTAGCGGGATGGGTCAGTCTGTAGCAGGATGGGTCACTCTGTAGTGGAATGGGTCAGTCTGTAGCAGGATGGGTCACTCTGTAGCGGGATGGGTCAGTCTGTAGCGGAATGGGTCACTCTGTAGCGGGATGGGTCACTCTGTAGCAGGATGGGTCACTCTGTAGCGGGATGGGTCAGTCTGTAGCGGGATGGGTCACTCTGTAGCGGGATGGGTCACTCTGTAGCAGGATGGGTCACTCTGTAGCGGGATGGGTCACTCTGTAGCAGGATGGGTCAGTCTGTAGCAGGATGGGTCACTCTGTAGCAGGATGGGTCAGTCTGTAACGGGATGGGTCAGTCTGTAGCAGGATGGGTCAGTCTGTAGCGGGATGGGTCAGTCTGTAGCGGGATGGGTCACTGTAGCAGGATGGGTCAGTTTGTAACGGGATGGGTCACTCTGTAGCGGGATGGGTCACTCTGTAGCAGGATGGGTCAGTCTGTAGCGGGATGGGTCACTCTGTAGCAGGATGGGTCAGTTTGTAACGGGATGGGTCAGTCTAGTGGGATGGGTCATTATTTCAGAATGTTTGCCGGACTGTCTAACCCGGAAGAAAAGACCCGTACCCTTGTTCTCATAATGAGCGGTCCACAGCGGTTGTATCAATGAGGGGGGTGGGGGGGGGGTCAGTGTTAATCGATCGATACGTCCACTCTGTTATTGTCCGTTTAGTACGTTTGTGTATGTGTGTACTTTGAGTTTCTTTCGAGAGCGTAACGAGCGCCAACCACGCCAATCAGAGGTGCGGGAGAAGGACGTCGAACTGGGCACGCGGAAAGCCGAGAAATGGGTTTGCGTCCGTCGAGTTGACGACGATGTAAAAAGGGCATCATGGGCTCCCAGTGGCTCCCAAATGTCGGAGGGAAGAGTGTTCCCAGACCGGGGGCCGCAGAAGTGTGGCGTGGCGTGGCATGGCCAGGGTCTTCGACCTGTTGATTTGGTGACCCCCCCCTCCATGACCTGCATTTGACCTCAACCCCCGCCAACCTCTCCCCCCCTCCCCTCCCCCCCCCCACCGACCACAGCCAGCAACAGCGACCACCGGTCGCTCGTCAAGTTGTTGTAGAAGTGAAAGCTATCTCGATTATATATATTTTTGTTGTCGTTTTGAAACTAACAATCTTTGTTATTGTTTATTCGATTGCCTTTTGTATCGTCACGGGTTGGGGTTGTGGTTGGGGGGGGGTGTTTTTCTTCCTCCCCCCCCCCCCCAGATCAAACTCCGCGTTACGTCGGTTTTCACGCGGCGCCCCTGGCGTAGCCCCCCGAACCGTACCGAACGGAGGTGCGGGAGGAAGAGGAGGGGCGCGGGCGGAGAGGGTGGACGGACAACAAAAACTAAAACGCTAAAAAAAAATCTTCGGTGAAATGGCAGCCAGGAGGGGGGGGGGGGGTTGGCCGTGTGCTTCGTGGGTCCTGTGGCCTGCTCGGGCCACCAGAGATGCGTCCGGGGTGACCTCGCGATGATGACCTCGGGGGAGGATGTGGATGTTCAATTAAACCTCGGACCGCCGTGAATTCGATGCATTTCAGTCATCATTGCTGAAGGTGACCGTTTTTTTAAATTTAGTTTTAATAAATCCATTTCCCATTCTTTCTTATCGGCCTCTTGTGGATTCTGTGCGCGCGCGTGATGTGTGTGTGTGGAGTTGGCACAGCAGAGGGTACAGCTGGGTGTGCGTCTGCCGGTCATCTCGGTCAGCCAAACCCATGGCACCTGCTGGGTCTGTCACGTGACCCTCCTGTCAGCGAGCCTTCGACACTTTGAGTGCACCTGGCCTGGCACAGGCGCCGTGGTGGTGTGTTGTGGTATTGTGAGGAGGAGGCTCGTGAAGGACGCTGCTGCTGCTGCTACTGGGCACTTGGAGGCAGTCGCTCTCCGGCAGCAGCGGAGGGCAGAGGAGCGATGCTCACAACAACGAGCGGAGCGCCGGGTGGCTAAAACGCAGTGGGGGTACAGCTGGTGCATCGGCCACTCATCGCAGTCAGCCGACCCACGGCACCTGCTGGATCTGTCCCGTGAGCTGCCAGCGGGCGTTCGACACTTCAAGTGCACCTAGCCTGGCACAAGCGCCGTCGTGACGCCACTGCCACTTGGCAAATGGCGGTTGTTTTGTTGAGTGTGTGTGTGATCAGAGGAGAGCGGTAGTGCAGCGGTTAGCACGCTGCGCTACAAACCCGACGACCCAAGTTCGATTCCCACTCACCGCCACCAACACCAGCGAGGGATTATATTTATCTGAACTGGTCCGTGGCTTCCCCTAGGTAGACTCAGCCTCAAATTGTGTCTGTGTCTATATATGTGGATGGCTTCATGCACAAATCTTTGTTGATAACCAGTGGGTTTGCAAAGTACCTTCGTCTTAGAGAAATCAATCTCGAGTGAGCCCACCGCATTACAACAATGATCAGCCACGGCCGAAGTATTGGCCCTACCGTGTTTCAAATCTGCCTTGTGTTCACGAACACGGTCCGAGACATTTCGCTTAGTTTCCCCAATGTGTAGTGGCATGACGTCATTACCGTGTTGGGTCTGTACACACATGACGTCACTGCTATGTCGGGTCGGACACAAATGACGTCACTGCCGGGTCGGGCAGTGTGGAGGCTGTTGAGTGCCACGGGGTTCGTGTCAGGCCGTGGCACTCAAAGTGAACCCGACTGGACACGTGACCGGATCAAGGTGGGGGCCAGGGACCCCAGGGGGACCTTGGGGGTCACGTGGTCGGGGAGCAGAACCTTCTCGAGGGTTCGAGAAGGTGGGCGTGGCCTGGGTGTGGCCGGCCACGCAGAGGCGCATATCAGCAGGGCTCCGCACGCAGAGCGGGGCCTCAAGTCGTCGTGGCCAAGCAGAAGCCCTCCTGGCTTGGCCACGTTGAGTAGTACCCGAGTGTTGGCGAGATTAGGACGGTGGTCACCACCTTATAGTGTGTGTTCCAGTTGTATTGTAGTTGTGTTAGATAAATAGTGTTGTCTCTATACGAGTGTGTGCACATCTGTAGAACCATTGCAAATGTAACTACTGCCAGGTAACTCCTATGGAAGGATGTTAACTACCTCGCCCGGTATACAGGAGGTCAAGCATGGCGATCCCGACCCTGACGCCTGCTGTATATTTGGAGTTTACATGTCTCTGTGGTGAGATGTTAACGACCTCACCTGGTACACAGGAGGTCGTGGGTTCCATCCCGACCTGACGCCTGCTGCTGTATTTGTGTAATTTGTATGTCTCTCGCTCTCGCTGTGGTTGCGTGGATGCTTCTCCAGGTCCTCCGGTGCAGCAGGTGAAGCCCACACGGAGCTGTGTAGCTCGCTTTCAGAAGCGACCTGGCCATCACGAATGTCGTCACCACTTAGTGGGCTTATCATCACGTGGCAATTTATAGCAGCAGCCAATCACTCGAAACGCGTGATGTTCATCCTAAATATGGAGGACCCGGAGAAAAATCCACGCGACCACGGGGAAGGAGCGAGAGAGACGCAAACTCCAAATATACAGCAGCAGGCGTCAGGGTCAGGATCCAACCCACGACCTGTAGACCAGGCGAGGTAGTTAACATCTCATAGCCACCGTGATGACAATGATGAGAGAGACGCGCAAATTTCAAATATACAGCAGCAGGAGTCAGGGTCGGGATCGGACCCACGACCTCCTGCATACCAGGCGAGGTAGTTAACATCTAGCTACCGTGATGATGATGATGATGAGAGAGACACGCAAACTCCAAATATACAGCAGCAGGCGTCAGGGTCGGGATGGAACCCATGACCTCCATACCAGGTGAGGTAGTTAACATCTCCCAACCACCGTGATGATGATGATGACAGAGAGACAAGCAAACTCCAAATGTACAGCAGGCGTCAGGGTCGGGATCGGACCCATGACCTCATGCACACCAGGCGAGGTAGTTAACATCTCCTAGCCACCGTGATGATGATGGGACCCACGACCTCCTGCGTACCAGGCGAGGTCGTTAACATCTCCTAGCCACCTGTGGCGTCCAACTTCGGGGCTGAGACCAGAACGAAGCGAAGTACCGGGTGGACGCCATGGGGCATCTCGCCACGATGGCGAGATGCTAACTACCGCGCCTGGTTTGCAGGAGGTCGTGGGTTCGAGGCTATCTCTGGGGAGCAGAGAGGGCATCGGGATTTTGACCGCCAGGTTCCTGATGATGCAGTCGGCTTTGAGGCTGCTCGGCTCCGTGCCCCCCACTCGGAGGGGAGGCATCGTCTCGATGACCATCCGAAAGGGTCTGGCCACATCAGCCGCTCTACCGGTGACGGAGTTGTTGCACGGCTTCAACAGCGTCCACACGAAGACGACAGAGCTACGGATTCACACACTGAACCACACTCGGAGAGACCCGTACTCACAGATTTATACTGGTAGGAACCCACTGGTTCCACCAGCCCACAGGGGATTATTGTGTCCGTCCGTCCGTCGTGCAGGGAGGGGCTGGGTGAGGGGGGTGGGAGGGGTGGGGCTGGGTGGGGAGGGGCTGGTCACCCCGTGGTGCCCTTCTAAAACTCAATGTTTAACCTACTCACGCCGGCTTGTGCCCGCCCTCACAGTCGGGCATATTTGCGGAATACACCACGTCGCCGTTGACCCTGGCCATTGATCGAGCAACCCAACGTTCTTAGCAGCTCCCTCCGCGGGAATGTGTTAGATTCACACACTCAACCACAGACTCGCGTAGACCCATACTCACACAGATCTATCGATTCCACACACTGAACCACTCAGAGGCCACTGCTCACACAGCTGCGTTAGCAACTGCTTGGATTAACTACAAAGACAATATAGATTTGATTTATTTACAAAATGTCACAAATTCAGTTTCGAACCGTTTTAGCAAAAATCCCAAAACAAATTAAGTGAACTTGTTACGAATAAAAACGTTCAACAGTGAAAAACACACCACGCAAAAACAAAGATCCCCCATACAGCCTTTATAGACTTGGGGCAAGTGCTGTTAGCGAACGCCTATTAAGGCCGGCACGGCACACGAATGGGGTGGGGGTGGCCAGCACCTACGCCCGGCCGCCTTTGTCTCCCCAGTGGCGATGTTTACTACCCACCGCACCAGGTACTCATTTGGGGCCGAGTCGACCTAGGGGAGGCCCACGGACCAGTTCAGAGAATCGTTATCACCTGGTGTTTGGTGGCCGTGAGCGGGAAACGAACCATTGGGTTGCCAGATTTCATGGCAGTGCGCTAACCACCGTGCCACCGCTCTCCATAAACACCAAAGACAAAGATCCCCCGGATAGCTTCGCCGACTGTTGGGGCAAGTGCTGTTAGCTAGCACCCATGAAGACTGGTACGGCACACGAGGGGTTGGGGGGCTGGCCAAGACCACGCCCGGCCGCCTTCGTCTCCCTCGCAGTGAGGCTTACCTCACCAGGTAGTCATTTGAGGCCGAGTAGACCTAGGGGCAGGCCCAAGACCTGTTCAGGTGAATCGTCACTGTGGTGTTGGTGGCCGTGAGCGGGAATCCAACTCGGGTCTCTGACGGGTTCGTAGCGCGGTGCGCTAACCGCTGGGCACCACGGTGGCTGGGAGATGTTAACTACCTCGCCTGGTATACAGGAGGTCGTGGGTTAGAGCCAGATCCCCCTGACGTTTGCTGTATATGTAGAGGTTGCACGTCTCTTTCTCATCATCATTATTACCATGGTGGCTAGGAGATGTTAACTACCTCATCTTGTATTCTTGATTCTTTCGGTAAAGTCACGTAGAAGGGAAATAATAAAAAATACAAATAAAACATAATTTAATAGTTTGTAATTTTTTGATGTTTTAAATTTTATTTATTTTGTATTTCTTTTATTATTTCCCTTCTACGTGACTTTACCGAAAGAACCAATAATATGAATCCCTGCAGTCACGAAAGCTTTACATCGAAATTTACCTCGTCTTGTATACACAGGTGGCCGTGGGTTCCAGCCAGACCCTGACGCCTGCTGCTGTATATTTGCAGTCCGTGCATCTCTCGCTCGCACTTTCCCCATGCTCGCGTGGATTTCTCTCTCCGGGTCCTCCGGGTTTGCCCCCACCCCACCGCCCCCCCCCCACATTTAGAATCAACGTCACGCGTTTCAACTATTTGGCGGCTGCTGCTATAAATGTCCATGTGACGACGACGACGACAAGCCACTTCGTCCGTGGAGCCCCATCGTTTGCGACGGCCAGGTCGCTTCCGAAAAAGAGCGACGCAGCTCAAGTGCGAGGCCTCACCTGGTGGCAGTGAAACGGAGATTTTAAATAGTTTAGGTGAATAGTGTCGCGCACACACACGCACACCGGTGTTGTCGACCTTCGAATATTTGTTCAGAAGGCCGGACATTCACCGAGTACTTTAAATATACCGTCCCTGGATTGTAAACCAGCTATTTTAGACGATTTAAAATCACGCGGCTGCTATGAATGTCCACGCTATGACGATAAGCCACTTTCGTCGAGCTTATCGTGTCGGCGTAGCCAGGCGGTCGCTTCTGAGAAATAAGCTCATAGCTCAGAGGGCCTCACCTGGCAACGTAGAATAGTTCTTGTTGGTGATTTGCTTCGACCAGAAAGACCACATTTCGAGAAACCAGATTCAAATCAGCTTAGCCAAATTACAAAAGTCAGCCCAGCCAATTTAGCTAAACACGTAATTATTGTTGCTTTACCAGGTAAGGCCCACCTAACGATGCAGCGCTTGTTCAGAAGCAAGCTGGCCACAATTGACAGCTCGGTGAAGTGGCGACGTATCACGGGGAAATGCAGAGCAGCCAAACACTCTGACATCACACGATTCTAAAACGTGGAGGGGGGAAAAAACGGAGGACCCGGAGAAAAATCCACGTGACCACAGAGAGAGACACACGCAAACTCCAAGCATACAGCAGGCGTCAGGATCGAACCCACGACCTCCTGTACACCGGGCGAGGTAGTTAACATCTCACCACCATGCTGATGATGAGAGACACGCAAACTCCAAATATACAGCAGGTATCAGGGTCGGGGTCGAACCCACGACCTCCTGTATACTGGGCGAGGGAGTTAACATCTCACCACCATACTGATGACGAGAGACACGCAAACTCCAAATATACAGCAGGTATCAGGGTCGGGGTCGAACCCACGATCTCCTGTATACCGGGCGAGGGAGTTAACATCTCGCCACCATGACACCCAATTGCAATCTTAGCCCAGCCAAAACTATAAATCGGACCATACCAACCCTCAAAAGTTCCATGCAGCCTAATCCAACAAAGTCCCAGCATCAAGGAAGCAGCCAGACCCAGACCAGCCGAGTCCAACCGTCATCCAGTAAACCCGAATCACAACACTCAAGACGGTCGGCTTCAATCAGCGACGAGTCGACAACCCCAAAGTGGAACCCAGGATTTGTCGGCACTGGCGGTTGGAGTGGCCCCGGCGGCTCCGTCATGGCCGCTACGGAGACTCCACCTCCTCCCCGTCCTCCCTCCTCCCGATGCCAATGGCGGCGACGAATGCGAGCACCAGGGCGGACGACAACAGCGCCAGCGTCACCGTGACGGCCACCATGGCGGCAGAACGCCGCGTGGGCCGCAGCTCGGGCCCGGTCAGGGGGGCCCGCACTGGGGGGGGGGGGGGGGGGGGGGCAAAGACAAAGGGGCCGGTAGCACCCCTGTGTGGGTGTAGCTCACGAGACCGTTCGGGTCAAGTGCAGGTTCAGTTAAAGGTGCAAGTGCCCCCCCCCGTTTTTGGTTTAGCTCAAGAGACGATGCAGGTCAAGTGCAGGGGACTCCATTGAAGCAGCCAATGGACACAACTACAGCGCACGACGCTCGTGGCCATCAGCGTGGCAATGATGGTGCAGTAGGGAAGCCGTCGTATAGAGGTCAGCCCACTGCGCTACAAATCCGGCGACCCGAATTAGGTCCTCGCTCACCGTCAACACCAGTGACAGATAACACTGGTCAACATACTTTTTGGGCATAAGGTATTCCAACGGTTTTAAGGTAATTTTGGGGTGCCGATTCCAAATCTGGCATCAGTTTTTGTCTATCACATCAGGTTTTTGAGATATCAAATATTGCATTTTCAATAAAAAATGCAGAAGAAAAATCTTAAATAAATGTGGATATCTACATAAAATGATATTATAAACACACTATCCTAAAAATACAGCATCATATTTTAACACTATAAAGCAGTCACTGACTCGCAACAACTTGCAATCATAAGTGACAGAGTTAATTTCGGGTAAAATCAATGAAAATGGGGTATGCCGATAGCATAAAAATTAGATGTGATGAGGCAAATCTGAGATCAGATTTGGAATCAGCACCCTGAAATTAGTCTAGAACAGCTGCAAAAGTCCAGGCCAGAAAAAAAATGTTTTTTTTGGTTGACCAGTGTTATCTAAGCCGGTCCTGGGCCGCCCCAAGGTCGACTCAGCCTCAAATGAGTACATGGTGCGGTGTGTAGTAAACATCGCCACTGGGGACGAAGGTTGGCCGGGGGCTTGGTGCTGTCAACCCACCCCCTTCGTGTGCCATGGTGCTGCTCAAAGCACTTGCCCCAATAGTCTGTGAAGGCTACACGGGGGATCTTTGTCTTTAGTGGTCACCGAGCAGTGATGGATGGTGGATGGCGAGGGGCAAGGGCTCACGTGGTAGGGTGTGGAGGGGCTCCGTCCATCCCGTTTCAGCCACGGCAGAGTTCCCTTCGAATACGAACATGTTGACCCTAAGTGAGCAGACACACACGGAGAGAAAGAGACCTCGACCAATCAGCCATAGCAGAGGTCGCAACCGGGTACCCGATACCCGTACCCTACCCGATACCCGGCTACCCGTACCCTGCCAGGTACGGGTACCCGTTTGCGACCCTGGTGCGGCCTGGTACGGGTAAGGAATCAAACCCCGTTTGCGACCTCTGAGCCATAGACACGTCAATCAGACGACAGGTAACGCAGACTAAGGGAGAGCTCCACTTGAGTGTCAGAGAAACCGATCCCAGGAGTGTTAAACCAGCGCGTTGTATAGCCTGGCTTAGCCCAGCCAACACCAGACCAATATTCCAGATAAGATTCATCAAGATCATCTCTTGGGTCTTTAACCAGCTCTGTCCATAGACCATGAAGACCAATTCTAGATTTGAAGTTTTCGTGACTGCAAGGATTCATACTCTTAGGTTTTTTTTTGTTGGATACAGTAAATCTAGCTGTGACGGTCCCACCTGATGATGGAGACTTGTGTTGCCTCTGAAACGTCGTGATTTATTATTTTATGTCTATTATTACTTTTTTAATGTTATGTTTTATCTACGTGACTTTACCGAAAAAACCTAAGAGCATGAAAACCAATCTTATAGAAACCAGATTCTAACTCAGCCCAGCCAAATTGCAAACTCAGTCCCGGGATCGAATTCACGCCCCTCCTGTATACCAGGTGAGGTAGGTAACATCCCGCTACACAGGTGAGCCGCACCGAGCAGGGGTCCACGGGGAGAGCCGAGTGACGCGGAGTGTGTGGGGAGAGGGGGCGGCACACACACGGACGTCACCTGTAGGTCTTGTCTGCCTCTAGCCAGGGGTTGCAGACGTCCATCTTGCCGTCCGCGCAGTCATCGGCTCCCAGGCGGAAGACGTCGTCCGCCCGCGGCACTCGCCCCGCCAACTCGCGCTCCATCAGAGCCTTCCACCTGCCACAGAGCGGCGCTGAGATGTCAACTACCTCGCCTGGTACGCAGGAGGTCGTGGGTTAAAACCCGATCCCCTGACGCCTGCTGCTGCTGTATGTGTGCGGTGTGCGTCGCTCTCTTTCTCTCTCCCTCCCCAGGGTCCGTCGGATTTCCCCCCCCCCCTCTGCATTTAAAATCGACGTCACGCGTTTAGAGTATCCGGCTGCCGCTATAAATTTCCACGCAACGATGACGATAAGCCACGCCTCGCTCTGCGGTATTCATCCGCAACCTCACCACGCTGCACCACTTGCTGCGTTTACGTAAACTAAACGTAAATATTTTCAGCAGGTTTTATTTACTTCTTTTAAACACGAATTGTGGGGGAGCATTTTCACGAGTTCGGTTTTTTCTGTAAGTCGGGATCTTCTGCACCCAGGGGACTTCCTGTATAGCTCTCGTTTAGAAGCGACCTGGCCATCCCAAATCAATAGCTTGACGAAGTGGCTCATCGTCCTCGTCACGTGGACATTTGTAGCAGCAGCAGCCAAATACTCTCAATGTCTTGACCTAAAATTAAAAAAATTGTAACAAAATCGGGTGCAGACGTTTTTCGCCGGTAGCTACACAACCGGCGTCGTCAGGGCGAGTTGAAAAGGAAAAGAAATAGAAAAGAAAAAAATGTAAAAAAAATTGTGAACTGGACCGGGTTTCGCCTCTACCCTCACCTCAGCTTTGCCGTCGCCTCCACAACCGCGACACCTCCAATCGGCCTCTTGAAGAGCACCACGCTCCCGCCAGATGCCGCCCGCAGCCTCGCGGTGGCATTGGCCAGGGCGGACCACTCCTCCGCGCTCGCCCCCGTCACGTTCGGGAGCAACGCGACGCGGCTCCGGAAGAAAGCGGTCACCTCGCGGAGGACCTGGACCTCGAGCTCCGTCGCGTTCGACCTCCTCGTCGAGTTCACGAGGCCTTGGAGGCGCCTTAGAATCTTCCGCGTGACCTCCGCCAGCCGACGCTCTTCGCCCGACACGGACGTCCCGTTGGTGCCGTTACCTCGACGACTCGACTCCACGGGGCCGTCGCGACCAACGGCGCCCGCCCACCACCGCACCAGCACCACCTCGGCCCGGGTCACGTTGGCACGGGCCGCCAGGGCGGAGATTCGGTCGATGGCCCGGCCGCTCACGTCGCGAAGCCACTCGAGCTGGGCCTGCGCCAGCGACGAGGAATTCCCCAGACCGTCGGTGTCATTGGCGTCGAATCTGCCTGCGGTCACGGTGCCGTTCTTGTCACCGCCGACTCCCGACTTGGCGTCCGCCAACCGACGGTGGCTCAGGTCGTTGTCTCCTTTTTCTTTTTGGGTGCCGCTCGGTCGGATTAGCGAGCCTCCGCTGGATGTTTTTCCCACCGCGGGCTTGCCGAAACCAACCCCGGAGGGATTGCCATCGGGTTGTTGGGGTTGTTGCGGTTGTCGTCGTTCCAACGTCTCGCCGAGTCGCAGGATCTTCGGAGGCAAATGCGTGTTGCCTTGGGGTCCGCTGGACGCAACGGACGGAGGTTGCGACCTGACCACAGAGTGAGAGGAGTTCGTCCCATCACCGTCTCCCACTGGGTCCTCGGCCTCCTCCGCCAAGCTGGGAGGTTTTACTTCTCGGACGTCGCGAAACATTTCAGAGGCGTTGGCCCGACCCGAGGTCGCGAGGTCTGGACCGGCCAGACTTCGAGCGGGGTCACGGTCGGAGATGACGGTCGCCCCGAGGGACGCGCCCACCACTTCTGGACGCGGCCTCCCTGCTCCACCATCAGCGGGGAGGCCGCTTACGAAGGCTCTCGCCACGTTACTCGGCGATACCGTCGCTGCCGCCGCCTCGCCGCTCGCCACGCGTGGAGAGGTCCCGTTGGGGCGCGTGAGGTCATGCAGCGCCATGCCGAGGGTGTCTAAGAGTTCGCGACCCGTGGTGGAGATCCTGGTTGGAGCGCCACCCGACGGACCGGACGTCCCGTCGCTCGGACACTCGCCCGCGCACGGCGCGCCGTCGCTCCTGGTCTGGTGCGCTGGCGTCAGGACCGTGAGCGGATCGTCGTCCGTAAACCCGTCCAAGGCCCCCTGCGGGCTCATGCTCGGGGAACCGTCGTGCCAAGGTTGCAACTTCTGCGGGGAGCCGTTCGACATTTCGCGAGACCCGCTTGTTGTTGTTGTCGTTGTTGTTCCCGAGGACTCCGTCATCCAGCCTGGCACATTGCCGATTGACTCGATGGAGGAGTAGTTACTCAGGGGCTCCTCCTCCCGCCTCTGTGGGATTCTGCCGAATGCAGCCTCGACGCCGACCGAGTGGCCTACCTGCCAAGGAGCTCTGTCCGATGTCGTCAATGTCGTCGTAGTCGTGGTTTCCGTTCTCAACATTTGGTTTTGCCGGGTCCACGGGGTCACGGTCTCTATGTCGCCTTTTGAATGAACGTTGCTGCCACCATCACTTGCTGAGCCATTGCCGTTGCCGTCACCATTGTCGGAGTCCACCATCGTCTCGTTCGCGGACCCATTATCGTTTTCCGGGCGACGCTGCTGCTGCTGCTGCTGCTGCTGCCGAGGATCATGCCCATCACCAATTGGTTCCGAGAATCCCTCGTCCACCAGCAACTCGACTTTGCCGGGCTCCGAACTCGGCTTGGCGTTCTGCGCTCCCGCCGCCATCAGGGATATCCCGTCGTACAGCGACGCCATCTCCTCCTTCAGCTTCGCCGTAAACGTCCCCAGCAGCTTCTTCGCCGCCGCCGCGAAGCGCGAGAAGCCCCTCACATGGCTCAGCCTCCGCTCGACGCCCTCAAAACAGTCCAGCAACCGGCCCACCACCTCCGCCCGTCTCACCAAGGCGTCGAGTCCACGCGAAGCATTCGCGGCACCCGCGGTGCCGATACTTCTAACGCCGCCGCCGCCGCCCCCCGCTCCATCACCGTCGCCCGTAGCCCGACCGCCATCCCGTCGCTCCGCAGGGCCTTCACGCCGACCGTCTTGCCCGTGGCCAGAGGGGCTCGCCGCCGCGCCTACGGACATGACGCCGCCCCGACCATCAGCACCGGTGGTGGAGTTGGCGGCGTGGGCCGGTGGCGTCGGCCGTCGAGCCGAGTGGCTTCCGCCAGATCCAGCAGAGCCTGCAGCGGCGGTGGTGACGGGGCACCCTCGTACGAGCTCCAGAATCAACAATTCCAGGTCTTCTTGCTCTTCTCCTGTCCGGCGACTCGGCTCCTCGCGTGAAGTGGCCACGGTGACACCTGTGGGATTCTTCAGATTTTCTTTAGAAGATTTAAAGCCCGCAGACCCGGCTGCCACCTCCTCCTTCTCCCCCTCCTTCCCGTTGCTCCCCCTTCTGACCGACGGAGGCTTGTGGTCATTTTGCATCTCCTCATCGTCATCATCGTCGTCATCGTCGTCATCATCGTCATCATCGTCATCATCATCATCCTCATTGCCAGAATCTTTAAAGGAGACTTCCACTTGCAAAAGCGTCTTTTTCCCCACCGAATCCTTTGCCGCCGACATCGCCACGTCAGACTCCTGTGGGCGCTTCGGACGCCCGTGCCCGGCAAGGGTCCCCCCTTTCTTCGATTTCTCCGGCGGGCCACGGCCCAAGTTCGCCCCCCACAGCTCCCCCCACCCCACCCCCTCCCCGCCTGTTAAAGGCCCCGTGTCCCGCATGCCCGGGTCTCTGCTCAGGGTGGATTCGGCCACGTCGCCGGGTGGCGAATCGTCTTCCAAACCCTCGTTGGGCAGGAACCGCGGGAGGTCGGCGCTTTCACTGGCGGCCTCAGTGGTGGCCTCAGTGGCGTTGTGAGAGTTGTGCGGCGACGAGATCGTAGCGGTCTTTGTTTTGTTGGTGGTGATGGTAGCAGATGAGGACGCTGATGGTGGTGATGGGCTCTTGGACATGGTTGTAGATGATGATGATCTCTTGGATAAAGTTGTAGATGATGATGCCGATGATGATGATGGGCTCTTGGACATTGGTGTCGTCCTTGTTGTCGGCACAGCGGTGGAGCATTCCGTGTCTGGCCACTGCACCTCGCAAGGCGGGATAGGGAGGATGGCCACGTAGTATAGGCGGCTTGAATTGGCTAGACCCGTGTGGTAGCCTGGTATTGTTTCGGGATGGTTGAGGTCTGAAGGTGCACAAAGACAAAGCCTGTATATAGCCTTAACAGAGTTTAGGGGCAAGAGCTGTTGGCAAATAGCACCTGTGAAGGCCGGCAATGGAGCACACGAGGAGGTGGATGGCCAACAGCACCACGCCCGGCCGCCTCAGTCTCCCCAGTTTGCACACCACACCAGGTAATCATTTACGGCACAGTCGACCTAGGGGAGGCCCAGAACCGGCTCAGATAATCATCACTCGTGTTTGCCGTGAGCGGGTATCGAACTCAGGATGCCGGGTTTGTAGCGCAGCGGGCTAACCGCGACACCACCGCTGCCCATTGAACGTGAACACACACATGGCGGCAGGAGATTCATTTTCTCACTCAATATTTTACAAAACGATGATAATAACAGCTGCCTTCATACTTGGGATTATAATCCTGATCATTAGCAGTCGGTATTTGGTGCTACCTACCACTGGAGTAGACGTTCCACCTATCCATGCTACCCATACATACGTATTAACTTCTTTCGCACCATACGTAGCGAGTTAAACGAGCACAACAAAGCATTTCTAAAGAAATTAGTTTCCAATCTAGTATCGTGGTGTAGTGTATAGCAGTGCACACTTTAGTGTATGCATGTTGAACTTCTGTCTGCACAATACGTAGCCAACCGAGAAATAATTGGGGGGGGGGGGTGTGGGGGCGAAGGACAAACTAAACACGAAAAACTGTTTTAGGAGAAACGAGTTTTGTGGTTCCCTACGTGGACAGAGCTAAATGAAAGGGAGGTCATGGTGGCAAGGGACATGGCTCACACACAGAGACACACAGACACGGCCTAACATCGCTCCACGGGAAATCCAGTCGAGTAGATATCATGGACAGAGCCCAAGCGGAAAGAAAGGTCATGACCGCCGACATCTTTGAGAATGGACATCACTCACGCCAGATCAGAAAGAGAGAGATATTCTCCAGTTTAACACCGAGGAGGCTTTCGGATCAATATTATCCACAAGAGGTTTTTGGGGTTAGATTGTGTAAATACGATTGTGTCGTGAATCCTGCCATCACCCAACACGGCCAGTACGAGTAACGAATTGGCACGTTTTGTTCACGTGACAAACCCTCGCTGAATTGGCCGTGTCGGGTGGCGGCGGGTTTAACGACGATCGAACCCAAAACCTTCGAGTTATGGGACAAGTATTCCGAGGATTCTTTGTCCGGGTTTTCGACAAAACACACCACACTCCGCTAGATTATGACAAACAAACAAAAAAATCGCACTGACGACATTTCAACCAAACATTATCACGGTGGGGAGCAGGGGACTTTTTTCTTTTTGGAGCTCAGCCCAAGCCACCTCCGGCTGACACGAACGCGCCGAGCTATGGAGTAGCCACTGTTTCCGAAGTGACCCTGGCTATCGCAAATAGTAGTAGCTCAACAACGAAGTGGCTCATAATCATCATCATTGTCATCATCATCGTCATCATCATCATCGTCGTCATCATCATCGTCATCATCGTCATCGTCGTCATCGTCGTCATCATCGTCATCATCACCATCATCATCACCATCGTCATCATCACCATCGTCATCATCATCGTCATCAACATCATCGTCATCGTCATCATCGTCGTCGTCATCATCGTCATCATCATCATCATGGTCATCATCATCGTCATCATCATCACCATCATCATCACCACCATCATCATCGTCGTCATCATCACGTCGACTCTAAAATGTGGAGGGAAAACACTGGAGGACCCGGGAGAAAATTCCACGTGACCACAGCGAGAGAGAGAGAGAGACACGCAAACTCCAAATATACAGCAGCAGCAGCAGGCGTCAGGTTCTGGCTCTAACCCACGACCTCCTGTACACCAGGCGAGGTAGTTAACATCTCATAGCCACCGTGATGTTGACGAGAGAGACACGCAAACTCCAAATATACAGCAGCAGCAGCAGGCGTCAGGTTCTGGCTCTAACCCACGACCTCCTGTACACCAGGCGAGGTAGTTAACATCTCAGCCACCGGTGGCGTCCAACTTGAGGGTGGAAATTCTAGATTTGAAGCTTTCGTGACTGCAAGGATTCATATTCTCAGGTTTTTTCGGTAAAGTCACGTAGGTGAAAAATTAAAATTAATAAAAGTAAAATAAAATAAAAATCACAACGTTTCGGAGGCAACACAAGCTTCCGTCTTCAGGTGGAACCGTCACAGCCACGATTGCTGTGGAAACCAAGACGAAGTGAAGAAACGAGCGGATGCCACCGGACCCCTCATCTCTCACCGGGCGGCGCGTCGTCCCCGCGGCTCCGAGGCGATGACCACACGACCACGCGGAGCGAGCGGGGAGAGCTGGGCTCTCCCGTCACCCGGGCAGGGTGCCCGCCTCCTCCACCTCCTCCTCCACCTCCTCCACCTCCTCCATCACCTCCTCCTCCTCTGCTGGGGGGCACCGGGGGGCGCTCCGGCGGGAGCAGGGAGTCGAGGCAGCGCGGCAGGGCGAGCAGCACGGAGCGGCGCGTGCGGGGCGCGTGGAAGAGCGACTCGCGCGGGGCGCGTGGGGGAGACTCTGCAGTGGAGTGGGAGCGGGGCGGTGAGCGCGACGCTGCGCTACGAACCCGGCAGCTCCCCGCACATCAGAGGTCGCAACCGGGTACCCGATACCCATACCCTACCCGATACCCGTACCCTACCCGAAACCCGGCTACCCATACCTGGCCGGGTATCAGGTAGGGTACGGGTACCCATTTGCGACCCTGGTGCGGCCGGGTACGGGTAAGGAATCAAAACCCGTTTGCGACCTCTGCCGCACATTACTTCAATTGGGCTTACACAGCAGCGGCAGCGGCAGGAAAATGTAACATTTTTTTATTTGACCAGATACGACCACATCGAGCTACGTAGCGGTTCATTCAGAAGCGACTTGGCCATCACAAATGAGAGCTCAATCCAGTGGCTCAGCATCGTCACCGTCATCTCGTGGACACTTATAGCGGTCGTCAAATACTCCAAACGCGTAGATGTTGATGAGATGCAAACTCCAAATATACAGCAGCAGGCGTCAGGGTCGGCATGGAACCTACAACCTCCTGCGTACCAGACGAGGTAGTTAACATCTCATAGCCACTGTGGCACCCAGCAACATCGCACCAGACTGCAACGGTGGCAAGACCCTCCTGACACGGGAGTCTTGAGACTCAGTAAGACCCCAACGGAATAATAATAATCTCAGCATCTTAGAGCAGCGAACAATCAATGTCGGGCTGCCCTCTCCACGTTTAGAATCAACGCCACGCGTTCAGAGGTTTGTAGCTGCTGCTACAGATTTACACACGACGACCACGATTAACACATTCCTGCGGAGGGAGCTGGTCAACGGCGGCGTGGTGTATTCCGCAAATATTCCCGACAGTGAGGGTGGGCACAAAGCCGGCGTGAGTAGGTTAAACGTTGAGTTTTATAAGGGCACCACGGGGTGACCAGCCCCTCCCCACCCTCCCCTCCCCACCCAGCCCCTCCACACCATCTCCACCCAGCACCTCCCCACCCAGCCCCTCCCTCCCCACCGAGCCCCTCCCTGCACGACGGACACAATAATCCCCTGTGGGCTGGTGTAACCAGGAGGTTCCTACCAGTATAAGCCCAGCTCGTTGAGCTATTACCATGTTTGTGATGAGCCCGGTGGTGTCTCTCTTCTGAATGTTTTTTTAAAAGAGAGCCACGCAGCTCAGTTGTGGCCCCGTACAGCTGGAAACATGAAACAGCTGTTGAGTTTCACCACCATCACCACCATGAAACAGCTGTTGAGTTTCACCACCATCACCACCATGAAACAGCTGTTGAGTTTCGTTCAGAATCACGAGCCCAAGGCGAGCACAAGAACACCATGGAGAACCATCTTCATCATCACCATCATCACCATCACCACTATCATCACCATCATCACTACCATCATCACTATCACTATCATCACCACCATCACCATCACCACGACCATCTTCATCATCACTACCATCACCATCATCACCACCACCACCATCACTATCATCATCACCATCATCATCATCACCATCATCACCACCACCACCATCATCATCACCACCACCATCACCACCATCATCATCATCACCACCACCATCATCACCACCATCACCACCATCATCATCACCACCATCACCACCATAATCACCACGACCATCTTCATCATCACCACCACCATCACTATCATCATCATTACCACCACCATCATCACCACCACCACCACCATCATCACCACCATCATCTTCATCATCACCATGTATTCATGTTGAACTTCTTTCGCACCGTACGTACCCAACCGTGCAAATCGGAAGTGCGTAGGAAGGACAACAAACTCTGGGGGTCTCCGTTTGGTGAGTTTTAAATGATTTTTTTTATCTAATATCGGCGCTGTAGTGTACAGTAGTGTAGTGTGTATTGTCGTGTATAATGTAGTGTATTGTATAGTGTACTATAAGGTGGTGTCGTGTGTAGTGTATAGTGTAGTGTATAGTGTAGTATGTATAGTGTAGTGTATAGTGTGTAGTATAGTGTATTGTATAGTGTAGTGTGTAGTGGGGTGTATAGTGGAGTGTGTAGTGTAGTGTGTAGTGCATAGTGTAGTACAGTGTATAGCGCAGTGTATAGCGTAGTGTATAGTGTAGTGTATAGTGTACTGCATAAGTGTATAGTGTAGTGTATAGTGTAGTGTATAGTGTAGTGTGTAGTGTAGTGTGTATAGTGGGGTGTATAGTGGGGTGTATAGTGGGGTGTATAGCGCAGTGTATAGCGGAGTATGTAGTGTGTAGTGCATAGTGTAGTGCATAGTGTAGTGTTTAGTGTAGTGTATGGTGTAGTGCATAAGTGTATAGTGTAGTGTATAGTGTAGTGTGTAGTGTATAGTGTAGTGTATAGTGTAGTGTATAGTGTAGTGTAGTGTGTAGTGTATAGTGTAGTGCATACGTGTATAGTGTAGTGTATAGTGTAGTGTATAGTGTAGTGTGTAGTTGCGGGGGAAGAACTACAAACTAACACACAAACAGCGGCTCTAAAGAAATGAGCTCTCAATCTATTGTAGTGGAGTAGTGTGGAGTAGTGTAGTGTGTAGTGTAGTGTATAGTAGTGTAGTGCAGTGTATAGTGTAGTGTATAGTAGTGTAGTGTGTAGTGCAGTGTGTAGTAGTGTAGTGTGTAGCGCTGTGTGTGTAGAACTTCTTTCGCACCGTACATAGCCAACCGTGCCAATCGGAGATGCGGGGGTGGACAACAAACCAATCCGTCCATTCTTGGACGGGAAAACACAGAGCCAGTGCCGGATCATCGTCGCAGCAGCAGCTACTACACACACACGTGTAGCAGTAGTAGTAGCTACACGTGTAGTAGTAGTAGCAGCAGCTACACGTGTAGCAGTAGTAGTAGCAGCAGCTACACGTGTAGCAGTAGTAGTAGCTACAACTACTACACGTGTAGTAGTAGCTACACGTGTAGTAGTAGTAGTAGCTACACGTGTAGTAGTAGCTACACGTGTAGTAGTAGTAGTAGCTGCACGTGTAGTAGTAGTAGCAGCTACACGTGTAGTAGTAGTAGCAGCTGCACGTGTAGTAGTAGTAGCAGCTGCACGTGTAGTAGTAGTAGCAGCTACACGTGTAGTAGTAGTAGCAGCTACACGTGTAGTAGTAGTAGCAGCTACACGTGTAGTAGTAGTAGCAGCTACACGTGTAGTAGTAGTAGCAGCTACACGTGTAGTAGTAGTAGCAGCTACACGTGTAGTAGTAGAGTAGTAGCAGCTACACGTGTAGTAGTAGTAGCAGCTACACGTGTAGTAGTAGTAGCAGCTACACGTGTAGTAGTAGTAGCAGCTACACGTGTAGTAGTAGTAGCAGCTACACGTGTAGTAGTAGTAGCAGCTACACGTGTAGTAGTAGTAGCTGCTACACGTGTAGTAGTAGTAGCTGCTACACGTGTAGTAGTAGTAGCTGCTACACGTGTAGTAGTAGTAGCTGCTACACGTGTAGTAGTAGTAGCTGCTACACGTGTAGTAGTAGTAGCTGCTACACGTGTAGTAGTAGTAGCTGCTACACGTGTAGTAGTAGTAGCTGCACATGTAGTAGTAGTAGTAGCTGCACATGTAGTAGTAGTAGTAGCTGCACGTGTAGTAGTAGCTGCTACACGTGTAGTGGTAGCTGCTACACGTGTAGTAGTAGCTGCTACACGTGTAGTAGTAGTGGTAGCTGCTACACGTGTAGTAGTAGTGGTAGCTGCTACACGTGTAGTAGTAGTGGTAGCTGCTACACGTGTAGTAGTAGTGGTAGCTGCTACACGTGTAGTAGTAGTGGTAGCTGCTACACGTGTAGTAGTAGTGGTAGCTGCTACACGTGTAGTAGTAGTGGTAGCTGCTACACGTGTAGTAGTAGTGGTAGCTGCTACACGTGTAGTAGTAGTGGTAGCTGCTACACGTGTAGTAGTAGTGGTAGCTGCTACACGTGTAGTAGTAGTGGTAGCTGCTACACGTGTAGTAGTAGTGGTAGCTGCTACACGTGTAGTAGTAGTGGTAGCTGCTACACGTGTAGTAGTAGTGGTAGCTGCTACACGTGTAGTAGTAGTGGTAGCTGCTACACGTGTAGTAGTAGTGGTAGCTGCTACACGTGTAGTAGTAGTGGTAGCTGCTACACGTGTAGTAGTAGTGGTAGCTGCTACACGTGTAGTAGTAGTGGTAGCTGCTACACGTGTAGTAGTAGTGGTAGCTGCTACACGTGTAGTAGTAGTGGTAGCTGCTACACGTGTAGTAGTAGTGGTAGCTGCTACACGTGTAGTAGTAGTGGTAGCTGCTACACGTGTAGTAGTAGTGGTAGCTGCTACACGTGTAGTAGTAGTGGTAGCTGCTACACGTGTAGTAGTAGTGGTAGCTGCTACACGTGTAGTAGTAGTGGTAGCTGCTACACGTGTAGTAGTAGTGGTAGCTGCTACACGTGTAGTAGTAGTGGTAGCTGCTACACGTGTAGTAGTAGTGGTAGCTGCTACACGTGTAGTAGTAGTGGTAGCTGCTACACGTGTAGTAGTAGTGGTAGCTGCTACACGTGTAGTAGTAGTGGTAGCTGCTACACGTGTAGTAGTAGTGGTAGCTGCTACACGTGTAGTAGTAGTGGTAGCTGCTACACGTGTAGTAGTAGTAGCTGCTACACGTGTAGTAGTAGTAGCAGCTACACGTGTAGTAGTAGCAGCTACACGTGTAGTAGTAGTAGCTACACGTGTAGTAGTAGCTGCTACACGTGTAGTAGTAGTAGCTGCTACACGTGTAGTAGTAGTAGCAGCTACACGTGTAGTAGTAGTAGCTACACGTGTAGTAGTAGTAGCTACACGTGTAGTAGTAGCAGTAGCAGCAGCAGCTACGGGACCCGCACTTTCAAGGGCCCCGCGCTAAACGCTTTGAAGCTATCAATTCCGGTTCAGCGATTCTGCACTTGCTCTATCACTATAGTACGATACCGCCTTCAACTTTTATGAACGACTGGGTGTTTAAGGTTCGCGATTTGTCGTATTATGTCTGTGTAAGAAAACGAAAATAAACAATTACTTTACTATGCAAGTTACTATTTTTTTTATATTTACGGGTTTTTATTTTTTTCAGGGCCCCTTTTATAACATCATATGCCACAGGCCCTGATTTTATCGATTCATTTTTTTCCCCTCCCGACAACTCACCGAGGTGGAGTCGAGCTTCAGCTCGGCAGCCGAAACACGCCACGAATGCCAGCACGAGAAGACCCCGGAGAATCACCATCATCATCACCTCCATCACCTCCACCACGAGAGCCGAATCAGAGAGCACTCGCTTCAGATTCTCACTCGCGAGCAGTCGACATCAAAGCCGTGAGAGGCGCTGCCGAGTTCGATTTAAGGGGAGGAGGGGAGGGGTGGGGGGGAGGGGTGGGGGGTGGGGGGGAGGGGTGGGGGGTGGGGGAGGAGGGGAGGGGTGGGGGGTGGGGGAGGAGGGGGGGGGGGGGAGGAGGGGGGGGGTGGGGGAGGAGGGGAGGGGGAGGGGAGGGGAGGAGAAGGGGAGGGGTGGGGGAGGAGGGGGGTGTGGGGGGTGGGGGAGGAGGGGAAGGGTGGGGGAGGAGGGGAAGGGTGGGGGAGGAGGGGAGGGGTGGGGGTGGGGGAGGAGGGGGGGGTGGGGGGTGGGGGAGGAGGGGGGGGTGGGGGGTGGGGGAGGAGGGGAGGGGAGGGGAGGGGGAGGGGAGGGGTGGGGGAGGAGGGGGGGGGTGGGGCGTGGGGGG
>NC_083840.1:1610839-1629666 GCF_015708825.2 Lethenteron reissneri
GATGGACGGGTTTGGCTCACTTGATGGACTGAGTCTGGCTCACTTGATGACTGGTCTGGCTCATTTAATGTACTGGTCTGGCTCACTTGATGGACTGACTGTGGCTCACTTGATGGACTGGGTCTGGCTCACTTGATGGACTGACTGTGGCTCACTTGTGGACTGAGACGGCTCACTTGGTGGACTGCTCTGGCTCACGTGATGGACTGAGTCTGGCTCACTTGATGGACTGGGTCTGGCTCATTTGATGGACTGGGTCTGGCTCACTTGATGCACTGGTTCTGGCTCACTTGATGGACTGAGTCTGGCTCACTTGATGAACTGGGTCTGGCTCATTTAATGGACTGAGTCTGGCTCACTTAATGGACTGAGTCTGGCTCATTTAATGGACTGAGTCTGGCTCATTTATTGGACGGTCTGGCTCACTTGATGGACTGGTCTGGCTCACTTGATGGACTGGTCTGGCTCTTTAATGGACTGGTTCTAGGTTATCACTTGATGGACTGAGACTGGCTCACTTGATGGACTGAGTCTGGGTCATTTAATGGACTGAGTCTGGCTCACTTGATGGACTGAGACTGGCTCATTTAATGGACTGAGTCTGGCTCACTTGATGGACTGACTGTGGCTCACTTGATGGACTGGGTTTGGCTCACTTGATGGACTGAGTCTGGCTCACTTGATGGACTGGGTCTGGCTCATTTAATGTACTGGGTCTGGCTCACTTGATGGACTGACTGTGGCTCACTTGATGGACTGGGTCTGGCTCACTTGATGGACTGACTGTGGCTCACTTGATGGACTGAGACTGGCTCACTTGGTGGACTGACTCTGGCTCACGTGATGGACTGAGTCTGGCTCACTTGATGGACTGAGTCTGACTCACTTGATGGACTGACTGTGGCTCACTTGATGGACTGGGTTTGGCTCACTTGATGGACTGGGTCTGGCTCACTTGATGGACTGGTCTGGCTCACTTGATGGGCTGAGTCTGGCTCACTTGATGGACTTATTCTGGCTCACTTGATGGACTGGGTCTGGCTCACTTGATGGACTGGGTCTGGCTCACTTGATGGACTGGGTCTGGCTCACTTGATGGAACTGGGGTCTGGCTCACTTGATGGACTGGGTCTGGCTCACTTGATGGACTGGTTCTGGCTCACTTGATGGGCTGAGTCTGGCTCACTTGATGGACTGGGTCTGGCTCACTTGATGGACTGACTGTGGCTCACTTGATGGACTGAGTCTGGCTCACTTGATGACTGAGTCTGGCTCACTTGATGGGCTGAGTCTGGCTCACTTGATGGACTGGGTCTGGCTCACTTGATGGACTGGGTCTGGCTCACTTGATGGACTGGGTCTGGCTCACTTGATGGACTGGTTCTGGCTCACTTGATGGACTGGTTCTGGCTCACTTGATGGACTGGTTCTGGCTCACTTGATGCACTGGTTCTGGCTCACTTGATGGACTGAGTCTGGCTCACTTGATGAACTGGGGTCTGGCTCATTTAATGGACTGAGTCTGGCTCACTTGATGGACTGACTGTGGCTCACTTGATGGACGGAGTCTGGCTCACTTGATGGACTGGGTCTGGCTCCCTTGATGGACTGAGTCTGCTTCACTTGATGGACTGGGTGTGGCTCCCTGGATGGACTGGTTCTGGCTCACGTTGGTGGACTGACCTGTGGCTCAATGATGGACTGAGTCTGGCTCACTTGATGGACTGGTCTGGCTCACTTGATAGACTGGGTCTGACTCACTTGATGGACTGACTGTGGCTTCACTGATGGACTGGGTTTGGCTCACTTGATGGACTAGGGTCTGGCTCACTTGATGGACTGGTCTGGCTCACTTGATGGGCTGAGTCTGGCTCACTTGATGGACTTATTCTGGCTCACTTGATGGACTGGGTCTGGCGCACTTGATGGACTGGGTCTGGCTCACTTGATGGACTGGTCTGGCTCACTTGATGGACTGGGTCTGGCTCACTTGATGGACTGGTCTGGCTCACTTGATGGACTGGTTCTGGCTCACTTGAATGGGCTGAGTCTGGCTCACTTGATGGACTGGGTCTGGCTCACTTGATGGACTGACTGTGGCTCACTTGATGGACTGAGTCTGGCTCACTTGATGGACTGAGTCTGGCTCACTTGATGGGCTGAGTCTGGCTCACTTGATGGACTGGGTCTGGCTCACTTGATGGACTGGGTCTGGCTCACTTGATGGACTGGGTCTGGCTCACTTGATGGACTGGTTCTGGCTCACTTGATGGACTGGTTCTGGCTCACTTGATGGACTGGTTCTGGCTCACTTGATGCACTGGTTCTGGCTCACTTGATGGACTGAGTCTGGCTCACTTGATGAACTGGGTCTGGCTCATTTAATGGACTGAGTCTGGCTCACTTGATGGACTGACTGTGGCTCACTTGATGGACTGAGTCTGGCTCACTTGATGGACTGGGTCTGGCTCACTTGATGGACTGAGTCTGGCTCACTTGATGGACTGGGTCTGGCTCATTTAATGGACTGGTTCTAGGTCACTTGATGGACTGAGACTGGCTCACTTGATGGACTGAGTCTGGGTCATTTAATGGACTGAGTCTGGCTCACTTGATGGACTGAGACTGGCTCATTTAATGGACTGAGTCTGGCTCACTTGATGGACTGACTGTGGCTCACTTGATGGACTGGGTTTGGCTCACTTGATGGACTGAGTCTGGCTCACTTGATGGACTGGGTCTGGCTCATTTAATGTACTGGGTCTGGCTCACTTGATGGACTGACTGTGGCTCACTTGATGGACTGGGTCTGGCTCACTTGATGGACTGACTGTGGCTCACTTGATGGACTGAGACTGGCTCACTTGGTGGACTGACTCTGGCTCACGTGATGGACTGAGTCTGGCTCACTTGATGGACTGAGTCTGACTCACTTGATGGACTGACTGTGGCTCACTTTGATGGACTGGGTTTGGCTCACTTGATGGACTGGGTCTGGCTCACTTGATGGACTGGTCTGGCTCACTTGATGGGCTGAGTCTGGCTCACTTGATGGACTTATTTTGATGGACTGGGTTCGGCTCACTTGATGGACTGGGTCTGGCTCACTTGATGGACTGGGTCTGGCTCACTTGATGGACTGGGTCGGCTCACTTGATGGACTGGGTCTGGCTCACTTGATGGACTGGTTCTGGCTCACTTGATGGGCTGAGTCTGGCTCACTTGATGGACTGGGTCTGGCTCACTTGATGGACTGACTGTGGCTCACTTGATGGACTGAGTCTGGCTCACTTGATGGACTGAGTCTGGCTCACTTGATGGGCTGAGTCTGGCTCACTTGATGGACTGGGTCTGGCTCACTTGATGGACTGGGTCTGGCTCACTTGATGGACTGGGTCTGGCTCACTTGATGGACTGGTTCTGGCTCACTTGAGGACTGGTTCTGGCTCACTTGATGGACTGTTCTGGCTCACTTGATGCACTGGTTCTGGCTCACTTGATGGACTGAGTCTGGCTCACTTGATGAACTGGGTCTGGCTCATTTAATGGACTGAGTCTGGCTCACTTGATGGACTGACTGTGGCTCACTTGATGGACTGAGTCTGGCTCACTTGATGGACTGGGTCTGGCTCACTTGATGGACTGAGTCTGGCTCACTTGATGGACTGGGTGTGGCTCCCTTGATGGACTGGTTCTGGCTCACTTGGTGGACTGACTGTGGCTCAATTGATGGACTGAGTCTGGCTCACTTGATGGACTGGGTCTGGCTCACTTGATAGACTGGGTCTGACTCACTTGATGGACTGACTGTGGCTCACTTGATGGACTGGGTTTGGCTCACTTGATGGACTGGGTCTGGCTCACTTGATGGACTGGTCTGGCTCACTTGATGGGCTGAGTCTGGCTCACTTGATGGACTTATTCTGGCTCACTTGATGGACTGGGTCTGGCTCACTTGATGGACTGGGTCTGGCTCACTTGATGGACTGGGTCTGGCTCACTTGATGGACTGGGTCTGGCTCACTTGATGGACTGGGTCTGGCTCACTTGATGGACTGGTTCTGGCTCACTTGATGGGCTGAGTCTGGCTCACTTGATGGACTGGGTCTGGCTCACTTGATGGACTGACTGTGGCTCACTTGATGGACTGAGTCTGGCTCACTTGATGGACTGAGTCTGGCTCACTTGATGGGCTGAGTCTGGCTCACTTGATGAACTGGGTCTGGCTCATTTAATGGACTGAGTCTGGCTCACTTGATGGACTGACTGTGGCTCACTTGATGGACTGAGTCTGGCTCACTTGATGGACTGGGTCTGGCTCACTTGATGGACTGAGTCTGGCTCACTTGATGGACTGGGTGTGGCTCCCTTGATGGACTGGTTCTGGCTCACTTGGTGGACTGACTGTGGCTCAATTGATGGACTGAGTCTGGCTCACTTGATGGACTGGGTCTGGCTCACTTGATAGACTGGGTCTGACTCACTTGATGGACTGACTGTGGCTCACTTGATGGACTGGGTTTGGCTCACTTGATGGACTGGGTCTGGCTCACTTGATGGACTGGTCTGCTCACTTGATGGGCGAGTCTGGCTCACTTGATGGACTTATTCTGGCTCACTTGATGGACTGGGTCTGGCTCACTTGATGGACTGGGTCTGGCTCACTTGATGGACTGGGTCTGGCTCACTTGATGGACTGGGTCTGGCTCACTTGATGGACTGGGTCTGGCTCACTTGATGGACTGGTTCTGGCTCACTTGATGGGCTGAGTCTGGCTCACTTGATGGACTGGGTCTGGCTCACTTGATGGACTGACTGTGGCTCACTTGATGGACTGAGTCTGGCTCACTTGATGGACTGAGTCTGGCTCACTTGATGGGCTGAGTCTGGCTCACTTGATGGACTGGGTCTGGCTCACTTGATGGACTGGGTCTGGCTCACTTGATGGACTGGGTCTGGCTCACTTGATGGACTGGTTCTGGCTCACTTGATGGACTGGTTCTGGCTCACTTGATGGACTGGTTCTGGCTCACTTGATGCACTGGTTCTGGCTCACTTGATGGACTGAGTCTGGCTCACTTGATGAACTGGGTCTGGCTCATTTAATGGACTGAGTCTGGCTCACTTGATGGACTGACTGTGGCTCACTTGATGGACTGAGTCTGGCTCACTTGATGGACTGGGTCTGGCTCACTTGATGGACTGAGTCTGGCTCACTTGATGGACTGGGTGTGGCTCCCTTGATGGACTGGTTCTGGCTCACTTTTGGACTGACTGTGGCTCAATTGATGGACTGAGTCTGGCTCACTTGATGGACTGGGTCTGGCTCACTTGATAGACTGGGTCTGACTCACTTGATGGACTGGGTCTGGCTCACTTGATGGACTGAGTCTGGCTCACTTGATGGACTTGTTCTGGCTCACTTGGTGGACTGATTGTGGCTCACTTGATGGACTGGGTCTGGCTCACTTGATGGACTGGGTCTGGCTCACTTGATGGACTGGGTCTGGCTCACTTGATGGACTGGGTCTGGCTCACTTGATGGACTGGGTCTGGCTCACTTGATGGACTGGGTCTGGCTCACTTGATGCACTGGTTCTGGCTCACTTGATGGACTGGTTCTCGCTCACTTGATGGACTGGTTCTGGCTCACTTGATGGGCTGAGTCTGGCTCACTTGATGGACTGAGTCTGGCTCACTTGATGGACTGGGTCTGGCTCACTTGATGGACTGACTGTGGCTCACTTGATGGACTGGGTCTGGCTCACTTGATGGACTGAGTCTGGCTCACTTGATGGACTTGTTCTGGCTCACTTGATGGACTGACTGTGGCTCACTTGATGGACTGAGTCTGGCTCACTTGATGGACTGGTTCTGGCTCACTTGATGGACTGGGTCTGGCTCACTTGATGGACTGGTTCTGGCTCACTTGGTGGACTGATTGTGGCTCACTTGATGGACTGAGTCTGGCTCACTTGATGGACTGGTTTCTGGCTCACTTGATGGGCTGGGTCTGGCTCACTTGATGGACTGACTGTGGCTCACTTGATGGACTGGGTCTGGCTCACTTGATGGACTGAGTCTGGCTCACTTGATGGACTTGTTCTGGCTCACTTGGTGGACTGATTGTGGCTCACTTGATGGACTGAGTCTGGCTCACTTGATGGACTGGGTCTGGCTCACTTGATGGACTGGGTCTGGCTCACTTGATGGACTTGTTCTGGCTCACTTGGTGGACTGGGTCTGGCTCAATTTATGGACTGAGTCTGGCTCACTTGATGGACTGGGTCTGGCTCACTTGATGGACTGAGTCTGGCTCATTTGATGGGCTAAGTCTGGCTCACTTGATGGACTTATTCTGGCTCACTTGATGGACTGGGTCTGGCTCAGTTGATGGACTGGGTCTGGCTCACTTGATGGACTGGTCTGGCTCACTTGATGGACTGAGACTGGCTCATTTAATGGACTGAGTCTGGCTCACTTGATGGACTGACTGTGGCTCACTTGATGGACTGGGTTTGGCTCACTTGATGGACTGAGTCTGGCTCACTTGATGGACTGGGTCTGGCTCATTTAATGTACTGGGTCTGGCTCACTTGATGGACTGACTGTGGCTCACTTGATGGACTGGGTCTGGCTCACTTGATGGACTGACTGTGGCTCACTTGATGGACTGAGACTGGCTCACTTGGTGGACTGACTCTGGCTCACGTGATGGACTGAGTCTGGCTCACTTGATGGACTGGGTCTGGCTCATTTGATGGACTGGGTCTGGCTCACTTGATGCACTGGTTCTGGCTCACTTGATGGACTGAGTCTGGCTCACTTGATGAACTGGGTCTGGCTCATTTAATGGACTGAGTCTGGCTCACTTAATGGACTGAGTCTGGCTCATTTAATGGACTGAGTCTGGCTCATTTATTGGACTGGGTCTGGCTCACTTGATGGACTGAGTCTGGCTCACTTGATGGACTGGGTCTGGCTCATTTAATGGACTGGTTCTAGGTCACTTGATGGACTGAGACTGGCTCACTTGATGGACTGAGTCTGGGTCATTTAATGGACTGAGTCTGGCTCACTTGATGGACTGAGACTGGCTCATTTAATGGACTGAGTCTGGCTCACTTGATGGACTGACTGTGGCTCACTTGATGGACTGGGTTTGGCTCACTTGATGGACTGAGTCTGGCTCACTTGATGGACTGGGTCTGGCTCATTTAATGTACTGGGTCTGGCTCACTTGATGGACTGACTGTGGCTCACTTGATGGACTGGGTCTGGCTCACTTGATGGACTGACTGTGGCTCACTTGATGGACTGAGACTGGCTCACTTGGTGGACTGACTCTGGCTCACGTGATGGACTGAGTCTGGCTCACTTGATGGACTGAGTCTGACTCACTTGATGGACTGACTGTGGCTCACTTGATGGACTGGGTTTGGCTCACTTGATGGACTGGGTCTGGCTCACTTGATGGACTGGTCTGGCTCACTTGATGGGCTGAGTCTGGCTCACTTGATGGACTTATTCTGGCTCACTTGATGGACTGGGTCTGGCTCACTTGATGGACTGGGTCTGGCTCACTTGATGGACTGGGTCTGGCTCACTTGATGGACTGGGTCTGGCTCACTTGATGGACTGGGTCTGGCTCACTTGATGGACTGGTTCTGGCTCACTTGATGGGCTGAGTCTGGCTCACTTGATGGACTGGGTCTGGCTCACTTGATGGACTGACTGTGGCTCACTTGATGGACTGAGTCTGGCTCACTTGATGGACTGAGTCTGGCTCACTTGATGGGCTGAGTCTGGCTCACTTGATGGACTGGGTCTGGCTCACTTGATGGACTGGGTCTGGCTCACTTGATGGACTGGGTCTGGCTCACTTGATGGACTGGTTCTGGCTCACTTGATGGACTGGTTCTGGCTCACTTGATGGACTGGTTCTGGCTCACTTGATGCACTGGTTCTGGCTCACTTGATGGACTGAGTCTGGCTCACTTGATGAACTGGGTCTGGCTCATTTAATGGACTGAGTCTGGCTCACTTGATGGACTGACTGTGGCTCACTTGATGGACTGAGTCTGGCTCACTTGATGGACTGGGTCTGGCTCACTTGATGGACTGAGTCTGGCTCACTTGATGGACTGGGTCTGGCTCCCTTGATGGACTGGTTCTGGCTCACTTGGTGGACTGACTGTGGCTCAATTGATGGACTGAGTCTGGCTCACTTGATGGACTGGGTCTGGCTCACTTGATAGACTGGGTCTGACTCACTTGATGGACTGGGTCTGGCTCACTTGATGGACTGAGTCTGGCTCACTTGATGGACTTGTTCTGGCTCACTTGGTGGACTGATTGTGGCTCACTTGATGGACTGGGTCTGGCTCACTTGATGGACTGGGTCTGGCTCACTTGATGGACTGGGTCTGGCTCACTTGATGGACTGGGTCTGGCTCACTTGATGGACTGGGTCTGGCTCACTTGATGGACTGGGTCTGGC
Organism: Lethenteron reissneri; assembly: GCF_015708825.2. Classification (NCBI taxonomy): domain Eukaryota; kingdom Metazoa; phylum Chordata; class Hyperoartia; order Petromyzontiformes; family Petromyzontidae; genus Lethenteron; species Lethenteron reissneri. Next base: position 1,619,340 of record NC_083840.1, read on the forward strand.
TCACTTGATGCACTGGTTCTGGCTCACTTGATGGACTGGTTCTCGCTCACTTGATGGACTGGTTCTGGCTCACTTGATGGGCTGAGTCTGGCTCACTTGATGGACTGAGTCTGGCTCACTTGATGGACTGGGTCTGGCTCACTTGATGGACTGACTGTGGCTCACTTGATGGACTGGGTCTGGCTCACTTGATGGACTGAGTCTGGCTCACTTGATGGACTTGTTCTGGCTCACTTGATGGACTGACTGTGGCTCACTTGATGGACTGAGTCTGGCTCACTTGATGGACTGGTTCTGGCTCACTTGATGGACTGGGTCTGGCTCACTTGATGGACTGGTTCTGGCTCACTTGGTGGACTGATTGTGGCTCACTTGATGGACTGAGTCTGGCTCACTTGATGGACTGGTTCTGGCTCACTTGATGGGCTGGGTCTGGCTCACTTGATGGACTGACTGTGGCTCACTTGATGGACTGGGTCTGGCTCACTTGATGGACTGAGTCTGGCTCACTTGATGGACTTGTTCTGGCTCACTTGGTGGACTGATTGTGGCTCACTTGATGGACTGAGTCTGGCTCACTTGATGGACTGGGTCTGGCTCACTTGATGGACTGGGTCTGGCTCACTTGATGGACTTGTTCTGGCTCACTTGGTGGACTGGGTCTGGTTCAATTTATGGACTGAGTCTGGCTCACTTGATGGACTGGGTCTGGCTCACTTGATGGACTGAGTCTGGCTCATTTGATGGGCTAAGTCTGGCTCACTTGATGGACTTATTCTGGCTCACTTGATGGACTGGGTCTGGCTCAGTTGATGGACTGGGTCTGGCTCACTTGATGGACTGGTCTGGCTCACTTGATGGGCTGAGTCTGGCTCACTTGATGGACTTATTCTGGCTCACTTGATGGACTGGGTCTGGCTCACTTGATGGACTGGGTCTGGCTCACTTGATGGACTGGTTCTGGCTCACTTGATGGACTGGGTCTGGCTCACTTGATGGACTGGGTCTGGCTCACTTGATGGACTGGGTCTGGCTCACTTGATGGACTGGTTCTGGCTCACTTGATGGGCTGAGTCTGGCTCACTTGATGGACTGGGTCTGGCTCACTTGATGGACTGACTGTGGCTCACTTGATTGACTGAGTCTGGCTCACTTGATGGACTGAGTCTGGCTCACTTGATGGGCTGAGTCTGGCTCACTTGATGGACTGGGTCTGGCTCACTTGATGGACTGACTGTGGCTCACTTGATGGACTGAGTCTGGCTCACTTGATGGACTGGGTCTGGCTCACTTGATGGACTGGGTCTGGCTCACTTGATGGACTGGGTCTGGCTCACTTGATGGACTGGGTCTGGCTCACTTGATGGACTGGGTCTGGCTCACTTGATGGACTGGGTCTGGCTCACTTGATGGACTGGGTCTGGCTCACTTGATGGACTGGGTCTGGCTCACTTGATGGACTGGGTCTGGCTCACTTGATGCACTGGTTCTGGCTCACTTGATGGACTGGTTCTCGCTCACTTGATGGACTGGTTCTGGCTCACTTGATGGGCTGAGTCTGGCTCACTTGATGGACTGGGTCTGGCTCACTTGATGGACTGGGTCTGGCTCACTTGATGGACTGGTCTGGCTCACTTGATGGGCTGAGTCTGGCTCACTTGATGGACTTATTCTGGCTCACTTGATGGACTGGGTCTGGCTCACTTGATGGACTGGATCTGGCTCACTTGATGGACTGGGTCTGGCTCACTTGATGGACTGGGTCTGGCTCACTTGATGGACTGGGTCTGGCTCACTTGATGGACTGGTTCTGGCTCACTTGATGGGCTGAGTCTGGCTCACTTGATGGACTGGGTCTGGCTCACTTGATGGACTGACTGTGGCTCACTTGATGGACTGAGTCTGGCTCACTTGATGGACTGAGTCTGGCTCACTTGATGGGCTGAGTCTGGCTCACTTGATGGACTGGGTCTGGCTCACTTGATGGACTGACTGTGGCTCACTTGATGGACTGAGTCTGGCTCACTTGATGGACTGGGTCTGGCTCACTTGATGGACTGGGTCTGGCTCACTTGATGGACTGGGTCTGGCTCACTTGATGGACTGGGTCTGGCTCACTTGATGGACTGGGTCTGGCTCACTTGATGGACTGGGTCTGGCTCACTTGATGCACTGGTTCTGGCTCACTTGATGGACTGGTCTGGCTCACTTGATGAACTGGGTCTGGCTCATTTAATGGACTGAGTCTGGCTCACTTGATGGACTGGGTCTGGCTCATTTAATGGACTGAGTCTGGCTCATTTATTTGACTGGGTCTGGCTCACTTGATGGACTGGGTCTGGCTCACTTGATGGACTGGGTCTGGCTCACTTGATGGACTGGTTCTGGCTCACTTGATGGGCTGAGTCTGGCTCACTTGATGGACTGGGTCTGGCTCACTTGATGGACTGACTGTGGCTCACTTGATGGACTGAGTCTGGCTCACTTGATGGACTGACTGTGGCTCAATTGATGGACTGAGTCTGGCTCACTTGATGGACTGGGTCTGGCTCACTTGATAGACTGGGTCTGACTCACTTGATGGACTGGGTCTGGCTCACTTGATGGACTGAGTCTGGCTCACTTGATGGACTTGTTCTGGCTCACTTGGTGGACTGATTGTGGCTCACTTGATGGACTGGGTCTGGCTCACTTGATGGACTGGGTCTGGCTAACTTGATGGACTGGGTCTGGCTCACTTGATGGACTGGGTCTGGCTCACTTGATGGACTGGGTCTGGCTCACTTGATGCACTGGTTCTGGCTCACTTGATGGACTGGTTCTCGCTCACTTGATGGACTGGTTCTGGCTCACTTGATGGGCTGAGTCTGGCTCACTTGATGGACTGAGTCTGGCTCATTTAATGGACTGAGTCTGGCTCATTTATTGGACTGGGTCTGGCTCACTTGATGGACTGGTTCTGGCTCACTTGATGGACTGGTTCTGGCTCACTTGATGGACTGAGTCTGGCTCACTTGATGAACTGGGTCTGGCTCATTTAATGGACTGAGTCTGGCTCACTTGATGGACTGACTGTGGCTCACTTGATGGACTGAGTCTGGCTCACTTGATGGACTGGGTCTGGCTCACTTGATGGACTGAGTCTGGCTCACTTGATGGACTGGGTGTGGCTCCCTTGATGGACTGGTTCTGGCTCACTTGGTGGACTGACTGTGGCTCAATTGATGGACTGAGTCTGGCTCACTTGATGGACTGGGTCTGGCTCACTTGATAGACTGGGTCTGACTCACTTGATGGACTGGGTCTGGCTCACTTGATGGACTGAGTCTGGCTCACTTGATGGACTTGTTCTGGCTCACTTGGTGGACTGATTGTGGCTCACTTGATGGACTGGGTCTGGCTCACTTGATGGACTGGGTCTGGCTCACTTGATGGACTGGGTCTGGCTCACTTGATGGACTGGTTCTGGCTCACTTGATGGACTGGGTCTGGCTCACTTGATGGACTGGGTCTGGCTCACTTGATGCACTGGTTCTGGCTCACTTGATGGACTGGTTCTCGCTCACTTGATGGACTGGTTCTGGCTCACTTGATGGGCTGAGTCTGGCTCACTTGATGGACTGAGTCTGGCTCACTTGATGGACTGGGTCTGGCTCACTTGATGGACTGACTGTGGCTCACTTGATGGACTGGGTCTGGCTCACTTGATGGACTGAGTCTGGCTCACTTGATGGACTTGTTCTGGCTCACTTGATGGACTGACTGTGGCTCACTTGATGGACTGAGTCTGGCTCACTTGATGGACTGGTTCTGGCTCACTTGATGGACTGGGTCTGGCTCACTTGATGGACTGGTTCTGGCTCACTTGGTGGACTGATTGTGGCTCACTTGATGGACTGAGTCTGGCTCACTTGATGGACTGGTTCTGGCTCACTTGATGGGCTGGGTCTGGCTCACTTGATGGACTGACTGTGGCTCACTTGATGGACTGGGTCTGGCTCACTTGATTGACTGAGTCTGGCTCACTTGATGGACTTGTTCTGGCTCACTTGGTGGACTGATTGTGGCTCACTTGATGGACTGAGTCTGGCTCACTTGATGGACTGGGTCTGGCTCACTTGATGGACTGGGTCTGGCTCACTTGATGGACTTGTTCTGGCTCACTTGGTGGACTGGGTCTGGCTCAATTTATGGACTGAGTCTGGCTCACTTGATGGACTGGGTCTGGCTCACTTGATGGACTGAGTCTGGCTCATTTGATGGGCTGAGTCTGGCTCACTTGATGGACTTATTCTGGCTCACTTGATGGACTGGGTCTGGCTCACTTGATGGACTGGGTCTGGCTCACTTGATGGACTGGTCTGGCTCACTTGATGGGCTGAGTCTGGCTCACTTGATGGACTTATTCTGGCTCACTTGATGGACTGGGTCTGGCTCACTTGATGGACTGGGTCTGGCTCACTTGATGGACTGGTTCTGGCTCACTTGATGGACTGGGTTTGGTTCACTTGATGGACTGGGTCTGGCTCACTTGATGGACTGGGTCTGGCTCACTTGATGGACTGGTTCTGGCTCACTTGATGGGCTGAGTCTGGCTCACTTGATGGACTGGGTCTGGCTCACTTGATGGACTGACTGTGGCTCACTTGATTGACTGAGTCTGGCTCACTTGATGGACTGAGTCTGGCTCACTTGATGGGCTGAGTCTGGCTCACTTGATGGACTGGGTCTGGCTCACTTGATGGACTGACTGTGGCTCACTTGATGGACTGAGTCTGGCTCACTTGATGGACTGGGTCTGGCTCACTTGATGGACTGGGTCTGGCTCACTTGATGGACTGGGTCTGGCTCACTTGATGGACTGGGTCTGGCTCACTTGATGGACTGGGTCTGGCTCACTTGATGCACTGGTTCTGGCTCACTTGATGGACTGAGTCTGGCTCACTTGATGAACTGGGTCTGGCTCATTTAATGGACTGAGTCTGGCTCACTTAATGGACTGAGTCTGGCTCATTTAATGGACTGAGTCTGGCTCATTTATTTGACTGGGTCTGGCTCACTTGATGGACTGAGTCTGGCTCACTTGATGGACTGGGTCTGGCTCATTTAATGGACTGGTTCTAGGTCACTTGATGGACTGAGACTGGCTCACTTGATGGACTGAGTCTGGCTCATTTAATGGACTGAGTCTGGCTCACTTGATGGACTGAGACTGGCTCATTTAATGGACTGAGTCTGGCTCACTTGATGGACTGACTGTGGCTCACTTGATGGACTGGGTTTGGCTCACTTGATGGACTGAGTCTGGCTCACTTGATGGACTGGGTCTGGCTCATTTAATGTACTGGGTCTGGCTCACTTGATGGACTGACTGTGGCTCACTTGATGGACTGGGTCTGGCTCACTTGATGGACTGACTGTGGCTCACTTGATGGACTGAGACTGGCTCACTTGGTGGACTGACTCTGGCTCACGTGATGGACTGAGTCTGGCTCACTTGATGGACTGGGTCTGGCTCACTTGATGGACTGGGTCTGGCTCACTTGATGCACTGGTTCTGGCTCACTTGATGGACTGAGTCTGGCTCACTTGATGAACTGGGTCTGGCTCATTTAATGGACTGAGTCTGGCTCACTTAATGGACTGAGTCTGGCTCATTTAATGGACTGAGTCTGGCTCATTTATTGGACTGGGTCTGGCTCACTTGATGGACTGAGTCTGGCTCACTTGATGGACTGGGTCTGGCTCATTTAATGGACTGGTTCTAGGTCACTTGATGGACTGAGACTGGCTCACTTGATGGACTGAGTCTGGCTCATTTAATGGACTGAGTCTGGCTCACTTGATGGACTGAGACTGGCTCATTTAATGGACTGAGTCTGGCTCACTTGATGGACTGACTGTGGCTCACTTGATGGACTGGGTTTGGCTCACTTGATGGACTGAGTCTGGCTCACTTGATGGACTGGGTCTGGCTCATTTAATGTACTGGGTCTGGCTCACTTGATGGACTGACTGTGGCTCACTTGATGGACTGGGTCTGGCTCACTTGATGGACTGACTGTGGCTCACTTGATGGACTGAGACTGGCTCACTTGGTGGACTGACTCTGGCTCACGTGATGGACTGAGTCTGGCTCACTTGATGGACTGAGTCTGACTCACTTGATGGACTGACTGTGGCTCACTTGATGGACTGGGTTTGGCTCACTTGATGGGCTGAGTCTGGCTCACTTGATGGACTGACTGTGGCTCACTTGATGGACTGAGTCTGGCTCACTTGATGTACTGGTTCTGGGGGGGGGGGGGGGGCTAGGAGACGTTAACTACCTAGCCTGGTCGACAGGAGGTCGTGGGTTCCATCATCATCACGGTGGCTAGGAGATGTTAACTACCTCGCCTGGTGTACAGGAGGCCGTGGGTTCGATCCCGACCCTGACGATGTCTGCTGCTGTGTATGTGGAGTTTGCGTGTCTCTCTCTCCCCGTGGTCGCGTGGATTTTTTTTTAATCTCCGGGTCCTCCGGTTTCCCCCTCCACATTTAGAAGTATCAACACCACCACCACCACGCGTTGAGGAGTGTTGTAGCTGCTTACAAACATTTCCACGTGGTGATGATGATGATGAAAAGCCATTTCGTTGAGATAATCACTTGCGATGACCAGGTCGCTAAAGAAAACAGAGCTCCTACACAGCTCAGTGCGGGGGCCTGACCTGGTAACAAAGAATAAAGGTGAATAGTTTCGATGTAAAGCTTTCGTGACTGCAGGGATTCATCTTCTTGGTTCTTTCGGTAAAGTCACGTAGCAGGGAAATAATAAAATAATAAAAATAAAACAATTACATATTATCATGTTTAATAAAAAATAAAACATAATAAAATATTATGTTTTATTTTTATTATTTTATTACTTCCCTTCTACGCGACTTTACCGAAAGAACCAAGAAGAAAAAGGTAAATAGTGTTTAGGGGCCGTCCATAAATGACGTCACGCGATTTTGGACGAATTTTGACTCCCCCCCCTTCATCACGTGGCGTTACAAAAAATCAGACCCCCCTTTATGACGTCACAAAGCTCTGCCCCCCCCCCCCCAAAAATATAAAACATTCTTCAAATCGCTTTAAACTATTGTCATTGTAGTGCGTATTTAATGTGGCGCTGCACTCTGATGTTGTAGGAGAAAACATTTATCAAAAAGTCTATTTAATTAAGTAGAACGTGTTGTCTATATTTATTTAAATTTGCGCATTTTGACGTGACGTCACATTTCTCAACCCCCCTCCCCCCTCGTCACACATCGTCACAAATGTCTGACCCCCCCCCTCTAGGTGCGTGACGTCATTTATGGACGGCTCCTCATGTTAACGAACAAATCGTGCCTGATGGAAACAAAATGGGTTGGAACTCACCTTGCCCCGATATCACTGGTCAACACACTTTTTCTGGCACGAGGTATTCCAACGGTGTTAATGTAATTTTGGGGTGCTGATTCCAAATCTGGCATCAGTTTTTGTCTATCACATCAGGTTTTTGAGATATCAAATATTGCATTTTCAATAAAAACTGCGGAAGAAAAATATAAAATAAATGTGGATATCTACCTAAAATGACATTATAAACACACCATCCTAAAAATACAGCACCATATTTTAACACTAAAGCAGTCACTGACTCGCATCAACCTGCAATCATAAGTGACGGAGTTAATTTCGGGTAAAATTAATGAAAATGGGGTATGCCGATAGCATAAAAATGAGATGTGATAGAGCAAATCTGAGATCAGATTAGGAATCAGCACCCTGAAATTAGTCTAGAACAGCTGCAAAAGTCCAGGCCAGAGTTTTTGTTGTTGTTGACCAGTGTTATTGAACCTTATGGCGGAATTCAAAACGGTAATCAATGAATTCATCTGTTGGTGACTCCGTTCCACCGCGCAGATCGTTTTGTTGCCGTGTCGTCCAACCAATGCGCAGAAGAAACAAAACTTTGAAACTTCGATCTGGATTTGAAGCTTTCGTGACTGCACGAATCCATTCTCTGTGGTTATTTCGGGTAAAGTGACGTAGGTAGAAAAAAAATTAACCCGTAAAAACAAAGTTTTTCACTCTAAATCCTTTATATGCGTGGCGGCTAGAGTCCTCTCGTCCTCTGGCTTGAGATGGCTGCCACCTATGGGTCAGATGATTGTCTGCCAGCATTAATCAATTGGTAATTAAATATGAAAAAATGTTTCCCTAAACAGTGTAAAATTTTGGAAAAAATTTTTCACGAAAATTAATTGTCACGCACAACCAGTCTGTGTGGAAAATGTCAGCTCGATTGGATCACGGGAAATGGGTTAAAAAACGACCGAAAGATTTGCACGGTCGTAAGCAAGCAAGCAAGTGAACTTAATATAAAGGATTTAATAAAAATAATCGATCGCAACGCAAGCAACCGTCATCAGGTGGGACAACCATGGCAAGAGACAACTACTGAAGTTGACTTCAGTTATACTGGTAGGAACCTCTTGGTTACACCAGCCCACAGGGGATTATTGTGTCCGTCCGTGCGTCCGTCGTGCATCCAAAAATGGGAGGGGTGGGGCTGGGTGGAGAGGGGAGGGTGGGGAGGGGCTAGGTAGGGAGGGGAGGGTGGGGCCGGGTGGGGAGGGTGGGGAGGGTGGGAAGGGTGGGGAGGGGGAGGGTGGGGAGGGGCTGGGTGGGGAGGGTGGGGAGGGGGAGGGTGGGGAGGGGCTGTGTGGGGAGGGTGGGGAGGGGCTGGGTGGTGAGTGTGGGGAGGGGCTGGGTGGGGAGCGTGGGGTTGGGTGGGGCGTGGGAGGGTGGGGCTGGGTGGGGAGGGTGGAGAGGGGCTGGGTGGATAGGGGAGGGTGGGGAGGGGCTGGGTGGTGTGGGGAGGGGCTGGGTGGGGAGGGTGGGGTTGGGTGGGGCGTGGGAGGGGGGGGCTGGGTGGGGAGGGGCTGGTCACCCCGTGGTGCCCTTATAAAACTCAACGTTTAACCTACTCACGCCGGCTTGTGCCAGCCCTCACAGTCGGGCATATTTGCGGAATACACCACGCCGCCGTTGACCCTGGTAATTGACCGACCTGCTGCTGAAACTGCAGCAGCAGCAACTGCAGCAGCAGCAGTAACTGCAGCTCCCTTTGATGCTGTTAATCCTGCATAATGCACATGCATATGCAGTACTAATCACATTCCTGCATTTCCCATAAATATGCTAAGTTCCTCTTGATATGCAAATTCCTTTGTCAATGCGCCCAGCTTATATATATGCTCCAAGCTCGTGTGCTGTTTCATTCAGACTCTGTCACCTCGACGGACCTGGTTTTCACCTGAGGACGGCTGCTTGCGTTGTGGCCGAAACGTCGTGAGAATAATTTTATTATGTTTTATTTTTATTATTTTATTACTTCCCTTCTACGTGACTTTACCGAAAGAACCAAGAAGATCAATAAGCGGCATTCGCCACTAAGTTGCGGTGACGTCACCACGGCGCTTGTGCCAGACCATGTGGACGTTGAGGCCACGTGAAGTGTCGAACGCCTGCCGGCAGGTCACGGGGCAGACCCAGCAGGTGACATGGGTCGAATGACTGAGATGAGTGGCCGATGCACCACCTGTGCCTCCTTTTGTGCCATCTTGGTGTATTTTAGTCACCCGGCGCTCCGCTCGTTGTTGTGAGCGTCGCTCCTCCGCCCTCCGTTGTTGTTGGAGGGCGACTGCCTCCAACTGCCCAGTAGCAGCGTCCTTCACGAGCTTCCTCCACAGAGGCCGTTGCTAACACCGCTGGTACCACTCATCGGCAAGTCCACTCGGCTCCACATCCTCCTGTACCACATCACTCCATCTCTTCTCTAGCCCTTGCCATGCCCGTTTAGCCCCTTCTATCTGGCCGAACAAAAGTTGTTTCGGCATGCGGTGGCTGGGCATGTGGGCTACATGACCCAGCCAATGCAGTCTTGCCTGCCGGAGGAGCTCACCGATGGGACTTGGTCCAGATCTTTCAAGGATTTGTGAGCTGCTTACACAATCCAGCCTGGTTAAACCCAGGATGGAACGTAGGCAGGCCAGTCTAAATGTTTCTAACCGATGAAGATGTTCCATTAGGGGGGTCCACGTTTCGCAGGCGTAGAGAAGGGAGGGCATGACAGGCCGAGAAGATATGAAGCTTCTTATGGAGCGACAGACCAGGTAGCTTCCACACAGCGTTACGCAACCAATGAAAAGATAATGCCGCTTGACTGATTCAGAGTGAGACTTCCGCTGTCAAACCGGAGCCGGTCATGAGCACACTGCCCAGGTATGGGAAACTCTCCACTCTCTCC
>NC_083840.1:1633899-1848581 GCF_015708825.2 Lethenteron reissneri
CGGGACAGCTCCAGCATCTTCACCAGGATGAGAGGTTCCAGCAGGTCAGGCTCCGTCTCCGGGTATGCAGCCATAGCCAGTTCCAGCACCGCGCCCCTATACGCCACTGGAGACTCCTCGGGTGCACGCTGTCGTTGCACAAACCGGCGATGAGCATCGTCCGGTGGCTCGTAAGCGTCAGCCATTTCGTCGAATACACCTCGCAACGTTTTCTTCTTCGCGGCTTTTATCGAGCGAAAGATTCTAACAGACTCGTCATCGAGAAGAGTCAGAAGAACTTCTAATGCCTCAGTCCACCTCGCCGTGCGTACCGCTGCTAAAAATCTGCAGGCGAACGCACTCCAATCGCCCCCGATGGAGAATTCTTTTACAGTCGTTAAGTGACGACTGCGACCTCTTGGCGCGCTCCCTCCAGCCGCTGACTCATCGGGTGGCAGATTCAACATGGCGTCGCAACGTGGTGTCGACAAGATGGCGACCTTACGCCGCGAAGGGGCCAAAATGGCGGCTTCCCGCCTTTCCTCGTGCGCCACGCCCAAGATGGCGTCCTCACGCCGCGTGGCTGATGGCGTCGACAGCGAAAACAACCCGGGCTCCTGTGGACCACCAACATCTCCTCCAGACGCCGTTCTCGGCGTGACGAGCTCACACAACTGTACAAGTACGTTCTTGAGAGTTTCAAGTTGCTCCGCCATCTGACTCCATCTTAAATCCACGTCCTTTGGTGCAGACGGGTCCGCCGACGCGACGACCTCTTGGACCCCCGGACCAGCACTCGTCCCAGCACGGATCTCCTCCTCTGCCAGAGTCAGGTCCACCGTAGGAGGAAGGTCTTCGTCGTCGGAAGAAGAAGCCGATGCCGGAGATGGAATATTCTTTTTTCTCAGTTGTTTTGCCATGCCGTTACACTTCCAACACCAGTGTAATAAAAGACTCGGACGCTTCTCTCTGTCCTGTGTCCTTTATTTGGGTTCGATCTCTTTTCCCTCACGGCACTCCCCCTTACTCTTCGCTCTGCAGCCCCAGGCTGCTATCGCTCACGTAGCCCACTTCACAGCACTCCCCTATATACTCTTCGCTCTGCAGCCCCAGGCTGCTGTCGCTCACGTAGCCCACTTCCCTCCTTGCAGACCCGCTGCTGTCTCGTCGTGCAGACCCCCGCTGCCCAACTCCACCCTTGCAGACCCGCTGCTCTCTCTGCAGTCTCCTCGCTGCTCCTCCAGCCCCGGGGTCGGTCACCGTTGGCCGACGGTGCCGATCCTCGGGGTCTGTGTGTGTGGCGATCTCGCCACTCTCTCTCTTCCCCACTCCGCCCTGCGTGGCCTCACACTTTCCCAGTCTCCGATCACTCCCTACCGCTTCCGGTTTCCCCCCTTATAGACCTGAACCCTCTCCCCCACGTGACGTAACTCCTCCCCCCATAACGTCACCTCCGGAAGGTCGTCCACGCCCGCATTACACATATATGGCAGCTGCTGATCAAATTTAATATATTTTTACTTCTTAACATTTCTGGGTGGATTAAGGCATGGGGTTGATTTAGGGTTAATTAATTAAATGCATGCCAGGAAATCGAACAAAGCTGTTTTTTATAGAAAACTTATTTGAAGTCCATGGCCATCCGTGCTTTCTTGTGCAGCACACGCACGGAAAGCAGACGAAATTCTTCTTCTATTTCATGATCGACAACTTCCTCATCGCTCTCCTCCAGCCTATTGCTGCCCTCAAAATCGTACGAGTGTGCTGAGGGTAAGCACTCAGGCTCCACTACACGAGGGAAGGGAGGCGTGCGTGGGTCACACAGAGCGGACAGAGTGGCATCATCATCATCATCGCTAAAGGAATCCTCATCGTCATCCAGATCAATTCTGCGGGACAACCGGGAATGGGTGTTCAGCATCTGCTTCTTCATCATCAGGATGGATTTGACCCTCAGCAGTTCGTTAACCTTAATCACCAATTCCTCCAGCAGGCACACAGCGCGGTGGTGAATAAACAAAGATGCTGGTGGTGCTGCTGTTGATGTTGGCTGGGAGGAGGTGTCGAGGCCCAGAGCCACGATGGCGTCCACAGCAGATGTTATCCTCTTTACGTGGGACCCCTTCTCTGCTGCACGTCGCTTCATGCGACCTTTTTCTTCCAACACCAAACGCAGGCGCACTTTGGCCTTGGCCTGTGCCGCCTTCACTTCCTCCTCGCGATTATTTAAATTCGTCTTCAGCTCTTCAATCCTCACCTTGGTGTTCCAGATTTCCTTCACGGCAAGTACATGCATGTCACAACGAGCAAGCTGATACTCCTCATCCTCCTCATCATGGTGAATTGGCAGTTCTATGAGAGGCAATCTGCTGGGGGTCTGTGTAACCCGGTTTTCAGTCGTCTGATTCTCCATGAATATTCTCATTTCCTTCTTGGCTGTAACTCTTAATTCTCGGCGCAAATTATTGGAGTGAAAAGAGATTTTCTCCTGTGTAGATGCCTCTAATAGCTGCTTAATCTGGGCAGCAATTCCCTTTTTTTCAATCAGAGCCTTTCGGGTCGTGGCCTTGCAGAAAGATGCCATCTTCTTTAGTCTATTCATTTCTGAAGAGAGACTCTTCTGACACTTGCTGCGTCGGTTGTGCTCCATTCTGAGATCCTCCAATTCGGATCTGAGGTTTTCCAGGACGTCCTTTAACTGGTCGAACCGTGCTGTGGCAACCACGAACTTCTTCTGGGTTTTGGAAGTACGCCTGATACGGGCACTGTCGAGGCTGTGTCTCGCTTGAGCCAACCTTTTCCCCTCAGTCAGGATGGCTGCATCCAGCTCCTGTTTCTTCTTCTGCTTTCGCAATGTCTTGCTCGATAGCTCGGCGAGCTTCCTCTCCAGTACCTTGTGGGAGGTCCAGTCTAGAAATGGAGCCATATTCTTTCTGATAGCAACGGGCTCATTCCATGGCTTGGAACGATTGTTACGCACCTCTCCACGGCTGGCCAAACCACTCTCCCCTGGGCGTAGTAGTGGAGGCATGTGGACAGGAGGCATAGGAGGAATAGAATTCAGATGAGGCTTTGGCATTTTCAAAAGACTGCTTATCATAAGACCCTCTTTCTGAATGTACTGTGAGACGCAGTAAGCCTTCTTTGTCTGTCGGTGAGGTTGCCTATAGAACTCTGCTACTTCTGATGATGACGTTGGTAAAGATGTGACTGATATAATTGGAAGTAGGTGAGCCTCTACTTATCGTTCTGGCTGCAGGAAGTGATGATGTCACAGGATGCACGTGATTTCCTTGACGTGGCACACTCAGCATCACGTGGTGTGCAGCCAATTGTGACGCAACAATAGGATGTGTGATTGAATGCGTGCGTTTATGTAAATGTTTATTTTAATGTGTGTGTGCTTGCATTTTTGTAAGCGTTCTTTTGAATTATTCCTTCCAGCAAAAAAATAATCCACCATCAAAGTGCTATGAGGGATGTTTATTTTTATTGTTTGCATATGTATGTGTGTGTTTTTGTTCGTATTTGTATGTGTCTGCGTGTGTTTGTCTATATATGTGTTTTGGCTTTACTACCCGGCTTTGCCCGCGACTTGGAATCTTGTTTTGTAATAATTTCATATTCCCTTATATTTCACTGAAAAAAAACAGATGCGTCGCGTGGTTACACTGTGGGGTATTGTGAGTAATGTATCACGTGGTAACAATGTGGGGTATTGTGAGTAATGCATCACGTGGTAACACCCTGGGAGTATTATGAGTAATTCGTCACGTGGTAACACTGTGGGGGTATTGTGAGTAATGTATAACGTGGTAACACCGTGGTGGTATTGTGAGCAATGTATCACGTGGTAACACCGTGGGGATATTGTGAGTAATGTATCACATGGTAACACCGTGGGGGTATTGTGAGTAATGCGTCACGTGGTAACACCGTGAGGGTATTGTGAGTAATGCATGACGTGGTAATAGCCTGGGAGTAATATGAGTAATGCGTCACGTGGTAACACCGGGGGGTATTGTGAGTAATGCATCACGTGGTAACACTGTGGGGTATTATGCGTAATGCGTCATGTGGTAACACTGTGGGGGTATTGTGAGTAATTTATCACGTGATAACTCGGGAAGGGAATAACGTAGCTGAAAATAGTCGCGTTTACTTAGAAATTCCAGACAGCATAAGCTGTTCAAATTTCATGACGCGAGAGCTCAACGTTCGAGAGTTTTTGCTGCTTCACACAAACAAACAGATGTATTCTCTGCTTCATAATTAAGATTTACACAAACTTACATTGTAAATCTTTCACTAATGATTTCACATATATGGGCATGGGCGGTTGAGGGTTGGGTGTGTGTAAGAGTGCATGGGTGCGCAATATTCACGGTTGACATTTGTGGTGGTTTTTCCCCTTGATATAAGGAAGCCGTTGAGTTTGCCTTGAAAACCAAAACCGTACTCCACTACGGATTTGCCTCTTGTGTATTGGGTAAAACAACCAATCCTTTTTCCACACAGGGTAGACACCGTCACGACATAACGGTTACGTGGGGGACTTTTGTTTTTAACTTTGAGGCTTTTGTATTTATCACGAATAATGATCAGAAAATGGGAAGCAATATGTAAAGCGTTCCTAACATTTATTTAAAAAAATATGAATTTGTCCAGCAATGACTGCATACTACAGTGTGACAGAAACACAACACGTGCAATAGAATTTCAACACATTCAACAACCGACTGTAAGCGGTAAAGGTACAGCCCATGCAATTATTTTATCACATTTATGCTGGTTGAATGGGCCTCCGCTAAAATTAGCTTAAAAGCAGATATAACTAGTACTCTTCCACGATGGCTGGATATCCTGGCATAGGTGCATGCACACACATTTTACCCAACTATATGGCAGCTATAATACATATTTTTGGGTTAGATCGTGTAAATATAACTGTGTCGTTAAACCCACCACCACCCGACACAGCCAATTAGAAAGGGTTGTCACGTAAACAAAACATGCCATTTAGTTACTCGTACAGCATGCAGGTGTGTTGGAGAGTAAATGCACAACATTTACAATCCGAGTACTACGTTCATGGATTACATTGGTCGCGAAAGGATACATATATGCCAGCTGCTGATCAAATTTAATAAATTTGTACTTCTTAACATTCCTGGGTGGATAAAGGCATGGGGTGGATTTAGGGTTAATTAATTAAATGCATGCCAGGAAATCGAACAAAGCTGTTTTTTATAAAAAAACTTATTTAAAGTCCGAGGCCATCCGTGCTTTCTTGTGCAGCACACGCAGGGAAAGCAGACGAAATTCTTCTTCTATTTCATGATCAACAACTTCCTCATCGCTCTCCTCCAGCCTATTGCTGCCCTCAAAATCGTACGAGTGTGCTGAGGGTAAGCACTCAGGCTCCACTACACGAGGGAAGGGAGGCGTGCGTGGGTCACATAGAGCGGGCAGAGTGGCATCATCATCATCATCGCTAAAGGAATCCTCATCGTCATCCAGATCGATTCTGCGGGACAACCGGGAATGGGTGTTCAGCATCCGCTTCTTCATCATCAGGATGGATTTGACCCTCAGCAGTTCGTTAACCTTAATCACCAATTCCTCCAGCAGGCACACAGTGCGGTGGTGAATAAACGATGATGCTGGTGGTGCTGCTGTTGATGTTGGCTGGGAGGAGGTGTCGAGGCCCAGAGCCACGATGGCGTCCACAGCAGATGTTATCCTCTCTACGTGGGACCCCTTCTCTGCTGCACGTCGCTTCATGCGACCTTTTTCTTCCAACACCAAACGCAGGCGCACTTTGGCCTTGGCCTGTGCCGCCTTCACTTCCTCCTCGCGATTATTTAAATTCGTCTTCAGCTCTTCAATCCTCACCTTGGTGTTCCAGATTTCCTTCACGGCAAGTACATGCATGTCACAACGAGCAAGCTGATACTCCTCATCCTTCTCATCATGGTGAATTGGCAGTTCTATGAGAGGCAATTTGCTGGGGGTCTGTGTAACCCGGTTTTCAGTCGTCTGATTCTCCATGAATATTCTCATTTCCTTCTTGGCTGTAACTCTTAACTCTCGGCGCAAATTATTGGAGTGAAAAGAGATTTTCTCCTGTGTAGATGCCTCTAATAGCTGCTTAATCTGGGCAGCAATTCCCTTTTTTTCAATCAGAGCCTTTCGTGTCGTGGCCTTGCAGAAAGATGCCATCTTCTTTAGTCTATTCATTTCTGAAGAGAGACTCTTCTGACACTTGCTGCTTCGGTTGTGCTCCATTCTGAGATCCTCCAATTCGGATCTGAGGTTTGCCAGGGCGTCATTTAACTGGTCGAACCGTGCTGTGGCAACCACGAACTTCTTCTGGGTTTTGGAAGTACGCCTGATACGGTCACTGTCGAGGCTGTGTCTCGCTTGAGCCAACCTTTTCCCCTCAGTCAGGAGGGCAATTTCCCTATTAATGGCTGCATCCAGCTCCTGTTTCTTCTTCTGCTTTCGCATTGTCTTGCTCGATAGCTCGGCGAGCTTCCTCTCCAGTACCTTGTGGGAGGTCCAGTCTAGAAATGGAGCCATATTCTTTCTGATAGCAACGGGCTCATTCCATGGCTTGGAACGATTGTTACGCACCTCTCCACGGCTGGCCAAACCACTCTCCCCTGGGCGTAGTAGTGGAGGCATGTGGACAAGAGGCATAGGAGGAATAGAATTCAGATGAGGCTTTGGCATTTTCGAAAGACTGCTTATCACAAGACCCTCTTTCTGAATGTACTGTGAGACGCAGTAAGACGTCTTTGTCTGTCGGTGAGGTTGCCTATAGAACTCTGCTACTTCTGATGATGACGTTGGTAAAGATGTGACTGATATAATTGGAAGTAGGTGAGCCTCTACTTATTGTTCTGGCTACAGGAAGTGATGATGTCACAGGATGCACGTGATTTCCTTGACGTGGCACACTCAGCATCACGTGGTGTGCAGCCAATTGTGACGCAACAATAGGATGTGTGATTGAATGCGTGCGTTTATGTAAATGTTTATTTTAATGTGTGTGTGCTTGCATTTTTGTAAGCGTTCTTTTGAATTATTCCTTCCAGCAAAAAATGAATCCACCATCAAAGTGCTATGAGGGATGTTTATTTTTATTGTTTGCATATGTATGTGTGTGTTTTTGTTTGTATTTGTATGTGTCTGCGTGTGTTTGTCTATATATGTGTTTTGGCTTTACTACCCGGCTTTGCCCGCGACTTGGAATCTTGTTTTGTAATAATTTCATATTCCCTTATATTTCACTGAAAAAAAAACAGATGCGTCGCGTGGTTACACTGTGGGGTATTGTGAGTAATGTATCACGTGGTAACAATGTGGGGTATTGTGAGTAATGCATCACGTGGTAATACCCTGGGAGTATTATGAGTAATGCGTCACGTGGTAACACTGTGGGGGTATTGCAAGTAATGTATCCCGTGGTAACACTGAGGGGGTATTGTGAGTAATGTATCACGTGGTAACACCTTTGGGGTATTGTGAGTAATGTTTAATGCAGTAACACTGTGGGGGTATTGTGAGTAATATATTACATTGCAACACTGTGGGTATTATAAGTAATATATCACGTAGTAACACTGTGGGGGTATTGTGAGTAATGTATCACGTGGTAACACTATGGGGGCTTTACCCCACTTATATGTAAGGTCAATTTTGGCAACTCACGATGGGAATGACCGCGTGTTGAAAATAGTCGCGTTGACTTAGAAATTCCAGACAGAATAAGCTGTGCTAATTCCATGACGCCAGAGCTCAGTGTTCGAGAGTTTTTGCTGCTCCACACAAACAAACAGATGTATTTTCTGCATCATAATAAACATTACAATACACACAACCAAAGCGAAACGACTGGCAATTGTGATAATAGGTTTCCCCCTTCTTTTTGGCAACAAAACAGGTGTTAAGATGTTAAAACACCAAACTGAAACCTTTAACAAGGAGGGTCACGACACATTTATAAATATCGCGATCTCAACACAAAAACGTTGATTATGAATCTTAACACCTGTTTTGTTACCAGAAAAAAGGAGAAAAACCTATTATCATATTTTGGTGCTGGCAAAGGAGGTCCCATGATACTGGCAATAATTAACAACACCAAATCTTTAACGCTCATGGGTATGACCTCCCCGTCATATGGTGGGACATGCTTCACCTAAAGTCTTCAAGGGAGGACTACCGTAGGCTCACAGGGAATGGACGAACAAGGACATGGCACAGACATTACCGCGCAAAGCATTCTCAGGACGTGCTGAAAATGTTCTTAAAGAGACGAACACAATCCTCACTTCCTCCAATACTAGCCATGACTATACCTTCAAATCACCTCCAGCCATGGTCAGAATCCCCAAAACGTTATCCATTTTATTGTCCAATAACAATCACCCAGTCCCAAACCTGTTATGCACCTTCTCACCGCGTGCTCTAGCCAGCAGACAGTGGTGATGAATATTCTACATTCCATTGGGAAAAGGCCAGTATTTACATCGCGATATTTTCAATCACTCATCCGCATAAGCAGCCGTCATCAATCATACAGTGAGGTCTGCAAAACTATAACCATTCACGTATCTACTTCCACTTCCGTAGTTATTATCCCTCCTGTCGTAACGCCCACCAATCCCTCATGCCATGACGTCACAATGTGGCAACTCACGTGAACTATTGTAGTCATGCCAAATCCTTTGGCCACGCCCCACCAGCACCTCAGGATATGACGTCCCCATTTCGGTGTTACAACCGGAAATAGTGACGTCACTGATGCGTTATAAATAGCGACGACCCTATCCACTCGTACTCTCATTTCTCAAACTAACACATCCACCCACGCTGAACAGCTCACTTACACGCTCACCATGGCTCTAACGATTAAGCAATCTTGTTTGGACATGAACCGCTGCACGGGGCGGGCCCTGTCCCACTATAGTGGAATATCTCCCAGTGCAGCAGTAAGGCTGATCAAGGCGCGACGGGAGCGTGGCGGCTTCAATCACGTCTCAGACCTGTACTGGGTGAGCGAAGTGCCACGCCGTGACATGGCCAAGCTTCGCCGCCTACTCTCTGCTCGGCGCTGTTGCAACCAAGCAGTGTGCATCCAGAAAAGGGCAGTGGCGCTGATACGTCACACGGAGGAGGAACGCTTGGTGAATGGTGATCAGCTACAGCGGCATGTGGCGAAGGTCAAACCTGATCTGCACTGGCGCACCCCCAGAGATGAAAACAACCCTGTCGTCCACGTCCAACACTACATTTCTAAATATCATCTTCACCAACAGCATAACAACCACCATCACGACCTGCACATGAGCTATGGCCGTGTCACGCTACGCCAAAAGGATGGTAACATAAGCAACACTTTCAGCTCTAACTACAACAGGACCACCATCAACTGCCCTGCAGTGCAAGCTCTGACGGGGACTGGACAATTTCAGGGCACCAGCAAACGCTGCAGCATCAACTTTTAAGTGCACACCTTGCGTGAAAACTACAATACACTATACATACGAGACACACACACTACAAGACACACACCATACATACACGTTCTAACATTTCCTTCAGAGTATTGCTTATGCAACGTATAACTGTCATCAGCATGTCTGAGAAAATTATTGTTTTTATCCATTTACACTGTGTATCTTGGTTTCTAAAAAAATGTTTAACAATATTTATTCAAATATTGTATTGTTTAATTATTGTAAAAGCATTTTACCTTGTCTGACTAACGTAACATCGTATTTTAGGACACAGAGCGAGTGAGAGGGGGAAATCGAGAAAATATTTAGAAAAAGAGATTGAGATTCATAAAGGTAGACATAGATATGTGATATACTGCCATTGGTACATGAGGCATGAACAAAGTGAATACCCGGTCAGATATCTTCAATCATCAACCACTTCAGACAATAATATCATGTTACAATGCGGATTTGCTTCAACTTATCAAACTATTATAATCCACACAGCCAAAGCGAAACAACTGGCAAATATTAACAATACCAAATCTTGAACGCTCATGGGTATGACCTCCCCGTCCTACGGTGGGACATGCTTCACCTAAAGTTTTCAGGGGAGGACTGCCGTATGCTCACAGGGAATGGACAAACAGGGACATGGCACAGACATTAATGCGTAAAGCATTCTCAGGACGTGATGAAAATGTTCTTAAAAAAACGAACACATCCACCAAAGTAGCCATGACTATACCTTCAAATCACCACTAGCCATTGTAAGACTCCCACAAAACGTTATCCATTTTTATTGTCCAATAACAATCACCCAGTCCCAAACCTGGTATGCACCTTTTCACCGCGTACAGGAGCCAGCAGGCAGCGGTGATGAATATTCTATATTCCATTGGTAAAGGCCAGTCTTTACATCGCGATGTATTCAACCAGCTTTGCTACCCGGCTTTGCCCGGGACTTGGATTCTTGTCTTGGATTAATTATATATTCCCTTATACTTCACTAAAAAGACAGATGCGTCACTGAATAACACTGTATGGGTATTGTGAGTAATGCATCACGTGGTAATACCCTGGGAGTATTATGAGTAATGCGTCACGTGGTAACACTGTGGGGTATTGTGAGTAATGTATCACGTGGTAACACCCTGGGAGTATTATGAGTAATGCGTCACGTGGTAACACTGTGGGGGTATTGTGAGTAATGTATAACGTGGTAACACCGTGGGGATATTGTGAGTAATGCGTCACGTGGTAACACCGTGAGGGTATTGTGAGTAATGCATGACGTGGTAATAGCCTGGGAGTAATATGAGTAATGCGTCACGTGGTAACACCCTGGGAGTAATATGAGTAATGCGTCACGTGGTAACACCGGGGGGTATTGTGAGTAATGCATCACGTGGTAACACTGTGGGGGTATTGTGAGTAATTTATCACGTGATAACTCGGGAAGGGAATAACGTAGCTGAAAATAGTCGCGTTTACTTAGAAATTCCAGACAGCATAAGATGTTCAAATTTCATGACGCTAGAGCTCAACGTTCGAGAGTTTTCGCTGCTTCACACAAACAAACATGTATTCTCTGCTTTATAATTAAGATTTACACAAACTTACATTGTACATCTTTCACTAATGATTTCACATATAAGGGCATGGGCGGTTGAGGGTTGGGTGTGTGTAAGAGTGCATGGGTGCGCGATTTTCACGGTTGACATTTGTGGTGGTTTTTCCCCTTGATATAAGGAAGCCGTTGAGTTTGCCTTGAAAACCAAAACCGTACTCCACTACGGATTTGCCTCTTGTGTATTGGGTAAAACAACCAATCATTTTTCCACACAGGGTAGACACCGTCACGACATAACGGTTACGTGGGGGACTTTTGTTTTTAACTTTGATGCTTTTGTATTTATCACGAGTAATGATCAGAAACAGGGAAGCAATATGTAAAGCGTTCCTAACATTTATTTAAAAAAATATGAATTTGTCCAGCAATGACTGCATACTACAGTGTGACAGAAACACAACCCGTGCAATAGAATTTCAACACATTCAACAACCGACTGTAAGCGGTAAAGGTATAGCCCATGCAATTATTTGATCACATTTATACTGGTTGAATGGGCCTCCGCAAAAATTAGCTTAAAAGCAGATATAACTAATACTCTTCCACGATGGCTGGATATCCTGGCATAGGTGCATGCACACACATTTTACCCAACTATATGGCAGCTATAATACGTATTTTTGGGTTAGATCGTGTAAATATAACTGTGTCGTTAAACCCAACACCATCCGACACAGCCAATTAGAAAGGTTTGTCACGTAAACAGAACATGCCATTTAGTTACTCGTACAGCATGCAGGTGTGTTGGAGAGTAAATGCACAACATTTACAATCCGAGCACTACGTTCATGGATTACATTGGTCGCGAAAGGATACATATATGCCAGCTGCTGATCAAATTTAATATATTTGTACTTCTTAACATTCCTGGGTGGATAAAGGCATGGGGTGGATTTAGGGTTAATTAATTAAATGCATGCCAGGAAATCGAACAAAACTGTTTTTTTTATAGAAAACTTATTTAAAGGCCAAGGCCATCCGTGCTTTCTTGTGCAGCACACGCAGGGAAAGCAGATGAAATTCTTCTTCTATTTCATGATCGACAACTTCCTCATCGCTCTCCTCAAGCCTATTGCTGCCCTCAAAATCGTACGAGTGTGCTGAGGGTAAGCACTCAGGCTCCACTACACGAGGGAAGGGAGGCGTGCGTGGGTCACACAGAGCGGGCAGAGTGGCATCATCATCATCGCTAAAGGAATCCTCATCGTCATCCAGATCGATTCTGCTGGACAACCGGGAATGGGTGTTCAGCATCTGCTTCTTCATCATCAGGATGGATTTGACTCTCAGGAGTTCGTTAACCTTAATCACCAATTCCTCCAGCAGGCACACAGTGCGGTGGTGAATAAACGATGATGCTGGTGGTGCTGCTGTTGATGTTGGCTGGGAGGAGGTGTCGAGGCCCAGAGCCACGATGGCGTCCACAGCAGATGTTATCCTCTCTACGTGGGACCCCTTCTCTGCTGCACGTCGCTTCATGCGACCTTTTTCTTCCAACACAAAACGCAGGCGCACTTTGGCCTTGGCCTGTGCCGCCTTCACTTCCTCCTCGCGATTATTTAAATTCGTCTTCAGCTCTTCAATCCTCACCTTGGTGTTCCAGATTTCCTTCACGGCAAGTACATGCATGTCACAACGAGCAAGCTGATACTCCTCATCCTCCTCATCATGGTGAATTGGCAGTTCTATGAGAGGCAAACTGCTGGGGGTCTGTGTAACCCGGTTTTCAGTCGTCTGATTCTCCATGAATATTCTCATTTCCTTCTTGGCTGTAACTCTTAATTCTCGGCGCAAATTATTGGAGTGAAAAGAGATTTTCTCCTGTGTAGATGCCTCTAATAGCTGCTTAATCTGGGCAGCAATTCCCTTTTTTTCAATCAGAGCCTTTCGTGTCGTGGCCTTGCAGAAAGATGCCATCTTCTTTAGTCTATTCATTTCTGAAGAGAGACTCTTCTGACACTTGCTGCTTCGGTTGTGCTCCATTCTGAGATCCTCCAATTCGGATCTGAGGTTTGCCAGGACGTCCTTTAACTGGTCGAACCGTGCTGTGGCAACCACGAACTTCTTCTGGGTTTTGGAAGTACGCCTGATACGGTCACTGTCGAGGCTGTGTCTCGCTTGAGCCAACCTTTTCCCCTCAGTCAGGAGGGCAATTTCCCTATTAATGGCTGCATCCAGCTCCTGTTTCTTCTTCTGCTTTCGCATTGTCTTGCTCGATAGCTCGGCGAGCTTCCTCTCCAGTACCTTGTGGGAGGTCCAGTCTAGAAATGGAGCCATATTCTTTCTGATAGCAACGGGCTCATTCCATGGCTTGGAACGATTGTTACGCACCTCTCCACGGCTGGCCAAACCACTCTCCCCTGGGCGTAGTAGTGGAGGCATGTGGACAGGAGGCATAGGAGGAATAGAATTCAGATGAGGCTTTGGCATTTTCGAAAGACTGCTTATCATAAGACCCTCTTTCTGAATGTACTGTGAGACGCAGTAAGACGTCTTTGTCTGTCGGTGAGGTTGCCTATAGAACTCTGCTACTTCTGATGATGACGTTGGTAAAGATGTGACTGATATAATTGGAAGTAGGCGAGCCTCTACTTATCGTTCTGGCTGCAGGAAGTGATGATGTCACAGGATGCACGTGATTTCCTTGACGTGGCACACTCAGCATCACGTGGTGTGCAGCCAATTGTGACGCAACAATAGGATGTGTGATTGAATGCGTGCGTTTATGTAAATGTTTATTTTAATGTGTGTGTGCTTGCATTTTTGTAAGCGTTCTTTTGAATTATTCCTTCCAGCAAAAAATTAATCCACCATCAAAGTGCTATGAGGGATTATTTTTATTGTTTGCATATGTATGTGTGTGTTTTTGTTTGTATTTGTATGTGTCTGCGTGTGTTTGTCTATATATGTGTTTTGGCTTTACTACCCGGCTTTGCCCGCGACTTGGAATCTTGTTTTGTAATAATTTCATATTCCCTTATATTTCACTGAAAAAAAAGAGATGTGTCGCGTGGTAACACTGTGGGGTATTGTGAGTAATGCATCACGTGGTAACAATGTGGGGGTATTGCGAGTAATGTATCCCGTGGTAACACTGAGGGGGTATTGTGAGTAATGTATCACGTGGTAACACCTTGGGGGTATTGTGAGTAATGTTTAATGCGGCAACACTGTGGGGGTATTGTGAGTAATGTATTATGTTGCAACACTGTGGGTATTATAAGTAATGTATCACGTAGTAACACTGTGGGGGTATTGTGAGTAATGTATCACGTGGTAACACTATGGGGGCTTTACCCCACTTATATGTAACGTCGCGTTGACTTAGAAATTCCAGACAGAATAAGCTGTGCTAATTCCATGACGCCAGAGCTCAGTGTTCGAGAGTTTTTGCTGCTTCACACAAACAAACAGATGTATTTTCTGCATCATAATAAATATTATAACACACAAACCAAAGCGAAACGACTGGCAATTGTGATAATAGGTTTCCCCCTTCTTTTTGGCAACAAAACAGGTGTTAAGATGGTAAAACACCCAAACTGAAACCTTTGACAAGGAGGGTTACGACACATTTATAAATATCGCGATCTCAACACAAAAACGTTGATTATGAATCTTAACACCTGTTTTGTTACCAGAAAAAAGGGGAAAAACCTATTATCATATTTTGGTGCTGGCAAAGGAGGTCCCATGATACTGGCAATAATTAACAACACCAAATCTTTAACGCTCATGGGTATGACCTCCCCGTCATATGGTGGGACATGCTTCACCTAACGTCTTCAAGGGAGGACTACCGTAGGCTCACAGGGAATGGACGAACAAGGACATGGCACAGACATTAACGCGCAATGTGTACGAGTGTGAGAGTGAGTGGATGGGTGAGAGTGGGTTGGTGAGTGTGAGAGTGGGTGGGAGAGTGTGAGAGTGGGTATGTAAGCTAGGCGCTGCGGTGGTTAGGAGATGTCAACTGCCACGCCTGGCGTACAGGAGGTTGTGGGTTCGATCCTGACCCTGACGCTTGCTGCTGCTGTAGATTTGGAGTTTGCGTGTCATCTCGTGGTCCTCGTGGTCGCGTGGAATTTTTTTCCAGTTTTTCCCTCCGCATTAGAAAAGTGCGTTTCGCGTATCTGGCTGCGATACATCTCCACGTAACGATGATGATAAGCCACTTCGTTGAGCTATCGCTTGTGGCCAGGCCTCTTCTGACAAAGAGCTCCACGGCTAAGGGGCCGTCCATATATGACGTCACGCACCTGGGGGGGGGGGGTCAGACATTTGTGACGATGTGTGACGAGGGGGGGGGGGTTGAGAAATGTGACTTCACATCAAATTGCGCAACTTTAAATAAATATAGACAACACGTTCTACTTAATTAAATAGACTTTTTAATAAATGTTTTCTCCTACAACATCAGAGTGCAGCGCCACATTAAATACGCACTACAATGACAATAGTTTAAAGCGATTTGAAGCATGTTTTATTTTAAAATCGGAAATCGTTTTTTTTGGGGGGGGGGCATAGCTTTGTGACGTCGTTTTTGAGGGGGGGTCTGACTTTTGTGTCAAAAATCGTCAAAAATCGCGTGTCGTCATTTATGGACGGCCCCATATCTCTTAAAGTACGTAAGTCGAGGAGTTTATGTATTTTAATTTTCCATTCTTTACATTTACCGTACAATTTATAATTGAAACACTAGAAAATATCGATCATGCTCACGGAAAAAATGATGTCGCACGTGGCATGTTGTAATCCAGCACTGGAGGCAGCAGCAGCAGCAGCGAGGAGTTGGTGGGTCGCACGCACAGAGATGTCGCGAAACCACCCCCCGCCTCCCCCGCCATCGGGGAGGAGCCGTACCCTGGCTCGCCAGGTGAAGGCAAGTGTGGCAAAAGCGTGGACTCCCACCTGGTCAATCTGTGCGGGGTAGAGAGTTTCCCCCTTTGCACGCAACGGGTTTTTTTTCTCCTATCACGTGTGAACAGTTGCCATTAATCGGTCGATAACACCGTTATATATATATAGAGGACCGCAGAGCTTGGGGCAATTCGTTTGTAACGGCGGCTGCTCACCACCGTGTGGCTGCTGCGGCTGTCCTTCCTGGTTTCTCCCGTCTCGTCCGGATGCGGGCGAGCGATAGATTGGACAGGCGGGCGATCGAGCGGGCAAGCGAGCGGGCGGGCGGGCGAGCGATCGATCGATTGGGCGGGTGATCAATCGGGCGGGCGGGTACGCGAGCGATTGAGCGAGCGGCAGTGGCACCGCATTGCAAGTTGACTATCATTCTTTAAAAGATGTGGTCATTCAGGTTGAGGTTCACACTCTGGCGCCCACCTCTCTCGAGGCACCTTCAGTAGCTGCTGCTGCTGCCTGCAGTGGTGACTGCGGCTCAACAGAGACAAAGCCCACGCGTGAGCACGAGGACTCACGGGCCTCTTACACCACCACACACTCCCTTGTTAGACCCTTGCGTTTAGGCCAGTGTCGGAGCCCCTTGCGTGCGTGCGAGTGTGTGCGCGAGTTTTAATACGAAGAGAAGTGACGCGCTTTGAGGAGTTGACGACGTCACGCCGGTGTTTATAACGACCTGGGTTGATCAGTGGACCAATTCGTGGAGGAGTTCCACGGGACAGCGCTGAGCTTAGAGACAAGTACAATGTGTGTGTCTGTCTGTGTGTCTGTGTGTGTGTCTGTGTGTGTGTGTGCGACCCGTGGCACCTGGGTCTGCCCCGTGACCTTACCAGCAGGCGTTCGACACTCCACGTGGCCTCAAGGTGCACATGGCCTGGCACAGGCGGCGTGGTGACGTCACCGCCACTTCGTGACGAATGGCGGTTGTTGTGCGCGCGTGTGTCTGTATGTGTGTGTTTGTGGACGGTGGGCACAGTAGGGGGCAACAGGGGGTGCATCTGCCAGTCATCTCAGTCAACCCATGGCACCTGCAGGGTTTTTCCTTGACCCCTTGCCAGCGAGCATTCGACACTCCACGTGACTTCCAAGTGCACCTAGCCTGCCACAGGCGCCCTTGTGACATCACCACCACTTAGTGGCGAATGGCGGGTGTTATGGAGTGGTGGCGCAGCGGTTCGCACACTCCGCTACGAACATGGCGACCCGAGTTAGATTTCCGCTCACGGCCATCACCAGTGACGATTATCTGAACCAGTTATGGGCCTCCCATAGGTCGGCTCAACCTCAAACTGAGTAACTGGTGCGGTGTGGAAGCATCGCCACTAGGGAGACAAAGGCGGCCGCGCGTGGTGCTGGCCACCCACTCCATCGTGTGCCGTGCCGGCCTTTATAGGTGCTGCTCGCAAACAGCACTTGCCCCAACAGTCTGTTACAGGCTATACGGGGATCTTTGATTTATGGATTGGTGGCGCAGCGGTTAGCACACTCTGCTACGAACCCGAACCAAGATAAATTCCCTCTCACGGCCCAACATCTATCCAAGGGGGCAAATATTTAAACCGGATTTGGGCCACCTCCTCTAGGTCAACTCAGCCATAAATGATTACTAGGTGCGAGGTGTAAATAACCAACACCGCTGGAAAGACAAAGGTGGCTGTGTACCTCGGGGAACTAGGCCCCACACAGGGTGATTAGGTTATACGGGGGTAGAAATCTTCATATTTTGTGTGCGACTTGAGGTTGTTTTAAATGAGACTCGGATTAGCTTCGCTTTGTGTGCGCGTGGTGTTTTTCTACTCTTTATAAAAGTCATCGGATGAACTCATCGTCGCCGTGTCTTGCTGTTACACACACGGCCACAGGGTGCCCCCTCCCCCCCCCCAATCGGTGTGGTCCTCCCCCACATCCTAATTGGTGTGGTCACCCATCCCTCAATCGGTGTGGGTTTACTCTCCAACACACCGGTTCGCTGCACGAGTAACGAATTGGAATCTTTTGTTTACATGACAAACCTTACTAATTGGCTGTCGGTTGGTGGTGGTGGCGGCTTTAACAAACACGTTTATACTGGTAGGAACGAAGTGGACCAGACCACCAATAGATTAATGTGTCCGTCCGTCCGTCCGACTGTCCGTCCGTCCGTCCGTGTATCAACATCGCCCCCTACTGCAAACACTTGGCATGACCCTACAAAAACCTTTAGACTCAGTGACGCTATCCTGGTAGCAACATCGCTCCCTACTGCAAACACTTGGCATGACACATGTAACATTCCCTTATTCCCTGAGATAGCTTTTAATTAAAACTTTGAAATTAAATAAAAAAACTCACAGCGCCCTAAAGCCTACAGCTAGGCCTAAAGCCTAGAACTAGTCCTGAAACTCTCCCTTCGTATCGTACCCCCGCGTGTGTGAAAGGGAGTTATGTTTAACAATGTTACATTCCCTCATGTTTTTAAATAGAAACATTTAAATTTAAAGCTTTTACATAAATCATTAAAACATTTAAATTAAAAATTAACTCACAGCGCCCTAAAGCCTACAGCTAGGCCTAAAGCCTAGAACTAGGCCTCAATCTCTCCCTTCGTATCGTCCGATTTGGTGTAGCAACATCGCCCCCTACTGCAAACACTTGGCAGGACCCTACAAAAACCTTTTGACTCAGTGGGGCTTTCCTGGCTTAACAAGTGTAATAATAAACTTCGCTTCAAATTTACTTTACTGAAACGCAGCACGTTTTTTTTTAACACAGAGACAAGATACATTTATTAACACAGAGACAAGATACATTTAATCGCCTTATTTGTGCACGAAAAGCACGGCGCGAGGCCTAGTGCGGCAGGCTTCGCGAGACCTAGTGCGCCAGGCTTTGCGAGGCCTACTGCGGAAAAGGCTTCGCGAGGCCTACTGCAGAGAAGGCATCGCAAGGCCTACTGCAGAGAAGGCTTCGCGAGGCCTACTGCAGAGAAGGCTTCGCGAGGCCTACTGCAGGGAAGGCTTCGCGAGGCCTACTGCAGAGAAGGCTTCGCGAGGCCTACTGCAGGGAAGGCTTCGCGAGGCCTAGTGCAGAAGGCTTCGCGAGGCCTACTGCAGGAGGCTTCGCGAGGCCTAGTGCAGGAGGCTTCGCGAGGCCTACTACAGGGAAGGCATCGCATGGCCTACTGCAGAGAAGGCTTCGCGAGGCCTGCAGAGAAGGCTTCGCGAGGCCTATTGCAGAGAAGGCTTCGTGAGGCCTACTGCAGGAGGACTTCGCGAGGCCTATTGCAGAGAAGGCTTCGCGAGGCCTAGTGCAGAAGGCTTCGCGAGGCCTACTGCGACAGGCTTCGCGAGGCCTAGTGCAGGAGGCTTCGCGAGGCCTACTGCGATAGGCTTCGCGAGGCCGTCCCTCTGTCTGACAAGATGGCCGCCCGCTCCCCCTGCGATCCGTGAACTAAATGAACTAAACAAGATGGCCGTCGCATCCGGCGCAGCCAATGACATCGCCTGTTGCAATCCTTGCTCTGTGTGCGTGCGAGTCAGTGGGGAGGGGGGTGTTGACGTCATTGCTCTGTGTGCGCGCGAGTCGGTGGGGAGGGGGGTGTTGACGTCATTGCTTACCCCCCAAGCACAAATCATTTTCTTTTTAACTCCTCTATACCCGGTCGATATCCCTGTACCGGTATTAGTATTATTCCTCCCAGCCCACCCCGCAGGGTCCTGTTATTCACGCAATCTAAGCCAAAAGAACCCCTCTATTATGGACGATGCTGATTTTGATGCCAATGCCAGCTGTAAGCGATGATGACATTCGCACTTGGAGCCTTCATCAGCAAGCCGAGCGCATGGCTATTGTGGGTTTGAATGCAGTCTTAAGTGGACGCCCACCACCACAGTGGAGGAATGTCCGGCGCATCTCACAGGTGACGGATCAGATGGCCAATGGGAAAATCGGCTCCAAAAGGAGGTTCTGGTGTGAAGGAAATGGGAGTGCATTCTCCGTTCCGTCACGATGTAGTCCCGCAGATGTTCTGGCTTGGACCCGGCATGCATCCATAATGTTGCGTGGATGCACCGATGCCCGAACAGCGTGTTAGTGATTACGAGCCCATGGGCTGCACAAAAGTCGAGCAACCTTCCGTTATTATTGAGCTGATCTGGCCCATGCCTTCCAATCTCTCCAGCTCGGGTGCCTCCGTTATGACCCTCTCGAGCATAAAATTATGACTCTATCCCGAGGGGCCAAT
This sequence comes from Lethenteron reissneri, assembly GCF_015708825.2. Taxonomy (NCBI): domain Eukaryota; kingdom Metazoa; phylum Chordata; class Hyperoartia; order Petromyzontiformes; family Petromyzontidae; genus Lethenteron; species Lethenteron reissneri. Next base: position 1,654,157 of record NC_083840.1, read on the forward strand.
TTATCCAGCACACGGGACAGGTCATAGAAGGCATCTGACTGATCGGACTTGTCTGCATAACTCCACTGAAGTTAATCTTCGGTGGGAGTGTAAGCCATCACCACATCTCGCCTCCACGCTTATTTTGTTCAGAAACAGAGCCACTCTTTGTTGTTTGGCAGTTTCTTGCCCCGATTGGAGCACTTCATGAATACTGAATACTGGAGCCAGAACCAGTCCACCGGACCTGCTGTATTTCACAGAGGCCTGGTCCAGTTCCCGTCAAAGGAATTACAGCCTTTTCTCTGCAGTGAGTTTTCAGAAAATTCCACGTGGACAACCACAGCGGTTACCTGTTTCTGGAGGGGTACAGCCCAGAAAGCGTCAAACGCCTGTACCCCAGGGGTGGGTTTATGGCCGGCACGGGACAAAGGGGTGGGTGACCAGCACCTCGCCCGGCCGCCTTTGTCTCCCAAGTGACGATGTTAACACACCCCGCACCAGGTATTTATTTGAGGCTGAGTTGACCTAGGAGAGGCACAGGGACGGTTTAGACAACCGTCACTGGTGTTGGCCGTGAGCGGGAATCTATCTTGGGTCGTCGGGTTTGTAGGGCAATGCGTTTACCGCTTACGCGGTTGTCTGGCTTGACTACCCGAATGTGAAATTGTAAGTTGTTGCTCTGCATCTACATCAGCAGCCATATGACAATAAAACGTTTTGATTTAGCCATGTTTGTTTGTTGTAGTACAGAGTTAGCCTGATAACTCTCATCTACATTGTCTTATGGTTGTTAGTGTTTGACTTGCATCCCACTCGGATTTTTGCACACAGCGTTGATATACGGTGTTTTTTCTGGAAGACTTTGCTGTTTTTTCCAGGATTTTTCTGTTGCGTGTAGTCACTTTAAAATGTTTCTTGTTCATGTTTTTGTTTTGTTACGGTTGCACCCGAGTCAAGAGCCGCATGGCTCACAGGGTTATACCTAATAAATGAAACTGAAACTGAAGAAGGATTTGTGTGTGTACAATTGTAGTGACCGAAAAAATACCCTCAGCCATTGTGCAGCCTAACGGCTATTCACAGATAAACCAAGGTCTCCAATTGGCGGAAAGAGGCCTCTACCGGGATTGGTCGGGAGGCAGGGCTTTTGAAGTGATTGGAGGGGCCAATTTATCCAGCACCGAAGTTACCGAACACAAGATTTATGAAATATATCATGATGCAATGCTACTTTAATTAAATCTAAATCTAGAACTAATAATTCACAGCCTGCAGTAAGAGTCGCTAAATATCAAATCTTTAGGTGTTACTTAGTAATTACTAGCGGAAAGTACCCTGCGTTGCTCGGGCGAAAAAGGCAGACACACACACGTGGACTTACATACAGACATCGACCCACACACCTAGAAACACATCGACTTACACGCACACACACATGGACTTACATAGACATCGACTTTAGACACACATTTAGTTACACATACAAATCGACTCACACACACATAGACTTATACATATCGACTCGCATATACATACATAGACTCAACAACAACAACCGCCATTCGGCACTAAGTGGCGGTGACGTCACCACAACGCTTGTGCCAGGCTATGTGCACCTTGAGGGCACGTGAAGTGTCGAATTCCCACTGGTAGGAGGTGATGGGGCAGACCCAGATGCCACAGGTCGACTGACTGAGACGTATGGCTGATGCACCACCTGTGCCCCCTCCTGTGGCAACTTACTGTGCTTTAGCCACCCGGCGCTCTGCTCGTTGTTGTGAGCGTCGCTCCTCCGCCCACCGTTGTTGTTGGAGGACGATTGCCTCCAAGTGGCCAGTAGCGTCGTTCACGAGCCTCCTCCACAGAGGCCGATCTTGAGACTACTGGTACCAGTCATCGTGGAGTCCACTCAGCTGCACATCCTCCTGTAGCACATCATCCCATCTCTTCTGTAGCCCGTGCTGTGCGTGTTTAGCCCCCACGATCCAGCCGAACAAAAGCTGTTCAGGCATGCGGTGGCTGGGCATGCGGGCTACATGGGCCAGCCAACGCAGCCTTGGCTGCCGGAGGAGCTTACAGATGGGACTTTGTCTACATCTTTAAAGGATGTGAGCTCGTCACACAATCCAGCGTGGTTAGACCCAGGATGGATCGTAGGCAGGCCAGCCTAAATGTTTGTAACCGGTGAAGCTTTTCCATTAGGGGGGTCCACGTTTTGCATGCGTAGAGAAGGGAGGGAATGACTTTGGTCGAGAAGACCTGAAGCTTCGTGCGGAGCGACAGAGCATGTAGCTTGCACACAGCATTACGCAACCGATGAAAAGACAATGCCGCTGGACTGATTCAGAGTGAGACCTCTGCTGTTAAACCGGAAGCAATCATGAGCACACTGCCCAGGTATGGGAAACTCTCCACTCTCTCCACAACCGGCCCATCACCAATTGGGAGTTGTGGGGGTGGAGTGTCCGATGGTACAAAATACCCAGGCAGGTGCTTAGTTTTGGTGGGGCTGATGGCAAGGCCCCACATCCTAGTGGCAAGCTCCAGGTTCAGCAGCAACGTCTCCAACTCGTCCTCTGAGTGAGCAGCAATTAGCAGATCATGGGCATATATAACATGGTTGAGCAATAGGGAGCCATCCCTTGACCGCACCCGGGCATCGATCAGCCTCCTATTGTATCTGTAGCAGATTGAAGGCTTCACGAAGTGGTAAAAGAGATGTAACATAATGTGGGAGCCAGAGGACATCCCTGTTGCACCCAAAGGTGTAGAGGGAATGGCTCAGACTCCCGGCCATGTAGTTTGACCCGGTCGGCAAAGAATATGAAATCCTGCAGTCACTGAAGATAAGTAATGTAATAGGAAAGTGAGATTTGAAAAATTTGGTGTATTTGAACGTGAGTTGACACAATAATAAATAGCACATTTTAACGTGAGTTTACACAAGAATAAAGATGAAAGCAATGGGCAAGTTATAAGCCAAACAATTAGGTGTACGATTTGTATGGTGTGTATGGCATCGTGACGAATGCAAATTTAAAGAAATGTTTGTAGCTATGTGACGTAACAGAAAGAGGCAAAGAATATGAAATCGTGCAGTGACGAAAGCTGTAAGTGAAGAGAAGTAATGTAATAGCAAGAAGGTGATATTTACAAGAATGGGTGTATTAGAACTTGAGTTAACACAGAATAAAGATGAGATTTGAACGTGAGTTCACACAAGATAATGAAGATGTAAGTAATGGGCAATAAACCGAAAAGATTCGTTGATCGATGTATATGGTGTGTATGGCATAGTGTCAAAAGTAAAATGTATTGAAATGTTTGTAGGTACGTGACATAACCGAAATAGGCAAAGAATCTGAATTCCTGCAGTCACAAAACTTGTAAGTGAAGATAAGTAATGTAAGGTGGTATTTGCATAAAGAGGTGTATTTGAACGTGAGTTGACAGAATAATAAAGCTGAAAGTAACGGGCAAGTTAAAGGAAAAAGAAATATGTTGTGAGCACACAAACAAAAATAATTGAATATTTCCAAGGTGATTAATAAAACAACAGTTTACACTTTACACCATGGGAACCTCATTTGCCAGTAAAAATATAATTGTTTTTTACCCTTCTATCTGGCAACAAAACTGACAAAAAAAGTGTCAGTTTTGTTGCCAGATAGAAGGGTAAAAAACCAATTATCAAAACAACAGTTTTGTACGTACGTGATTTTAGCGTAAGAAGCAAGGAAATTTGTACTTACCATAGGCGTGGTGAGGCCTAGTCTCGTGCAGAGCCCCCGTCCTGGTCTATATTGGCGAGGCGGCGGAGGTGGCACTACCCCCACCCCCCTCCCCCCCCAGCATCCCCCGGCCCGTGCAACAATAATGCAGTGTAAGCAGTATAATATAATTATCTACGGACTCTATAGTATGGGGGGGGGGCGAAGAGGACATCAGAATGTGAAGAAAAATCGGCAGCGTGATGTGTATATTTATTGCATGTTAAACGCGTAAAATAAAATGTCCCCCGTGAGCTCGACCGAACGCGCATCACTTGGCAGGGTCTGCCCCCCGCCCAGGCAATTGTCGTCAGTTGGTACGGTCGATGTAGCGCAATAAGTAAATAATGAAAAAATTAATGCCACAAATGTGTTAATTAAACTACTTTAAAAAACGGAAGAGCCTATTCCCACCGCGGGGCTAAGGGCGTGCTGCCTGGCGAGAGCCAAATCCCTCGCAAGCGCACGTGCGGAGACTTTTATATATATTAAAAAAAGAAGAAAGAAAAGATGCTACAGGCCCGGCACTAGCTTAATCCGACACTGAGAGAGACTACTTGAATAATAACACTTTCTAACAAAATGTTTTTTATTTGTTTGTTCCTGGGTGGTAAGTAGTATTTCCCTAATTGCTTATGCCTGAAAAGTACAGAAAATGGCTATTATTCCCCACAAACTTTGCTTTTGTGACCAGGACAATGATATTTTGAAATTTACCTATTTTACAGAACATTCCAGATAGATTCAGTGCTGAGTAAACTTGCAGTGATTTCTAGAACATTCTAGAACGTTCCAGTAATATAAATAGTATAAATACAGGGCCTTAAGCCCACCAGTTCTGTTTAGTTCCAGCTACCCAAGTGGATACATATCAGCAATTTTCTGAGATGGCATCAAGAGGCTGCAAGCATTCGGCAGATGCATTTTACTATGTCTGTGGTCAATTTACAAAGACAAGAGCGAAAAAGTACTATGTGGAAGCATCTGATAAGATGTGTGAGGCCTACAAGGCATATTTCGGCAAGCCTGTCGGGGATCAAGGCAAACCCTGCGCACTTCATTTCACCTGTGAGCAATGCAAAAAAACAATGGAAGGTAAGATGTACAATTTTTGCTCGGAATTTGATGTTATAATTTTTTTTTTTAATTCAATTGTAAAAGTTTTTAATTTTAAAATATTTCAAAATGTTCAATGTTATTGAAAAAATATATCATACATAAAAAATGTTGCAAGAATCTCTTACACATTAGTCAATAATCTGTGGGAACCCAATGACCACTCAAGCAACTGCTACTTCTGCATGGTGGACCCTTCCAAACGTCGGACTGGCAGGAATGCACCTGCTATCACGTATCCGGACCTTCCTTCATCCATCGCCCCGGTGCCACACTGCCATGAGCGTCTCGTACCCACTCCTCCGGAGCGAGAGCAGCCGTCTTTAGAAAAGAGGAGCAAGTCAGAGAGCGAGGAAGACATTGTAGATCCAGATGACAATTTCAGAGGTGGAGCTGAGGAGAGAAACCTCAACGACTTTATCAGAGATCTTGGTCTCAACAAGTCCAATGCCGAGCTTTTGTCGTCTTGGCTCAAGCAGTGGAACTTGTTGGATGAATGTGTGCAAGTCGAAGATCAGAGGAAGCGTCACCAACCTTTTTTCAGCTTCTTCACCCGTCAAGAGTTTTGCTCTGCCTCTGCCACAATGTGACCAGTCTGTTCGAGGCAAACGGAATCGCCTGTAACCAGAATGAGTGGCGCCTCTTCGTTGACAGCTCATCCATGAGCCTCAAAGCCGTGCTGCTCCATAATGGTAACAAGTACCCGTCTCTTCCCCTGGCTCACTCGGTGCACCTCAAAGAGGATTACAACAGCATCAAGACCTTGCTGGACGCTTTGAAGTATGATGAGTACGGCTGGAAGGTCATCGTTGACTTTAAAGTGGTGGTATTCCTGATGGGTCTCCAAGGCGGTTTTACCAAGTTTCCCTGCTATCTTTGCCTTTGAGACAGCAGGGACACCAAGGCGCACTACCACAGGTGGGACTGTCCACAGCAGACTGAGTTCTCTGTGGGGAGGAACAACGTCAAGTGGGAGCCACTGGTGAACCCCCGGAAGGTGCTGATGCCACGACTGCACATCAAATTGGGTTTATGAAATAATTTGTCAGAGCTGTAGATAAGGAGTCGGCAGCCTTCAAGTACCTTCAAGACTTAATCCCTAAGCTGTCTGAGGCAAAGGTCAAAGCTGCTGTCTTCATCGGACCACAGATAAAAATCCTGGAGTGCAATGAATTCCCCAAGAAGCTCACTAGTAAGGAGAAAGCGGCTTGAAACAACTTTGTCACAGTGGTTTGTGGCTTCCTGGGCAATCACAAAGTCGAAAACTACGTGGAGCTGGTTGAGACTGGTGAAGAACTATGGCACAATGGGATGTAGGATGTCCCTCAAAGTCCATATCCTCGATGCTCATCTTGATAAATTCAAGGAGGACATAGAAGCGTACTCGGAGGAGCAAGGCGAGCGCTTCCACCAGGATGTACTGGAATTTGAACGCCGCTACCAAGGACAGTATGACGAGAACATGATAGGAGACTGCATTTGGGGGCTGATTCGTGAAAGTGATTTACGGTATAATCATAAATCTTGAAAAACTACTCACATAAATCTTTTGTCGTCATTTTTGTATTACTTTAGTATACATACGTAAATTTGTATCCATATGTTGTTTTTTTCGGACTTTATGTGAGCAAAAATACACAAATTCGCCCGTTTTCTCATGGAAAATAGGTAAATTTAAAAATATCACTGTCCTGGTCAAAAAAGCAATGTTTGTCCCGAATAATAGCCATTATCTGTACTTTTGAGGCATAAGAAATTAGGAAAGAATACTTACGACCCAGGAACAAAAATTGTGTTACATCGTGTGTTGAATGCCTTCTTTAACAATGTAGTCAGTGCAGTGCTTCAAGGGGCAGGCGGGGGTCACGTGCATTATATACAACAACAAGGAAAGGACGCGAGGCGCACAGCACCTCGACACAACTCCACGTGGCCGAGTGTCGTGCAGGGGTAGAGGAGAAACACAGGAGACGTGCCGTGTGAGTGAGTCGGTGGGAGTGGATGGGGTGTGAGTGAGTCAGTGTATGATGTGTGAGTGAGTCAGTGTATGATGTGTGAGTGAGTCAGTGTATTATGAGTGAGTGTGTGATGTGTGAGTGAGTGTATGATGTGTGAGTGAGTCAGTGTATGATGTGTGAGTGATTCAGTGTATGATGAGTGAGTGAGTCAATGTATGATGAGTGAGTGTGTGATGTGTGAGTGAGTGTATGATGTGTGAGTGAGTTAGTGTATGATGTGTGAGTGAGTCAGTGTATGATGTGTGAGTGAGTCAGTGTATTATGAATGAGTGAGTCAGTGTATGATGAGTGAGTGAGTCAGTGTATGATGTGTGAGTGAGTTGTTGATGAGTGAATGAGTCAGTGTATGATGTGTGAGTGAGTCAGTGTATGCTGTGTGAGTGAGTGTATGATGTCTGAGTGAGTCAATGTATGTTGTGTGAGTGAGTCAGTGTACGCTGAATGAGTGAGTCAGTGTATGATGAGTGAGTGAGTCAGTGTATGATGTGTGAGTGAGTCGGTGTATGATGTGTGAGTGAGTCAGTGTATTATGAGTGAGTGAGTCAGTGTATGATGAGTGAGTGAGTCAGTGTATGTGTGAGTGAGTCAATGTATGTTGTGTGAGTGAGTCAGTGTATGCTGAGTGAGTGAGTCAGTGTATGCTGAATGAGTGAGTCAGTGTATGATGAGTGAGTGAGTCATTGTATGATGTGTGAGTGAGTCGGTGTATGATGTGTGAGTGAGTCAGTGTATTATGAGTGAGTGAGTCAGTGTATGATGTGTGAGTGAGTCGGTGTATGATGTGTGAGTGAGTCAGTGTATTATGAGTGAGTGAGTCATTGTATGATGTGTGAGTGAGTCGGTGTATGATGTGTGAGTGAGTCAGTGGTAGTGAAGGAAGTCAGAGAGCCAGGCGGCGTGCGTGGAGATGCGGGCGTAGACCCCCGGGCGTCGGGGATTCCCGCAGCCGACTCCGAACGAGACGACGCCCTCCAGGAACCAGCGCCCGTCCCGCTCGCACGACAGGGGCCCCCCAGAGTCGCCCTGCAGCCCCCCACAAAGACAAAGATCCCCCGAGTAGCCTTAGCAGACTGTTGCGGTGAGTGCTGTTAGTGATCTGCGCCTAAGAAGGCTGGCACAGGGCACGGGGGGGTTGGGTGGTCAACACTACGCCCGGCCGTCTTTGTCTCCCCAGTGACGATGTTTATGCACCGCACCGGGTACTCATTTTAAGGCTGAGTCGACCTAGGGGAGGCCCATGACCGCTTCAGATAAGCGTTATCGGTGTTAGCCATGAGCGGGAATCGAACTCGTGTCGTTGGGTTCGCAGCGCAGCGCGCTAACCGCTGTCCCGCCGCTCTCCACACACATTTACACGCACGCACACTCAACACCACATGGACAACTGCATTTCTTCGGCCGCATCAGGCAATGGAGAGATACGCACTTTTAAATCATCTAGGTTGATAACAAACTTCTTTAGGACTGCTTTTCGTGTCTTAAGAATCACACGTGGACCGATAGAGTCGCACAGTGACACACACCGTTTGCTGGCCTTCATCTGCACCTCCGATTGGCGCAGTTGGCTACGTATGGTGCAAAAGAGGTTGAACGTAATCCATCATCACTCCCTGCTGAGGCCAATAACATAAGTGCCACCCTCTGTGGTAGTCTAACAGCCCCACACAAATACACACAGATCCTCACCCCCCCTCCCCATATAGCCACTAACAGACTGTTGGGGCCAAGTGCCGTTAGAGAGTTGCCCCAATTAAAACCAGCACGGCACACGAACACCACGCTCCGGCCGCCTTTGTCTCCTCCAATGCTGATGTTCAGAACACGCAGTGGTTGTGACGCCGCGGGGTCAGTTGACCGTGCGCGTGCATGAGAGGGGAGAGGGAGGGGAGAGGGAGTGGAGGGGAGGGAGGGATGCGAGGGAGGGAGGCTCACGTGGCAGTGGTCGACACCTCCCTCCTCCTCGTAGCCGGCACACACCATGTCGGCGGAGATGTTGTAGCGGTCCTGCAGCAGCGGCCGGCAGTGTTCGTTAGAGAGGAGCGGAACGGCAGCCTCCTGCAGCACGGCCGCGGGGGAGCCTGGCAGCAGACGCAGGCAACGGGGGGGGGGGGGGGGGGGGCGGATAGATTCCACGTGGAGGAGGAATCCTCGATCCCCTCTCAACAGAGTCCGCCGGAGAGGGTTGCTCAAGCTGCGGGAGTCCAAGACCACGTCCCTGCGAGTGAACGAACGATGTACGCGTGCTCACGCACGTTGATTAACTTGTGAATAACCAAAGCAATTATAACTGATATCCATTGTAACTTCTGTGAAGTGCGTCCACAGCATCGGGCCGTTGGAGTGCAGGGTCCAGTGAGCGTCACACTAGAGCAGTGGTCCTCAAGGTGTGGTCACCCGGTACCACCGGTGGGCTGTGGGGGTCCTCCAGGTGGTTCCGCGGGGACTGTGATAACAAACGCAACTTGATCCGTAAAATAATGGCAATCTATATATATAAAATCGTGCATGTCTGTCTGTCTGTGTATGTGTGTGTGGATTTCGGACCATACGCACTTTCATTGGACGGCGGTTGCCCCTGGCAACAGCTAACGACGCCTTCGCCGCTTTCATTGGACGGCGGTTGCCCCTGGCAACGAGTAGCAACTTTTCGCCGCGGGGTGGACGCCATTTTTAATAGCGCGGGGGGGGGGGGGGGGGGGGGACTGGCACCCGTACCCAGCGTTCGCCGGGTTGGAAAATCAGGCAAGGTGGGAGACTCTGCACGGTGCTAGGCCTCGACACCCAACACGCCACTCTGAGGTAAATTCATAAAAATTTCACGTCCTCTACAGAGTGGCGAGGGAGGCAGAGTGGCGAGGGAGGGAGAGTGGCGAGGGAGGGACTCAGCCTCAAAACGAGTAACTGGTGTGGCGTATTAACATCACCACTGGGGAGACAAAGGCGGCCGGGCGTGGTGGATCCAAGTCCCGGGCAAAGCCGGGTCATGACTATGTGTGTATGTGTTTATGTGTATGTCTGTGTGTCTGTATGTATGTGTGTATGTATGTGTCTGTATGTGTTTGTGTGTATGTATGTGTGTGTCTGTATGTATGTGTGTGTGTATTGTGTATGTGTTTGTGTGTATGTATGTGTGTGTTTGTATGTATGTGTATGTCTGTGTGTATGCATGTGTGTGTATGTGTGTGTATGTGTTTGTGTGTATGTGGGTGTATGTATGTGTGTGTATGTGTTTGTATGTGTTTGTGTGTTTACGCTCGCATTACACAAATGTGTTGCAGGTCTAAGGCGTTCCTCGCGCAGCATTGCCGCTTTATTATTGCAGTCGTTTACTGCCGTACGCACCCTCAAAGTCGTGTGTGTCTGCAGCAAACGCGTGTATGTGTACCTATGGACGCGCGCGCGTGTGTAGTGTAGGGGGAACGGTAGTGTAGTGCTTAGCGTGCTGTCTCTGTCTGTGTGTGTGTGTCTGTGTGTGTGTGTCTGTGTGTGTGTCTGTGTGTGTGCGTGTGTGGTGTGTGGGGAGCGGTAGTGTAGTGGTTAGCGTGCTGTCTGTGTGTCTGTCTGTGTCTGTCTGTGTGTGTCTGCGTGTGTCTATGTGTGGGTGTCTGTGTGTGTGTCTGTGCGTCTGTGTGTGTGAGGAGCGGTGGGTGTAGTGGTTAACGCTACGCTGCGCTACCAACCCGGCGAACCGAGTTCGATTCCCGCTCATGGCCACCACCGGTCAAGATTATTTGAACCTCCCATAGGTCGACTCAGCCTCAAACGAGTAACTGGTGTGGCGTATTAACATCGCCACTGGGGAGACAAAGGCGGCCGGCCGTGGTGGATACAAGTCCCGGGCGAAGCCGGGTAGTACAGCTAGTGTTTTATAAAACCTTTGGTATCGGGACATTCATTAATCTTTTACTTCATTAAAGAAGTGAAGTGAGGTCAACTACCCCAATTAAACTTCCCTAACGCTAATAATCTAAATGCACCACCTCTAAAATAAAACTGCTTTTATGTTGCGGTAATACGAATCATAGTTTTTGTTTGTATCCTGGTATTTGGAGAGAGAAGTGGAATGCGTTTTGGTCACCAGGGGTAAGGTGCTAGATGGTGGTGGTTTACCACCGCCAGTTTTGTTAAAGTCAAAGCCACAGACCCCCCCGCCCCTCACAACATAAACCGCCGGTACTCGTTACACGACGGGCTTAGTGGCCTCGTGGGTCCTCATCGGTCCTCGTCGGCCTGCCGATGTGGGACCGTGTGCGGGAGCGAGCGGTGGGTTGCCGCCCCCCCAAGCCCCCCCGCCCCCCTCACCTCCTTCGAAGGTGGATCCCCACCCCACCACCCAGCAGCGCGACCCCGCCGGGAACTCCCACGCGGGCTCCGTGAGGCATACCGGCTGCACGTGACCTACAGTCAGTGGCACGTCACACACACACCACGTGGCACGTCACACACACCACGTGGCACGTCACACACACACACCACGTGGCACGTCACACACACCACGTGGCACGTCACACACACACACCACGTGGCACGTCACACACACACCACGTGGCACATCACACACACACACACACCACGTGGCACGTCACACACACACACACCACGTGGCACGTCACACACACACACACCGCCTGGCACGTCACACACACACCACGTGGCACGTCACACACACACCACGTGGCACGTCACACACACACCATGTGGCACATCACACACACACCATGTGGCACATCACACACACCACGTGGCACGTCACACACACACATCACGTGGCACATCACACACACACCACGTGGCACGTCACACACACACACCACGTGGCACGTCACACACACACACACCGCCTGGCACGTCACACACACACCACGTGGCACGTCACACACACACCACGTGGCACGTCACACACACACCATGTGGCACATCACACACACACCATGTGGCACATCACACACACCACGTGGCACGTCACACACACACACACCACGTGGCACATCACACACACACCACGTGGCACGTCACACACACACACCACGTGGCACGTCACACACACACCACGTGGCACGTCACACACACACCACGTGGCACATCACACACACCACGTGGCACGTCACACACACACACCACGTGGCACGTTACACACACACCACGTGGCACATCACACACACACACCACGTGGCACGTCACACACACACACACCGCCTGGCACGTCACACACACACACCACGTGGCACATCACACACACACCACGTGGCACGTCACACACACACACCACGTGGCACGTCACACACACACACACCACGTAGCACGTCACACACACCACGTGGCACATCACACACACCACGTGGCACGTCACACACACACCACGTGGCACATCACACAAACACCATGTGGCACATCACACACACACCACGTGGCACATCACACACACACCACGTGGCACATCACACATCACGTGGCACATCACACACACCGCGTGGCACGTCACACACACCACGTGGCACATCACACACACACCACGTGACACATCACACACACACCATGTGGCACATCACACACACACCATGTGGCACATCACACACACATCACGTGGCAGGTCACACACACACACCACGTGGCACATCACACACACACACATCATCACACAAACCGCTTGCCACGAGAGCGCCCCCCCCCCCCCCCCCCCCCGCTAGTGAAGTGCTTCTTCCGGGGTGCCCTCACCCGTGAAGGCGATGGGCTCGGACAGCCGCAGCACGGCCACGTCGTGCCTCTTGGTGGCCTGGTTGTACCCCGAGTGGATGTGGATCTCCGCGATCGACGCCCTCACGACGGGCGGCGACGCCGCCTGCAGCCGGTCGCGGACCCCGAGGTACACAGTCCACGTGCCCGGGTCCCAGTCTTTCCTGCATCGCGCCACCAAATGTAAAAGGTGTGGGGGGCACGCGCTGGTGGGGGGCACGCGCTGGTGGGGGGCACGTGCCGGTGGGGGGTAGCATATTATAAGCCACACGCGGCGTTATGAGACACATAGGAGGCCCAGTCGGCCACAAGGGGGGCCCCCGAATGAACAGATAAACGCACAAGTACAAGCATATTCAGAAAAAACATTTTAACTAAATACGTATAAAAAAATTCCCTGCGGTCCACCATGAACGCATCTGGCTGTCGTAGTATCAACAGAGCAGCGTCAAGTTGCGCGATCCACCCCCTTTGAGGAAGTCCTAGACCGATGGGGCCGGCATGTAACAAGACGCACAACGTGTGAGTATTGTTACCTTTACATCTGCTTATTATAATATTTGAGTTGCACCGTGTATTGGGTTTGGATTCTAAACCCAATACACGGTGCAACTAAAATACGAATATATAAGTACAGATAGTCCCTGAGTTACGATGGTGCGACTTACGATATTTCGATCTTACGATGGCGATAGCGATACGACAAAATTGTAAAATATTTCAAATTTCGCGTGGCAGGTAAACGCAGCAGCGAACGATACGTTCAATGCATGTATAATACGTAGCTTTAGCGATTTCATTTTAGGGTTACCACGATATGATACGTTCATTGCACGTGAAAAGTTTTGATAGCAGATAGGACTGTTTCCTGAAAATTTTTTTTTATTAAATTGCAGTTCATATAGGTAGGCTAGGAATTTACCTTGTTTTATTTTACTGTGGAATACAGTATTGTAACTAATAAATACATACAGTATATAGTTGACACAGTACGGTACTGTAAATTGCTCTGTTTTGCTAAATTATCCCCATTCTTTAAGACTCATGGGTAGGCTAGGCCATCTTCGACTTACGATATTTTTGACTTACGATGGGGTCGCCGTAACGCATCTCCATCGTAAGTAGAGCACTACCTGTATAGCCTACACATTATTGTATACGGGATACAAAAAAAAACATCCGTATAGAAGAGTGGAATTGATGTGTGTGTGAGAGCCTCTATCAGACACGAGTGTACGTTATGGCATGGAAAGGGAGAGACAGTCAGGAGATGACAGTCCAGAGAAACCCGGGAAGGCACGTGACGAGGAGAGAATATTGAGGGGTGGCCGACAGGTGACGAGAAGTACGCTACGGGTGGTGTGAGGGCCCTAGAACCTTCCTGGGAAGATCCCGAAAGGGGCGGAGCAGAGGGCGGAGGGAGGCCCCGCTCAGGGGATCAAAACTGATCCAAGGGGGGCAATCGCGGCCGTCTACAGCAGGGGTGGGGAACGTCCGGCCCGCGAAATCATTTGGTGTGGCCCTGCCAAGGCAACCGCAGGCGGGACTCGATATTCAACAAATCTAGGAGCAAACCTGGAAAAGCAGTTGCGAGTAGCAGCAACATCATCAATACCAGCTAACATCACACGCCTCGCCAAAGAGAAGCAGTTCCAGCCCATCGCATTAGGGGCGAGTTAATTAAATGTTTGACCAAATATAACAGGCACATTTTTAAGTTGATCATTTTGTATGGCCCGCGAATGATGTTATGAATATCCAAATGGCCATTGGCAGAAAGAAGGTTCCTCAGCCCTGCTGTAGAGGAATGGGACCCGCCGTGCAACACTTCTTAGATCTTCGATCATCACGTACAGCATCGTGGGTCAGGCAGGATGATACTGACTGACCACATTATGTAGTTACCCTGTTGTGGTATCGTACCCCGTTGGACTCTAGGTAACCCGTTGTGGTTTATGCAAGGGGCCGTTTATAAATGACGTCACACGATTTTGGACGATTTTTGACCCCACCCCCCTCGTCACACGGCGTCACAAAAAGTCAGACCGCCCCTCAAATATGACGTCACAAAGCTCTGCCCCTCCCCCCAAAAACCATATTTCCATTTTGAAAATAAAACATGGTTCAAATCGCTTTAAACTATTGTCATTGTAGTGCCTATTTAATGTGGCGCTGCACTCTGATGTTGTAGGAGAAAACATTTATTTAAAAGTCTATTTAATTAAGTAAAACGTGTTGTCTATATGTATTTAATGTTGCGCATTTTGATATGATGTCACATTTCTCAAACCTCGTCACACATCGTCACAAATGTCTGACCCCCCCCCCCTAGGTGCGTGAGGTCATTTATGGACGGCCCCTAAGTGCACTGTTGAGAAATAAACGTGTCGCCTCCAAGTCAAGTTTGTGCCTCCACTGAAACCACTACACAGGCTACACAGAGGCGGGCGGGGGGGGAGTCTTTGGCTCACATCATCATCATCGCGCCGCGCGTTGCGCTCTCACCCGATGACGCAGTGGGCGGCCGTGACGAGCCAGCGGGCCGAGAGGAGCGCCGCGCCGCACAGGAACCTCTCCTGGTGGTAGAGGGCGGCTGCCCAGGGCCACGCTCCGGCCTCCGCATCGCCCCCTCCCACGATGCGCCCCGACGGGGAGAACGCCGCTGGGCCCCTCGACGTGGGGCCAGGCTCGTCCGGAACCAGCGGGCGGCGTCCACAGTCTTGTGAGAGTGTTTGTGAGAGTGTTTGTGAGTGTTTGTGAGAGTGTTTGTGAGAGTGTTTGTGTGTTTGTGAGAGTGTGAGTGTGTTTGTGAGAGTATTTGTGAGTGTGTTTGTGAGTGTGTTTGTGAGAGTATTTGTGAGTGTGTTTGTGAGTGTGTTTGTGAGTGTGTTTGTGAGAGTGTTTGTGAGTGTGTTTGTGTGTTTGTGAGAGTGTTTGTGTTTGTGAGTGTGTTTGTGAGTGTTTGTGAGAGTGTTTGTGAGAGTGTTTGTGAGAGTGTGAGAGTGTTTGTGAGAGTGTTTGTGAGTGTGTTTGTGAGAGTATTTGTGAGAGTGTTTGTGAGTGTGTATGTGAGTGTTTGTGAGTGTGTTTGTGAGTGTGTTTGTGAGAGTGTTTGTGAGAGTGTTTGTGAGTGTGTTTGTAAGTGTTTGTGAGAGTGTTTGTGAGTGTGTTTGTAAGTGTTTGTGAGAGTGTTTGTGAGAGTGTTTGTGTGAGTGTTTGTTAGTTCGCATAAATATAAACTTGTCGTTAAACCCGCCACCACCCGCCACAGCCAAAGTAAGAAACGATGACACTTATTCTTCAGTTTTTTCGGTAACGTCACGTAAAATTAAAATTAATAAAAGTAAAATAAAAATAAAATTAAAATCACGACGTTTCGGAGGCAACACAAGCTTCCGTCTTCAGGTGGAACCGTCACAGCACGACAGCTGTATCAAGTAAATGAGAAATTCCAAGATATCCGACCTTGTATATATACTGGTTGAGGGGGGAGGAGCCAGGGTAGGCCCCTGGATAGGCCCCTGATAAAGTTGGTGCGGCTGAAGCTACGGCTAGTCTACATAACAAAGGACTGAGCCTTTGTTATGTAGACTGGTTGAGAGGGGGGGGGGGGGGAGGTGCCAGAGTTGTTAATGTGCGTCTGCTGTTAATGGGACTGAACCTTTGTTATGTAGATGGTAAAAGCAAACTAGCAGGTCAGGAAGAAACAGCCTCTTGCTATGTTACTTGGTGGGTAAAACTTAAAGCATGGTTAATAACATTTTTCCAATGATTACTCAGTTTGTACCCATCATCACGGTTGAAATTATGTCTGTGTTTGTATATTTGTATGGCTTCGTGTACAAACCTTTGATAGTAGCCAGGAGCTTTGCAGAGGACCTTGGTCTCGGAAAAGACAATTTCATGAGAGCTCTCATGAGAGCTCTCATGAAATTGAAGCCATCCAAATATAGAAATACAGACATAATTTCAACCGTGATGATGGGTACAAACTGAGTAATCATTGGAAAGATGTTATTAACCATGCAAAAAAAGATTTAACTACACATATTTAGACCATCTTATTTGACAGACAACTATTCTTTAGTTACTGTACAGTTTACTGATAGACAGCCAGTTTTGTTTGATCATGTTTAGCTTCTTTTTTCACACGCTGGTTTCCTGCTTTAAGTTTTACCCACCAAGTAACATAGCAAGATGCTGTTTCTTCCTGACCTGCTATTTTGCTTGTACCATCTACATAACAAAGGCTCAGGGTCATTAGCAGCAGCCGCACATTAACAACTCTGGCACCTCCCCCCCTCTCAACCAGTCTACATAACAAAGGCTCAGTCCTTTGTTATGTAGACTAGCCGTAGCTTCAGCCGCACCAACCTTATCATAATAATAATAAAAAACTCCTATCCAGGGGCCTACCCTGGCTCCTCCCCCCTCAACCAGTATATATACAAGGTCGGATCTCTTGGAATTTTCTCATTTACTTGATACAGCAAGCGTGCTGTGACGGTTCCACCTGAAGACAGAAGCTTGTGTTAACTCCGAAACGTCGTAATTTTTATTTTATTTTTAATTTACTTTTAATTTAAATGTTTTACCTACGTGACTTTACCGAAAAAACCTAAGAATATGAATCCTTGCAGTCACGAAAGCTTCAAATCTAGAACACGATGACACTTTTTAATTGTCTGTATGGGGTGGTGGCGGGTTTAACGGCACATTTATATATTTGCGATCTAACACAAAACACGTCTATTCTGGATAATATTGGTCGCGAAAGCCTGTCACTACGATGCGTTAAAACTCGAGAATGGATATTGAGGCCGGTTCAGTGCGATCCGGTAAGGGGCCGTCCATAAATGACGTCACGCAATTTTGGACGATTTTTGACCCCCCACCCTCGTCACACGGTGTCACAAGTCAGACCCCCCGTCAAATATGACGTCACAAAGCTCCCTCCGCCCCCCAAAATATAAAACATGCTTTAAATCACTTTAAACTATTGGCATTGTAGTGCGTATTTAATGTGGCGCTGCACTCTGATGTCGTAGGAGTGTTGTTATAACAATTAGTGTTCTTATAACAAATCTATATTTATTTAAAGTTGTGCATTTTGATGTGACGTCACATTTCTCACCCCCCCCCCTCGTCACACATCGGTGCGTGACGTCATTTATGGACGGCCCCTAAGTTGTGGCCCAGCCATTGGTGGATCGTCTGCATTGGGATCCAGTGGAGGGTTCGCAGTGTTTGGGGTGCCGTGGTCTGGGTGCGGAGAGGAGTGAAGTTGGCAAGACAACTGCCTTGTGAGGGGAGAGCAGAGAGGGAATCGATGGAGAGGCTCCTGCGTACCTTTTGGGTTGCAGGAGACGTAAGCCACCCTGCCACTCTCACAGCGCTCCCTGTAAGAGACACGCTGCTCACACACTTGGCAATGCACTCGTTACTTGTCTAAAGCTTGTTCGTGCTTCACAACGCACCTCCGATCGACACGGTTGGCTACGTACGGTGCGAAAGAAGTTCAACACACACACGCGATGATGATGATGCTTGTTTCCCCGTGAAAATCCTCACCGAATCTCAACACTCTTTTTCATTATGAGACCTCCTTTGCCAGTAGCAAGATATAGTCTCGGGTGTGGACCAATCAATTTCAAGGACAGTGCATACATTATCAGTTGTCTCTTTGTTTGCATTTTGACCAAAAGTGTTGTGGTTAATGCAAACATGATCCTTGTATAAAGGTGTCAGTTTTGTTGCCAGATAAAAGGGTAAACACCTATTACTATAACTCTTTTTCAGTAGGGTCCTGCTAATTTTTTTGAAGTGGGGGAAGGGACGAGATGCTGCTGCTGCCGCTTGATCCCAATTGAGTAATTTGCAGGTACATTTTGAGCCTTGGGATGTTTAGGCCAATACTGGTTACATTGTGTGTGTGTGTTTAGCAATAATCCATGCAGAATAGGGGTACACCATACACACTCCACGTGCACAAAGACGAAATAAAAGCAAAGATCCCTTGTATAGCTATAAATAGGCTTCTGAGGCAAGTGTTGTTAGTGAGCACCTATGAAGGCCGGTACGGCAGGCGAGGGGGTGGGTGGACCAGCGCCACGACCGGCCGCTTTTGTCTTCCTCGTGTTGATGTTTACACATCGCACCGGGTACTCAATTGAGGCTCAGTTAACCTAGGGGAGGCCCAGGACCGCCGCAGATTGTCACTGGTGTTGGGTTCGTAGCACAGCACGCTAACCGCTACACCGCCATGCACACACTCATTGTTGATCTCGCCAAGGTACATAAACCAGCACGCAAACTGCGGTCATCCTCGCAGCAGCGGCTTCTGGCTGCTGCCATCGAACAAAGGCGGTGGTCACCGACCGCATCGCGCGGCGCTTTCAGATGCGCTTCGGCGGCCGTCTGGAACGTTCTCTTCTCCTCTGATGTTAAGGAAGCCAGTGGAGCTGTGCACTTTTAAATCATCGTCGTTTAGATTGACAAACTCGTCTCTTTAGAACCGATTCTTGTGTTTAGTTTGTTGTCCTTCCACCTTCCCCTGCACCTCCGATTAGCGCTGTTCGCCACGTGTGGTGCTAAAGAACTTTAACCACACACACACGTGTATGTACATACACACATACACACACGTGTACGTACATACACACACACACGTGTACGTACATACACACACACACGTGTACGTACATACACACATACACGCGTACGTACATACACACACACGTACATAGTACACACACACACGTACGTACATACACATACACGTGTACGTACATACACACATACACGCGTACGTACATACACACACACGTACGTACACACACACGTACGTACATACACATACACGCGTACGTACATAGTACACACACGCGTACGTACACACACACACGCGTACGTACATAGTACACACACGCGTACATACACACACACACGCGTACGTACATACATACATACACACGCGTACGTGCAGAAACAGAAAGGAGAACGTGCAAACGACACGCAAGACAGCGCGCGATTTGACAGAGTAAAACCCGGGGCCCCCCACCCCTTCTCACTTGCCAATCTAGACGAGGACTCGGGCTTTGTACGGCACTCGGCCTCTCCACGGCAATGTAAAGTACAATTGAATTTAATCTTTTGCTAATAACTCATGTTCATTATTAAACTAATAAGTTGCCAGATATTACAATAATTATGTTTGTGTGCAGATAAGAACTCCGGTTCATTGTTTACTATTATGTAACTAATAAGTTGGTAAATATTACAATAATAATGTTTGTGTGCAGAAAATGTTTTCATTATTAGGTTGGTGTCCACTGCGGCGTCCGTGAACGGAGAGAGGCGCGGGGGGCAGGCGGGGGGGCAGGCGGGGGGGGGGGGGGGGGGGCGGGGGGGGGGCAGGCGGGGGGGGGCGGCACGCACACGGGGCTGGCCTCGATGCCGGACGACGTCTCGCTGACGACGACGTACGGAGCGTAGCCCTCGGCCTCCGTCGTCTCGTCGTGCGTCAGGGCGTCGCTGCGGTGTGGGGGAGGGGGGGCGTGGGGGGGGAACAGAATCGGAATCATAATATTGATTCATCCATAATACACCGATGACATTGGTCGAGAAAGCCTACATGTTGAAGGCAACATGTGTTTACACTGCAGGAATCCGATGAGCTGCAAAGGTCTTTTTCACAGACGTCCAGGAGAAACGGTGAGGGGTCGGGGCGAGCTGCGTGACCGTTCCTCGCCAGGCGGTGACTTAGCCACCGCCGCCACCACCACCACCACTACCACCGCAGCCGTCGTCACCGTAATTATTTCTTCTCCGACACCGCACCCAGAGCCCCCAGCTGCCAGCCAGCACTCTCCATACCACCTCTTCCCCTGCAGCTCACAGGTGAGTTGTGCACTCCCATGTGTGTCGGCTCTCCTTTACACTCCTATCTCACCAGGGGTTGGGGAGTTCGATCCCCTAACCCACGAAAGTAGTGGTCAGCACCAAGTAGCTGGCAGGATAGGGCACGGCAGATGCGATTCACCTCCTTTCATTGCTACAAAATGAAGAAGAGAGACGGATCCGCCAATCGCGTGATCCAGCACTGCCCCCTGCACCGCCGATTCACAGACCACGGGGTTCGCACAATCCACCTCCGATTATCACGGTTTGGCTACGTGTGTGTGCGGCAGACGTTCAACTAAAAGTGTCTGTTGCACAAACCATCGGTCGCACGGCCTTCTGGCGGTGCGTAATTTTAATCGGCGTTGACTCAAATACGAGCAAAACTATGGACCGCTTTCGATTTTAAACTATTGAAACTCAACTCACTTTTATTTAGATCTTAAGTTTTCGTGACTGCAATGATTCATAAATTAAATATAATTAATTTTATTTTATACCTACGTGACTTGACCGAAAGAACTAAAGAGTATCACTTTTATTTTACCAGCTCTTTTTCAGATGCGAACCTGGCCACGAATGATAGCCCAACGAAGTGGCTCATCACGTGGACATTTGTAGCAGCCAAACACTCTGAGCGCGTGTTTATAAATGTGGAGAGAAAAACCGGAGGACCCGAAGAAAAATCCACGCAAGCACGGAGAGAGAAAGAGACACGCAAACTCCAAATATGCAGCAGGCATCAGATTCGGGATCGAACCCACGACCTCCTGTATACCAGGCGAGGTAGTTAACATCTCATAGCCACCGAGATACACGGTGTCGATATACAGTGTCTCACCAGCAGCAGCAGAATCAGACTAACTTTAATCAATGGCGGTGAACTGCTAATACATTTCGAGTTATGCATCACTTAATAATTTAGCATCGAACTTGAACCCCATTGAGTAAAGACAGAAGATCAGCAGCTCGCCAGCATTGAGTCAAGCGAGCCTGATTCTGCTGCTGATGCGACACCCAGTGTCGAAACCGGCCCCGTGTCTTTGCTCGCATTTGAATCAAGACTGCTGAAATTCAAGCATCTTCCAGAAGGCGGAATGCGGCTGACGGGATGTGTAAGACATGCTTTCATTTTTGTACTGGGAGAGGCAGACGCGTGAAGGAGGAAAGGGATCATCTGCCTATTTATTTAACGTTGAGAGACGAACTTCCACTGGCGGTGGCTATGAAATGTTAACTCCCTCGCCTGGTATACAGGAGGCCGTGAGTCCGATCCCGACCCTGACGCCTGCTGTGTATTTGGAGTTTGTGTCTCTCTCTCTCTCATCATCATCACGGCTGGGAGATGTTAACTCCCTCGCCTGGTATACAGGTCGTCGTGAGTCAGATCCCGAACCTGACGTCTGCTGCTGTATATTTGGAGATGGTGGTCTCTCTCTCCCCATGGTCGCGTGAATTTTTCTCCGGGCCCTCTGGTTTTTCCCTTCCACATTTAGAATCAACGTCACCACGCGTTTAGAGTCTTTGGCTGCTGCTATGAATTCCCACGCGATGATGATAAGCCACTTAATTGAGCTATATAATTTATGATAGCCAGGTCGCTTCTGAAAAAGAGCTGTAAAGCACAGTGGGCTTTTACTTGGTCAAATAAAAAAGTAGTTTAGTGCGTGAGAGAGTGTGCGAGTGACAAAGAAGATGTTCAGTATGTGGGGCCAAAGGCCATCCCTGTCGCAACCCAAGGTGAACAGGAAATGTCTCCGTGGCTTTATCCGGGCCTGCCCACCGTCACGAAGGCCCTTGAATGAGTTGCGAGCAGCGGGTCAGGGACCCCAACAGCAACAACCCGGGGTCCTAGCCTATCGATCCTTGACAAGGTCAAAATAAAAAGTTTCTTAGGCAGCAGCCATCCGTCCCGGCCACCCCCCCCCCCCCGGCCTCTGCCTCCCTCACCCCCCTAGCCCCCCAGTCTCTCCGCCTTCCCCCGCCCCCCCCAAGCCCCCCAAAGCCCCCCCCCCGCCCCAGTCTCCGCCTTTCCCTCCCGCCCCCCAGGCCCCCCAAACCCCCCCCCTCCCCCGTCTCTCACGGGTAGTGCAGGGAGACGCAGGTGTGGTTGGAGAGGCTCCGGCTCCACGTGTCCGCGCACGCGCTCCCCCAGGCGGCGTCGCGCTGCGTCCACAGCTGGGGCACGCCGCGGGCGGTCGCGTTGGGGGGCGGCACAGAGAGGTCCAGCAGACGGACTGGCGCACGCAGACAGACGGACACGCGGGTGTTCAAACAGACACGCGGGTGTGCAGACAGACTAGTGGGTGCGGATAGACAGCACAGCACGTGTGGCAGGGCAGCGCCGCAGTGGTGATGCACCTCACGGCATGAACCCCTGGGTTCGATTCCCGACATTGGCGGCTATATCTGTGTGGAGTTTGTATTTTCTCCTCCTGTCCTGCGATGGGGTTTCCTCTGGGTGCTCTGGTTTCCTTCCATAGCTGAAGCCACACACACTCATTGACCCACTCACTCACTCGCCCACACCCCCACCAGGGCCGTATTTGCCAATAGGCCACGGTAGGCACTGTGCATAGGGCCTACGGAAACTAAAAGGGGCCTACGAAAGAAATGTGACCATGTTTTGTTGGTTGTATGACACCAAATGTAACCAAGATATTTTCTTGAATAAATATATCCACATGGCAAGGATAAGCAACAGTGTATATAAAGAGGCAGAGTAGTGTCAATCGGTTTTTTTTGCTCATAAGTTGAGAGAAATGAACACCGGGTTAGGGTTTAGGGTTGGTCGCGAGGCACCCGTGTCCCCCCCCGCTGTGGCCCCCACCACCACCCCCACCACCCCTCGGCGTGCGATGGGGGAGTCTCGGTGCGGAGCGGCGCTCACCGCAGCCTCTCTCCTCGGATCCGTCGCCGCACTCCCAGCTGCCATTGCACACGGACGCCGCGCTCACGCAGCCGCCCACTCGGCACTGGAACTCGCCCTCCGAGCACAGGGCTAAGCGCGCACACAGAGAGCGCACACACACACAGGGAGCGCACATACACAGAGAGCGCACACACATAGAGCGCACACACACAGAGGCACACACACAGAGAGCGCACACACACAGAGCGCACACACACACACACAGAGCGCACACACACAGAGAGCGCACACACACAGAGGCACACACACAGAGAGCGCACACACACAGAGCGCACACACACACAGAGCGCACACATACACACAGAGAGTTAAGCATGCGCACACCCACACAGACCGCACACACACACAGACCGCACACACACAGAGGCACACACACACACAGAGCGCACACACACACAGAGGCACACACACAGAGAGCGCACACAGAGCGCACACACACACAGAGGCACATACACACAGAGGCACACACAGAGGCACACACACAGAGAGTGCACACACACACAGAGCGCACACACACACAGAGGCACACACACACCCAGATCGCACACACACACAGAGCGCACACACACACACAGAGCGCACACACACAGAGCACACACACACACAGAGCGCACACACACACACAGAGGCACACACACACACAGAGCGCACACACACACAGAGGCACACACACACACAGAGGCACACACCTGCAGCGCATCGCGTGGCAGCATCGGCACACGTGGCGAAGTTGCGATTCGTACGCGCGTTGACCAACTTCTTTGGCACCAGCACGTAAGCCGACCGTGCTAACAGGAGGTTGGCCGCGTACAGTGCGAAAGAAGTCCCAACATACTTATTGTATTGGGCCTTACCCGGTAAAATAACAACAATCTTTCGTTTAATAATATACCCCGAGCGTAGAATTACTCCATCCCGTGACAGCATCACACGATGCATGTTTCCAGGTCGAATGTCCCACCCCCCCCCCCCTCCTCTGGCACCCCATCGGTGCGGCTAAGATGCAAGCAGCGGCGATGGTGGGACGCGTAGCGTTAGCGGGGCCATTTATAATCGCCGCACCTCGCTTGGCCACGGACCGTGTGGCATTTAAGTCTGCGGTCCAAAGGGCCGCAGATTCTCCCCCCCCCACCTGTTCTCTAGGGGGCCTATTAATGGCCAGCGCGTCCGAGGCAATGCGCCAGTACTGATGACGATCCTGGGTTCAAGCCCAGGGTCCAGGTGTATGCGTCTCGCTGAGCTACGAGCGACCGTGGGGCATTGGGCTCGCCCGCTCGCCGCAGGAACTCACGCGGCAGGCCCAGGCGAAAGCCCGTCGTGAAGTTGGCGTGGAAGCCCCTCGCGGTGTTGGTCTCGTCGCTCAGGAAGATGACCGACATGAGGCTGGAGGGCGAGAAGAGGTCGCCTCCTGGGCCCGCGCCCGTGAAGCGGCCTGCTCACGTCCGCGATGGACGGACGCACATAGGGCAGACGGACAGACGACGATCTCCGTTCGAAGCCAGTCACGAGCTGTACGCAAGTTGAATTGAACACCGCGCGTTCCCGAGATGCTTTGTGGACGGGTTGAGCCCTCGCCTGGACCCCTGCAACGCTGCCAGTCGCTCAGCCGGGTGGCGGTGGCTACGCACGGTGGGCCTGTAATCTCAGCGCTGCGGGTCGGTGGATCTATATGTGGGCGTCAAGGAGGTGCTCGTAAACTGGTTTCGCGGGAGGTGCTTCAACAACAATGTGGACTAAACTCCATCCGTTTCGACTCCCCTCTTGCATATTGGCAGCGATACGTTCAGGATCTAAATGCCAATGGTAAAGTCTGCGAGGCACGAGAGGGCTCCGTGATAGTGTTGCTATTGGGTTGTGTGGCCACAATCTCACTGTGGCTTGTGTCTTTAATGCATCTCTATAGATCTCTGTGTGCTTCCATGGATCTTTGTGCATCTCTATGGATCTATGTGCGTCTCTGTGGGCCTTTGTGTGTCTCTTTGGATGTCTGTGCATCTCTATGGATCTGTGTTTCTCTATAGATATGTGCGCTTCCATGGATGTCTGTGCGTATCCATTAATCTCTGTGCGTCTATATGGATCTCTGTGCGTCTCTATGGATCTGTGTATCTCTATGGATCTCTGTGTATCTCTATGGATCTGTGCGTCTCAATGGATCTGTGCATCTCGATGGATCTCTGTGGGTCTCTGGTTTTACTATGGTCCAGAGTTTGGGTTGCGTGGTCACAATCGCACTGCCGTGGCTTGCTCCTTGAATTTTCCACTTAAACTTGCCAATCCCCGTCCATTCCACCCGTGTGGGATAAGAGCGTTGCGTACTCACGCGCATGCCCCTTACTCCAGGTGCTCCGATTCTCCTCCCACGTGCACATAACATTTTAGTCTATCAATAACAGAGGTTTTTCGTTTAGATCGCATAAATATAAACGTGTTGTTAATATATATAATAAAAAATATATAAAAAGTGACGACATCTACCACGTTTCTGGACTACCACTGTCGCTCATCCACAGCTTCGTTCCCTCCCTTCACCCTCCGCCCCTTATCTCCCCTAGTCTCCTGGACATCTATGAAAAATAGCTTCATAGCTCATCGGATTCCTGGAGTATAAGACGCCGTATTTTCATTCTGTCTGTTGTCCCTATTCGAGTAAAAATGCGGGGCTGACTTGCACCTGTCCTGAACATCTTTTTTCTGCCGCCTCTTTCTCTTCCCACGTTATGCTCTTTTTGTTAATCGCATTCGTTTACAAACCGTTAAAAACCTCGTTTGTTAGTTGTGCACAGGGGCGGTTTCTTCATTAGGGCGATTGGGCGACGCACCACCAATGTCATTCAACCACAGAGTCACGCTAGCCGTCACTGTCAGCCTCTGGATATAGTCCAATCAGCGTCATGTCACGTTCTGTGGAGTACCGCCTCTTTTGGGGCGATTTCACTATGGCTGAGAATCGCCCCGAGTGGTCCCATAGACTTACATTGAAAGATGTTTTTTTTCGAACGGGGGCGCTCCAATGCATTATCTATGGCTTCCGGGAGGGCTCGCCCTAACGTGCTTACGTCATCATACGTGCTTACGTCATCATATGTGCTAACGTCATCATACGTAAGCACGTTTCATCCAACAATATAATTTATCGCTACCTAGTGGAATCTTTAATAAAATAAACTTGAGTGGTTTGTTTTAATAGTGAGTATATAAACAAACAAGATGTATTGTAAGAGTCACTTTATTTTTAATTAATATTAAAGAAGTGAAGTTGCTTTTACATGCTTAAGCTGTTAATTTATTCATTGCATGGGTGGACCTTATCCTTATCAATCATCCAGACATTTCCCCCCCCTGAGAGATTTTGCAGGAGCCGCCACTGGTTGTGCAATATCCCTCAGGACACTCGGTATCTGCAGCATCGATGTTTTTGTTTTATATCGATGTTTAGGTTCGCCACGGTGGCTAGGATATGTTAACGACCTCGCCTGGTATGCAGGAGGTTGTGGGTTCGATCTGGACCCTGATGCCTGATGCATATTTGTAATTTGCATGTTTCTCTCCGCGTGGTCGCGTGGATTTTTCTCCGGGGCCTCTGATTTTTCCCCGACACTTTTAGAAACGTGCGTTTTAGAGTATTTGGCTGCTGCAAAATTTTCCACACGATAAGCCAATTAGTTGAGCTTTCATTTGTGATAGCCAGGTCGCTTCTGAAGAAGAGCGATATAGCTCAGTTGGGCCTTACCAGGTAAAATAAAAATAGTTCAGTTTAGTGTGTGAGTGCAAATGAAGATCCATAATAGTGTTTTGGGTTAGATCGCGTAAATATGAATGTCATTTAACCCGCCACCACCCGACACAGCCAATTAGTAAGGTTTGTCACGTAAACAAAACATGCCAATTCTTTATTAGTACAGCACACCTGTATGTTGGGAGAGTAAACCCACAACATTCAAAATTCTAGTCCGACGTTTTGGCAGTAATTACAACCAGTATCATCAGGCGACAGCCAGAGTTAAATATGTTATCGCTGTGCTCACACGCGCACACCTTGCAACATTCGTCGTAAAATCGCCGGGCAAAACGGCTCGAGGAGCGGTGGTCCTTACCCACAAGCAGTGGACCCTACCAACGAGCGGTGGGCCTTACCGACGAGCGGTGAGGCTTACTGACGAGCGGTGGGCCTTACCGACGAGCGGTGAGCCTTACCGACGAGCGGTGAGGCTTACTGACGAGTGGTGAGCCTTAGCGATGAGCGGCGGGCCTTACTGACGAGTGGTGAGGATTACTGACGAGTGGTGAGGCTTACTGACGAGCAGTTGGGCCTTAGCGACGAGCGGTGCGCCTTACCGATGAAGGTGGAGTTGGCCTCGTAGCCATATCCACCCCTGACCTCCACGAAGTCGAAACCCTGTTCCAGCGCAAACTCCGTGAAGTGTAGTTGGACGTTGTTGCCATCGTCGGCGATGATGAGCCACATGCCTGCGGGTGCGGGGAAACCATTCCACATTCCACAGCAGTGCGGTACTACAGTGGACTATGGATTATCGGCGCTAATAACGGGTAAGGGTTAGGGTTAGTTAGGGTTAGGGTTAGGGGATAATCCAAAAATATAAATTTTCTGCATTCTCAGTGATGACACTTTCCTGCTCCCATGCAGAAGAGTCCGCCCACTAAGTGGATGGGAGCAGAGTCACGCCAATCAAAATCAACAAAACTCCGCCCACCGTTGTAAACATATGTAACTACTGCACTTTCGAGGTGATCACGTGGATTTTGGATTAACTGGAGCACACATATTTGTTCGGTTTAAGCACTTGACTTGTAATAAACATTTCCCAGAAGAACAATGTATTACTGATTTTAGATGATTAATTTGGGCTTAAGGGAAAATCCATGAGTTATTAATGTATGTCAAAATCTCAGCTGCGTGGTAATCTGCAAATCGTATAAACCGCACGCGGATAATCTGGAGTCTACTGTATGATTATTATCATTTCACTCATTTGCTCAGGAAAATTTCACCCGAATTTCAAGACTCTCTTTTAAAAGAGGGTCCTGCCAGGTTTTCACAGCAGGGGGAGATGTTGTTGCTGCTGTTTGCAATCCCACATTGACAAATTATTCCAGGTAGCCCCGCCCACTGATCAAGTGCCAAGTAGCCCCGCCCACTGATCAAGTAGCCCCGCCCACTGATCAGGTAGCCCCGCCCACTGATCAAGTAGCCCCGCCCACTGATCAGGTAGCCCCCGCCCGCTACTCAAGTAACCCCGCCCCGTTTTAACTCAGAACTCGATTCTGACTTTTGCAAAAGCTTTTGGGGGACAATGGGACAGAATTCCTGAAACTACTGGAAGGTGTGGCAGCTATTTTGTCTGTGTTGTTCTCCCATCCCCTGCAGGCAGACCTCAACCTGGCAGAGTGTCTCCCTACTCAAAATGCCCAGAGCCAGGGGTTCACCTCAATGAGCACCTCTGAGCCCTGCGGTGGAAATTACAATCTGAACTTTTGTCCGCAGTTTACACGAACACTTGAGTTCCCGAAAATAGGACTTTGTATTTGAACACTGGCTACAGGGAACAGCTCCGCCGTACCGTATGTATGTTGAACTTCTTTTGCACTGTACATTGCCAACCGTGCCAATTGGAGGTATGGATATTGGCCACCGTCGTTCACCGCTACGTTTCACAGACGCAGTCTGCAGGAGATTCACGGCACCGGGCGATATTGCTGTTCTGTGTCATCCCAATTTTAGTAATTTGCGACGTATTTTTTCGAATTTGAAAAATAAGAATAGGTTACACCCTAGCTGGCAATAAAGCAGAAGGTGTTAAGATGTTCAAACACAAAATCAATACCTTTCGCAGGCAATCAAATCTGCATTAACCGCACATACTTGCGGTGAACATGCAAACAAACATGCCCTGATAATAATGTATGCATTGTATTTGAAACTGATTGGCCTACACCAGGGACATCCTTATTTATGGCCTAGTCTCACCGCTGTTGGACCAGAGAGCGCCAAAAAGTAAACAGTAAAGGGATATCAGAGGCAGTTCTGTGATATCCACCTCCAGGGTGTGTTCTCTTAAACTCGGACTCTGTGTGTTGCTGGTGGACTCTGTGTGGGGGGGAGGGAGAGAGGGATGGGAGGGAGAGAGGGAGGGGAGGAGGGGAGGGGGAAACTCACAGTGCGCTTCGCTGATGTAGGGGCCAGGGTAGTTGGGGGAGGTGAATGTCGAATTTGGTTCTCGGAGCCACGTAGGTCCACCACAGTCCTCTAAGGCACACACAGTCCACAGTCAACAATCAACACAGAGTCCACCAGCAAAACAGAGTCCAGCAACACACAGAGTCTGAGTTAGAGAACAGACCATGGAAGTGGATATCAAAGAACTACCTCTGAGATCCCCTTCCACAAGTAAAATTTGGCCCACAGAATGAAGGGGGTTGGAATCTCCCATCCAGCAACACACGCTCTGTGACTGAATAGTGGTCATAGCCTTACAATCATAACTGATACAGGGACTCCTTTACTTACGAACACATCGACTCACGATCTTTCAGAGATACAAACAAACCCATCCGTAAGTCCAATTGCCCGGTAGGACCGAGAGTCGTACGTTCAACTGCCACGCAATAGATTGTGCTGGTGGCATCTACATCTGCAGAACGTGAAGAACCAGCGGCATCTACAAGAGATTAGACAACTTTTAAAGTCATTCCCCGTGTTTAGTCTACAACCTGTTTGGAATTGACAGGAGTAAAGTTGTGACTTATGAACAAATCAACTGACGAACAAACGTCTGGAACCTAACTCGTAGTAGAGGAGTCCTTGCACTTTTATTTCAAGAGATAAAATTTAGCACAAATAAGTGTTGTACCGGGCTAAAGACCATCATCTCACTAGACTTGAGCACCCAGTTTAATCACAACCTAGTCCCTGTGTGAGTCTATGGGTCTCTGTGTGAGTCTATGTGTCTCTGTGTGAATCTATGGGTCTCTGTGTGAGCCTATGGGTCTCTACGTGAGTCTATGGGTCTCTGTTGGAGTCTATGGGTCTCTACGTGAGTCGATGGGTCTCTGTGTGAGTCTATGGGTCTCTGTGTGAGTCTATGGGTCTCTACGTGAGTCTATGGATCTTTGTGCGAGTATATGGGTCTCTACGTGAGTCGATGGGTCTCTGTGTGAGTCTATGGGTGTCTGTGTGAGTCTGTGGGTCTCTGTGTGAGCCTATGGGTCTCTACGTGAGTCTATGGGTCTCTGTTTGAGTTCATGGGTCTCTACGTGAGTCGATGGGTCTCTGTGTGAGTCTATGGGTGTCTGTTTGAGTCTATGGGTCTCGGTGTGAGTCTATGGGTCTCTGTGTGAGTCTATGGCTCTCTACGTGAGTCTATGGGTCTCTGTGTGAGTCTATGGGTCTATGTGTGAGTCTATGGGTCTCTACGTGAGTCTATGGGTCTCTGTGTGAGTTTATGAGTCTCTGTGTGAGCCTATGGGTCTCTACATGAGTCTATGGGTCTCTGTGTGAGTCTATGGGTCTCTGTTGGAGCCTATGGATCCCTGTGTGAGTCTATGGGTCTCTGTGTGAGTCTATGGGTCTCTGTGTGAGTCTATGGGTCTCTACATGAGTCTATGGGTCTCTGTTTGAGTCTATGGGTCTCTACGTGAGTCGATGGGTCTCTGTGTGAGTCTATGGGTGTCTGTGTGAGTCTATGGGTCTCTGTGTGAGTCTATGGGTCTCTGTGTGAGTCTATTGGGTTCTACGTGAGTCTATGGGTCTCTACGTGAGTCTATGGGTCTCTACGTGAGTCTATGGGTCTCTGTGTGAGTCTATGGGTTTCTGTGAGTCGAGTCTATGGGTCTCTACGTGAATCTATGGATATAAATGTAAGTCATTTGTGGTCAAGTTGAGACCATCGACTCACGACACTTGAGCACCTGGTTTAATGACAAACCAATCACTGTGTGCGTCTATGGGTCTCTGTGTGAGTCTGTGGGTCTCTCTGTGAGTCTATGGGTCTCTACATTAGTCTATGGGTCTCTGTGTGAGTCTATGTGTCTCTGTGTGAGTCTATGTGTCTCTGTGTGAGTCTGTGGGTCTATGCATGAGTCTATACATCTCTGTGTGAGTCTATGGGTCTCTGTGTGAGTCTATGTGTCTCTGTGTGAGTCTATGGGTCTCTATGTGAGTCTATCAACTGACAAAGCTTGAGAACTCGCGAGTCTATGGGTTTCTGTGAGTCGAGTCTATGGGTCTCTACGTGAGTTTATGGGTCTCTACGTGAGTCTATGGGTCTCTACGTGAGTCTATGGGTCTCTGTGTGAGTCTATGGGTATCTGTGTGAGTCTATGTGTCTCTATGTGAGTCTATGGGTCTCTAGGTGAGTCTATGGATCTCTGTGTGAGTCTGTGGGGCTCTGTGTGAGTCTATGGGTCTCTGTGTGAGTCTATGTGTCTCTACGTGAGTCTATGGGTCTCTATGTGAGTCTATGGATCTCTGTGTGAGTCTGTGGGGCTCTGTGTGAGTCTATGGGTCTCTGTGTGAGTCTATGGATATCAACTGACAAAGCTTGAGAACTCGGTTTAATCACAGGTGGCTGGTGAATCCTGAATTCGAACTCGAGATCTCAGTGGTGCCAGCCTCATGCTGCTGTCCGTTTCGAGGATTTGACTTCTGCTGTACACTTCTACGTGACCATGATCCACGTAGATGAGCAATCATTTGTCGCCAGGTTGATTCTGAAAAAGAGCTCTCCATCTCAGTGGCTCTTACCACGGTGGCGAGGTGGTAACTTCCTCGCCTGTTCTACAGGAGGTCGTGGGCTCAACTCCGATCCTGAAGCCAGCTGTATATTTGGAGTTTGCGTGTCTTACTTCCTGTGGTCGCGTGGTGTTTTTCCTCCGGGTCCTCAGGTATCTCGCTCCACATTTCGAATCAACGTCATGCGTTTAAGAGTCTTTAGCCGCTTTAAATTTCACTGTGATCAAGAGCCCCTTCGTTGAACAATTATTTGTGATCGCCAGGTCACTTCTGAAAAAGAGCCACGTAGCTCAGTGTGGGGCCTTACCTGGTAACAAGAACAATCGTTTACTAATCTAGATGTGAAGTTTTCGTGACTGCAGGGATCCATCCTCTTTGGTTCTTTCGGTAAAGTCACGTAGGTATAAAATATATAAATCACGACGTTTCGGGCGCAACACAAGCGTCCGTCATCAGGTGGGACAACCACAGCAAGAAACAATTTAGTTTTAGCTCAGAGTGATCCTCCGAGCCACGAGGGCCGCCATTCAAAGTTCCTTCCCAACCCTCCCAGCTCAAGAGGTCTCTATCGGCCGTCTCACCGTTAAGAAAACAAACAAAACAAATCATCAATACAGCGGCAGCCCCCTCCCTCCCCGGCTGGTCGAGCAATCCACGAGGTTCTGCGCGGGTCGCTCACTGGGCAGCAGCGGCTCCTTTGTGGGGCCGGCGTCGGGCCCCTCGGGGCACTGGGCCGCCTCCAGGGCGATGTCGTCGAGTGCCACGTGGGGGTTTCGTCTCCGCGTCTGCACCACGAACAGAACCTGCGGGAGGCACGCGGGTGGGCGGTCAGGCGGCAGTTAAACAAAGATAACGATTCCGCCCCCCCCCCTCGTATAGCCTTAACAAACTGTTGGAGCAAGTGCTGTTAGCGAGGAGCAGCACCTATGAAGGCCAGTACTTTGACACACGAGGGGCTGGGTGGCCAGCACCACGCTGCCTTTGTCTCCCCAGCGACGATGTTTACACATACCAGGTACTTGTTTGAGGCTGAGTCGACCTAGGTGAGACCCAGTACCGGTTCAGATAATCGTCACTGGTGTTGGCCGTGAGCGGGAATCGATCCCGGGTTTCCAGGTTCATAGCGCAGTGCACACTATAAACAATTTAAACTAAACATCCTCTTTACTCAGAAGCGACCTGGCTGCCACAAATGAAAGGGGAGAACAGTAAACTCCAAATATACAGCAGGCGTCAGGGGTTGGGTTTGAACTCACAAACTCCTGTATACCAAACTCTTTGGTTCTTTCGGTAAAGTCACGTAGGTAGAAAAATAATAGATCACGACGTTTCGATCGCAACACAAGCGACCGTCATCAGGTGGAACAGATACAGCAGGTGAACTGCTGACATAGGAGAAAGAGCTGCTGCAACAAGAGTTTCTAAAGGGTTTTGGTGGGCTCAACCCACGGGTAAAGGCGAGGTACTTAAAATCTGGCCACTGCGGCGCCTTGGTGGCACCACATCACCGTAGCGGCACCAAATCACCGTAGCGGCATAGGCCTCTGAACGTCCCGACAGGGCTGGGACAGTCCCAGTGGGCTGAGGAAGCCTCTTCCGTTTGTGCCAAAGCAATTACAAAACTATGACTATTTTGGTCGCCAGTTTTGAATTAGTCTGACGTCGCACCCAACTCGTGATGTACACGTGGACGCTGACATTTTTTCGCCAACAGCGCTAATCGGAGGTGCGGAGGGGAAGGACAACAAACTAAACGTGAAAAGCAGCTCTAAGGAAATGAGTTTGTCAATCTCGATGATGATCTAAAAGTGGATAGATCCAGCGGTTTCCTAATATCGAGAAGGAAGAGCATTCCAAATGGCTGCAGAAGCACATCTGAAAGTGCACGATGCAGTGACTGTGTTTGTTCGATGATTAGTACAGTTGTCTATGTATGGTGCGAAAGAAGTTCAACAGACACTATTATACACTACTATACACTACACTATGCACTACTATGCACTACACTATACACTACATTACGATACGCTACACTACACAACACCACAATTTCTTTAAAACTGCTTGTTGTGTTTAATTTGCTGTCCGTTCCCCGCACCTCCGATGGCCACGTACGGTGCGAAAGAATTCAACGTACACACACACACCACACACACACACATGACCAGACCTCCGGGCGGTCTGGTCAAGGCGTGGCCGCTATCGCTCGGCTCCGAGTTGCGCAAAGAAACCGCAGAAAAAAGCGTGGCCCAAGAAGCCGGCTGAGTTTCTGAGTTGAGCGGTTGGCGGTGGCGGCATGACGTGCTGATTAGGGAGCTGGCGAAGAACTTTGGGCTGAGTCTAACACGTCGTAGTAGCAGCCTGTTGTCTATATTTATTTAAAGTTGCGCATTTTCACGTGACGTCACACTTCTAAACCCCCGCCCCCTCGTCACACATCGTCACAAATGTCTGACCCCCCCCGCCCCCAGGTGTGTGACGTCATTTATGGACGGCCCCTAACTCCAGTAGTTTGGCGCTTGAGGATGCGCCGATCTCGGGGTTTGGCTGTGCGGCAACTTGAACGATGGGGACAGACACGGACGTGCGCTGGGCTGCAACCTGAGAATTAAAAAAAAACCGGGACCTATCATGGGAAGCAGAATATTTCACAATTTCGGAAGAGGGGAGAACTATGTGAGTGGTGTAAGGGGCCGGCCATAAATGACGTCACGCACCCTGGGGGGGGGGGGGGTAGGTAGACACTTGTGACGAGGGGGGGTGAGAGATGTGACGTCAAATCAAAATGCGCAACTTTAAATAAATATCGACAACACGTTCTACTTAATTAAATAGACTTTTAAATAAACGTTTTCTCCTGCAACGTCAGAGTGCAGCGTCAAATTAAATACGCATTACAATGGCAATAGTTTATAGCGATTTGAAGCATGTTTTATTTCTGGGGGGGGGGGGGGGCAGAGCTTTGTGAAGTCATATTTGAGGGGGGGTCAGACTTTTTGTGACGCCGTGTGACGAAGGGGGGGGGGGGATCAAAATCGTCCAAAATCGCGTGACGTCATTTATGGACGGGCCCTAATATTGCACAACTGCTAATATTCTGGGACTAATAATGTCATGGGAAGACGCAGACATTTTCTAGGACAGCCACCTCAAAACGAGGACGATCCTGGGAAAACCAAGACGGGTGGCAACCCTGAGCCGCTTTTTCCAAAGCGTGATGGTTATGGGTTGTCATTATGCATCGATTCATGATCGGTTCTCTAAACGTGCGATTCATTTGATCGAATAACGTGTGTAAGAATCGAGGTGTTTTAGATTCCTACATACATGTCATAGGTTCACGTGATCATCTCCCTGTATTTGCTAGATGCCGCTACGTTCATCACATTGTAAAAATATATATATAATCGAATCGCGTTAATTGAGTGGATTGCCGGCGAGATAATCGCTCTGCTCCTAATAGTTATCATCAGCAACCACACGACTGCCCTGTGCGTTCTCTGTATTTATGGTCGATATTTTGTGTACTTTAATGTAACCTTGTTACGCGTTTTGTTTTCACGCGTTCAAGTTACATTGTGGATTATGAATTTCTACCAAATTAAAACGCGGGAAAATGTAAAAAAAGAGAGAGAGGGAGGGAGAGCAGACCTGATTCACAGCCCCATAGGCACCTGAGCTAGAGAGAGACACAGCACTGAGGATGTGAGAAAGAGACACCTGGAAAGGGGTAGACTCATTGAGGGTGACGTGACCGGGAACCCAGACTTGCCCATGGTCGTCCATCTGAGTCCAGACGTCACGGGGAGCCT
Source organism: Lethenteron reissneri (assembly GCF_015708825.2). Lineage (NCBI taxonomy): Eukaryota > Metazoa > Chordata > Hyperoartia > Petromyzontiformes > Petromyzontidae > Lethenteron > Lethenteron reissneri. The sequence goes on from NC_083840.1 coordinate 1,690,171, forward strand.
CTCCGAATGCGCTCCGGGTCTGCACCGACAGCGGACTCTGCTGGCCCTGGAACATGTAGTACCTGGCGGAGAGACGCGGTCAGCACCCTCGATCTGTTTAACACGTAGCAGTAGGCTGCCTTTGTGAGCACTATCTTCTATACAGTATATATAAAAGGGAAATTTGTGAATATGTGTGTCTGTTCGAAATGTTTAGTATACTTCCCGACATGCAACAAACTTGACATGTGGGTAGCTTCCAGACTGTACACAATGCAAAAAGTATAAAAATAGACTTTTGGATTTAAGGGGGGGGGGGGGGGGCGCAATAATGGATATATTTTGCACGGCAAGTGAGCGGTGACGTCACGTCTGTGATCTCATCCGCATCGGGCAGCGTCACGCAGTGTGCCTGCTGACGTCACGCCCCCCCCCCACCCTCCGCGTAGGCCGTGTATTAATCCAAGACAAGCATCCAATTGTCGGGCGAATCCGGGTGGTAAAGCTAGTTATTTATAAAAGGTTTTTTAGGGTTAGATTGAGTAAATATAAATGCCACTGCCACCACAGCCAGTTAGTAAAGGGTTGTCACGGAAACAAAACGTGCCAATTAGTTATTTATACTTCAGCACTAACCGGTTGCGTATTGGAGAGTAAAAAAACATTTACAATTCGAGTGCTGTGCATCATTTCGCTGGCAATTACGACAACCACCAGCGGCTTCGTCGGGCGATTTTTGCCAGAAATCGTGAAGAAGGCTTCCTCCGTTTCCGGCCTTAAATAAAGAGGGGCTAAATGTGATGTCACTGTGAGCCTATCAGGTGCGAAGATCGCAGTGGGGTTGGGGGTGGCGGTGCAGAGGCGGGGGCCCAGCGTGGCTCATCTCCGACAGGCCATCCCGGTTAATACTGCGGTTTAGCACCAGTGGCTCTTAACCTGGGGTGCACGCTGCACCCTCAGGGGGTGCGAGATTCCCTTTTTGGGGGTGCGAGACACGGCCAGCTTTTTTATTTATATATATAAGGTAAATCATCGACAACACAAACATTAAGCATGGGCACGTAAGTTGCAACTAACTTCGTTCCATCAAACCCAATGTGTTTATTAAAGTAGTGCATTTGTTTAACGATTGAGAACCAAAGGGCTGCAAGCCTGGCGGTAAATGTTAAGAAACCGCTGGTTTTGGAGTGTGCGGTATTCACCGTCAAATGTTTGCAACTCGCGCGTGCCGCCCGCTTAACTCACCGCGGATGTTAACACAGATCCCACGACGTCATTCGCACACGAGTCGCGGTCCAGATTTGCCAAATTCGAAATGCAGTTGATCATCGGTTGTCAAGGCATGCGATTATTCGGCTTTCCAACATTATCCGGTGATCCCGGGCCTGATCCGTCAAAGATAAACTAAATGGCATGCAATCGGGCAATCGTCAGAAAAACCGCTGCGAATGCTGTGACCAGCCCGGCGATCGGCAGCACCACGTGCGTGACGAAACAAGGAGCTACGCTTGAATTCAGTGTCAAATATATACAACTAGCTTTACTACCCGGCTTCTTGTCTTGGATTAATGCACGGCCTATGCGGAGGGTTGGCGGGGGGGGGTTGCGTGACGTCAGCAGGCACACTCCGTGACGCTGCCGCATGCGGGTGACATCACAGATGTGACGTCACCGCTCACTTGCCGTGCAAAATATATCCCTTATTGCGCCCCCCCCCCAAAATACAAAGTCTATTTTTATATTTTTTGCATTGTGTACAGTCTGGAAGCTACCCACATGCCAAATTTCAAGTTTGTTGCATGTCGGGAAGTATGCAAAACATTTTGAACAGACACATTCACCAATTTCCCTTTTATATATATAAATCATAAACTACACGCAACAACTTGAACAATGACAATACTGCACGTATATACATTTTCACAACTAATAACTTCGGTAACGAAAGCTGAAAATATGCAGTGCGATATGGCGGAAAGTGCGCGTAAGCCGGAGAATAAACCCACAACATTTACAATTTGAGTACCATGACATTTCGCTGAGTAATTACATCCAGCATCATCGGGTGATCTAACCCAAAATACCTCTATTATGTATAATATTGGTCGCGAAGGCCTACGACTACTACTATGTGTTAAAGTCAGCACTCGTAAGCTCATTGTTAAATGTTAGTCATTTCGGGGATAAAATCAGGATGTAATATAATTATTAATATATTATATTTACTAATTTGGCTAATTAATTCTGTGTAGCAGGGGGGTAAACAGCCTCACCAGAATCGCAGGCAGTAGGGCCCATTGCTGGACTCGAGCTCCAAACTCCACATGACAATCTCAGACATGGACATGGGCATCTTGGCCAAGATGTAATACCCTAAGCGAATGACAAAGATAAAGACACAGTTCCCCCTTATAGCCTTAACAGACTGTTAGGGCAAGTGCTGTTAGAGAACACCTATGAAGGCCGGCACGGCACATGAGGGAGTGGGTGACCAGCACCACGCCCGGCTGACCGCCTTTGTCTCCCCAATGGCGATGTTTACACAGCGCACCTTCAACAGATCACGCGGCTCTTCAGTACTCCTTGAAGGTTGATCAATCTTCTGGCCAACTTTCACATTGGCTTAAAATTCTGCAGGAATACTCGTTCCGCGTCATATATCGAAAAGGGGTGCGGCATTGCAATGTTGACGCGTTGTCCCGTCTGCCTCAATCGTCGAGCTGTGCATGTTCGTCCGGTGCGGGCCGTTGTAAACCTCCGACGATGAGATCAGCTACCATCATGGCAGCGTTCAAGGACACAGAGCCCGCCGAGGTGTTTGCACCTGCTGATAGTGTTTTGCACCTTACGCGCTCTGAATGGGTTCGAGAGCAATTGGAGGATATGTCCCTAACGGCCTTGCGGCGTCGCACGGAATTGGACCAAAAAGCTTCTGCGCCTGCTGACGGACCGCGAATGGTCCTTCAGGATGACCTGTTGATGTTGAGGGAGGATATGTTATACCGTTGTCGTCTTGTCGTCCCCACTGCTCTTCGAGGTAAATTGATTCAAGTGGTGCACGAGGATAAGTTGTTGCATCTTGGGGTCCGGAAGACGTTGCTAACACTGCAGCGTGATTATTATTGGCCGGGTATGTCAAGTGATGTGTACCACTTGGTCCAAGGGTGCATGGAGTGTGCGCGTAGGAAACCGCCGCTGAGGAAGTCCCAGCCTCCGCTGCAATCCATTTCGGTTTCACCGATTAACGAGTTTGTAGCGCTCGATATCCTTGGGCCCTTTCCGGCCACTCCAAGAGGGAATAGATTTCCTTTGGTGGGTGTTGAGTATTTCTCACGATAACCTATGGCTTGGCCGTTGCCTGACCAGTCAGCAGCTTGAATTGCTGAGGCGTTTTTGTATGGATACGTAATGGGCAAAGGGGCACCTGAGCAGCTGCTCACTGACCAGTGGCAGAATTTCTCGTCGAAGCTGCTGCGCCACGTCTGCGACGCGTTGGGCACTAAGAAAATTAGAACGTCGCCATATCATCCGCAGACAGATGGGGTGGTGGAGCGGCTGAATAGGACTCTGACATCCATGCTCTGTCAGGCAGTTAGCGTGTCGCAAACGGATTGGGATTTGCATTTTCCGAGTCCATTGGCCGCGTATGGAATGGCCCCCATGCTTCCACGGGATTTTCGCCGTTTTTTCTCATGTATGGGAGGAAAAATGTAACTGCTATAGACGCTCAATTGGGTTCGTCGAAGGAAAAGGGGAATTCCAAATTGCCTGTGCACATGCAAATTACGCTGGAACGCATTTTGGCGGCTCGGGAAGCAGCCAAATTGAACACCGTCAAAGTACAGGTGGCTAGCGAGCGAAAGTAGGGAAACGGGATCACGTACTGCCATGGTCCATAGGTGACAGGACATGGTTGCATTGCCCGCAGTTGCCAGTAGGTACGTCCTCTAAGTTGCATAAGCCTTGGCAGGGTCCCATGGAAGTGATCGAGGTCAAACGGCCGCAGTGTGTGCATGTACGAGTGGCCCATCGCCGTTGGTTTGTCCATTTGTCGTGGTTAAAACCGTTTGTTCTTCCTTGGGCTGTCTGTTGTGTCCGACGAGCCGAGGCAAGTGCTGGCAGAGGGCATACGTCAGAAGGATTGTGTCATGCCGCCCACAGCTTCCGAGCCCATGACAGCTGAAGGACTTCAAAGCCTCACCGAACGCGAGGAGTTGCCTGCTGCCGCCGAGCCTGCAACACCTGTGAAGCCGATGTTGCAACCTACTTCTCTGGGGGTTCCAGTGGTGTGCACACCCCCTGTGAAGGAGATGAAGACCGTCTCCGTCGTCGCGAACTCGGTCTAAATGCTTAAGATTCCGCTGATGGGAATGTCCCTGTGTGTTGTGTTGTTTTGCTTGAGTTATGAATTTTTTTTCTCTCCTCCATCTTGTTCCCTCTCGCCATTTTATTGTCATCCCTTGCCTTGTTAAGTGCTTTCTTGATCTTTCTTACGGATTGTTACGTAGATGACACGTTCATCATCTGGCCATATGGCTGATCAGCTCTGAACCAATTGCTCAGCCACATCTATTCCATATACCCAGCCATCAAATTCACCATGGAGGTGGAAAAGGATGGAAAGTTACCATTCTTGGATGTTTTAATCGAAAAGAGACCAGATGGCTCAATTGGACACTGTCTAAAGGAAAGCCACCCATACGGATGCCTACCTAAAACCTGACTCCCACCACCATCCATCCCAGAAGAATTCCCTCATAAAAACTCTACACCATAGAGCTCGATGTATTTTCGACCATCATCACCTAGCCAGTGAACCGAAACATGTACACCAAGCCCTCAAGATGAATGGATATTCAGACTACACAATCCGTAAAGCTATCACCCCAACGGTTGGGAAAGAACCATCTGAGGACCCAATCAAAACCATCACCTTGCAATACATAGCAGGAGTCATCAAAAATATATCCAAAATAATGAGCAAACACACGATCCAGGTTCGATTTAACACAGCACATATAATTCGTGATCTGATCCCATCTCTGAAGGATGTGCTCCCTGACAGGCAATACTCCGGCGTCTACAAAATAAATAAGCTGTGTCTGCAGCAGTAGTTACATTTGGGAAACTAAGCGACATGTCTCGGACCGTGTTCGTGAACATAAGGCAGATCTGAAACACGGGAGGACCAATACCTCTGCTGTGGCTGATCATTGATTTAATGCGGTGAGCTCACACGAAATGTGTTTCTTCAAGACGAAGGTACTTTGCAAACCCACTGGCTATCAACAAAGATTCGTTCATAAAGCCATCCAGATATATAAACACGGACACAATTTCAACCGAGAAGATGGGTACAAACTGAGCAATCATTGGAAGGACGTTCTTAACCAGTTTAATTCATAACTGGCTGTGATGTTTCCATCCTACCTTCCGATGTTAATTGTTATTTTAGGCTCTCTGACTTTATATTAACAGGTAAAAAAAAAGTTATCACACTAACACAGCCACCTTGTGCGCCGACGTGGCGGAAGCTCTGCAATCTTACATTAACGTCCTAATATCTCACATTAACATAGCTGCTGCGTTGGCAGTAGTGCGGCATTGTCATTGTTGCTGCATTGGCAGTGGTGCACTGCCCATGACCCTGTATGCCGCCCATCCCCAAACCTTTATAAACATTTTGCCTTCAGATCGAAACGCCTTCAGATCGAAACGTCGTAGTTTGTTTTATTTTCTTTGAACCTATCTACGTGACTTTACCGAAAGACCCAAATAATATCTCTCTCTCTATCTTTGCTGAAGCCCTCTTGTCGTGGCGAACAGACCTCGGACATTGGGGCATTCTAGCTCATGAACACGTCACCAGTCGCAAGGACAGCAGATGGTTCTCTGCGTGCAGGAGTAGAGCGAGCGGAAGATGAGCTGCGATCGATTCCGCGAATTTGCTTTTGCTAAAGCACGCGAGAGAGGGGAGTCGGGCAGCCGAGCGGGAGAAAGAGGGGTTTGTGAACCTGCGCCTGTGGTGTGGTCCTGTGGGGGTCCAGCGAAGCCGGGGAACCCCGGCCGGGTCTGCCGGTTCCATTTGTTGTCCTGGGGCACCAGCTGCTGCCAGTAGCACAGGCCGTCCTCAAAGGTGCAGTTTATCTTCTGGTAATCTATGGAGTAGGTTGGGGAGGTTCAATTGATCACGCGCATGAGTCATGCAGGGTGCCCGTGCAGTGGCATAACACTCGTGCCTCATGGAACCCGGGCAGGGGCCCGGGTTCGATTCCCGACTCGGGCGCCTTTCCGCGTGCAGTTTGCATGTTCTCTACCCCCTGTTTGTTGTGCAGTGTGTGTGCAAGTGCTTGATAGTGTGGGGAGCGGTAGTGTCGCGGTTAGCGCGCTGGGAATTGAACCTGACGACACGGGTTCGTTTCCCGCTCACGACCAACACCAGTGACGATTATCTGAACCGGTCCTGGGCCTCCCCTAGGTCGACTCAGCTTCAAATGAGTACCTGGTGCAATGTGTAAATATCGTCACTAGGGAGACAAAGGCGGCCGGGCGTGGTGTTGGCCACCCACCCCCTCGAGTGCCGTGCCGGCCTTTATAGGTGCTCGCTAACAGCACTTGCCCCCTACAATCTGTTAAGGCTATACGGGGGATCTTTGTCTTTTTTATATTTTATAGTGTGAGTGAATGTGCAGAGTTTGTATGTTCACTCCCCCCTGTTGTGCAGCGTGTGTGTTAGTGCTTGATAGTTTGAGTGTGTGAGTGAATGTGTAGAGTTTTTATATATATCCCCCCCCCACCCATTTTTCGTGGGTTTTCTCCATGTTCGCTGGTTTCCTCCCACAGCTGAGAATACACACGCACAATGTCACGGGTATTGGCCAGACATCCCAATACTGAAAAAAATAGTTGAGCTGCACATTACCCATGTTACGTGTTTGTTGTCCTTCCAGTGCACCTCCGATTAGAATGGTTGGCGATGTACGATACGAAAGAAGTTCCAACATACATACATACAGTACATGAGCAATCATCACGCCCTTCCTGTGAAACTAGCGCAGACTCTGGCTGTGAAACGCAGCAGTGTGGCGCCTTCCCGCGTGATCATCGCACTGCACTGTAAAGAATGACGGCGCCAATACCGAGTGTATCAAACCGCAAATCAATTGCTGCCGCCCAAACATAGAGGCCATGCCCCTGGACTGTCCACGTCAAACTTGGGACGGGTGACAGCCACAGTCACCGGTTCAAACCTGGGACAGGTAGCAGCCACATTCACTGATTCACACTTGGGATTGATTGGTGGCAGTGACAGTTACCGACCAGTGAGGACGTCCAGCCGGAATATGGTGTAGGTGGCGTTGAAGCCCTGGTTGGGGACGTTGCCCTCCAGCGAGGAGAAGACGATGGTGGCGTCGCTGTGGAGGATGCGCACGGAGCCCGGGTCGGCGAAGCCCGTGTAGCGCTCTGCTCCGCGCAGCACACACACGGCAGCAGAACAGTGGTGAGTGCAACGCCACTCAGCGCAGTACCACACCGCTCAATACAACAAGACTCACACTAACATACCACTCAATAATACACTACTCACAGTGCCATACCCCCACACACCAGCCACCTAGTTTCAACTTCCTCAGGAAGGAGTGGTATATCCTCAACAGGATCAGGACTGGTCATGGCCCATTCCTCGTCAACCTCCACCGATGGGGTATAAGACCAAGCCCCCTATGTGCCTGTGGGTGGAGAAAACCATGCACCACATCCTAGACGTCTGCCCAATCCACCAATTCAGAGGAGGCCTACTCACCCTCAACACGGCAAAATGTATCCCACAGATATAACAGCTCGACACGAGCTGGGAGTGTTCCCGGTGACTTGCGTTGTCTTTATATTGGTCGCCTTTTGGCGTTCTCTGGTCGAACGATGGTGGCGAGGCAAGGCCATGGAGAAGGCTGCTGTCTCTGGTATAGGCCAATCAGTTTCAAAGCCAATGCCAAATATTATCAGAGCCATGTTTGTTTGCATGTTTTGCCACACGTATATATGGTTAATGCAGACTTTATGCCTTTTATGTGTTTGGGTGATTTGTTTACTGTTCTTGTACTTTGCACGACTATAGTGTTTTGCAACGTTATTACCCCGTGCCCCTAACTGGACATCTGTGAAAAGAGCTTTTTAGCTCATCGCATTCCTCCAGTATAAATACTGATTCTGATTAACGCACAGTGTGACCCCGTATTGTCCAAACGTCCCCATGTAGCAGGACCTCCCCGATAGGAGTCCTGGGGCTTGGCGTGGCTGTCCTTGCTGAGTCGCTCGCTGTCGTGGTTTTGTGAGTTGTGCTGCTCAATCACCGGATAGTCGGCATAATTGGTTGTGGCACGTGTTCAGGTTGAACCGGTTCAACTTGGTTTTGGAAGATTTGGTAATGGTTAAACAGTTTGACAAAAAAGACGTGTTTAAACCAGTTAAATGTGCACATTTTCCATAAATTATACTCTTGCATGTGGCATTGTGTTCAGTAGCTAAACGCAAATGTGGAGGTCTGTTGCTGCTGGCCACAACAAGAGGGCTTCAGGAAAGACAGAGTTCGTGTTTATTACAAACTATAAACATTTTTTTTGTTTTGCCAGGTAAGGCCCACTGAGCTATTTAGCTCTTGTTTCAGAAGCTACCTGGCCACAAATGATACCTCAACCAAGTGGCTCATCATCACGTGGAAATGTAGAACACCCAAATACTATGAACGCGCGTTTCTGGAGAAAATTCCACGCGACCACGGGGAGAGAGACACGCAAACTTGGAATATACAGCATGCGTCAAGATCTAACCCACGACTTCATGTATACCAGGCGAGGTAGTTAACATCTCGCCACGGTGTCGTTTTGCTGTTGCTCCTCCTCCATTGAAAGAGCGCAGACTACAGTGGTTTGGTATATGGGTCCATATCTTGGGTTGCACGGCTAAAATCACACTGACCTGCTTCTTTAATGCATCTCTATGGATCCCTGCGTATCTATATAGATCTTTATGTGTCTCTATATATCTCTGTGTCTCTATGGATCTCTGTGTGTCTCTATGGATCTCTGTGTGCCTCTATGGATATCTGTGTGTCTCTATGGATCTCCATGTGTCTCTATGGATCTCCGTGTGTCTCTATGGATCTCTGTGTATCTCTATGGATCGCCGTGTATCTCTATGGATCTCCGTGTGTCTCTATGGATCTCTGTGTGTCTCTATGGATCTCTGTGTGTCTCTATGGATCTCCGTGTGTCTCCATGGATCTCTTGTGTGTCGTTATGGATCTCTGTGTGTCTCTATGGATATCTGTGCGTCTCTATGGCTCTCTGCGTGTCTCTATAGATCTTTGTGTGTCTCTATCGATCTCTGTGTGTCTTTATGGGTTTACTGTATGGTCCATAGCTTGGGTTGCGTGGTTACAATCACGCTACTGTGACTGGTGACTTTAACTGTCTATTCGTGAAGGAGATGTGTGCATCGGCCTGTTGTTGATGTCCTGATGCGGCTGATGGTTCCACCGCTGGTGTGTCTCTGAGGGGGAATGTCAAAGCCAGGATGTGCGACGATGTTCGGGTCCCTGATCAGGAGGCGTTTATCCTGGACGTCCGCGTTGTTCCACTCTGTTCACGATCGGCGTTCTTCCAGATCTGCGTGGGACTCTGGGATGGTGACAGCAGCAGCGCGATCCCAGAAGGGGGGCTGGGACTCGAGTTGCCAGCAAGGGACATTGGTGAAGTCTTGGTTGATGGGTAGGCTATCGCTGGCAAGCAAGCTCGCAAACTCCCTTGCACAATAAACTCACTCTCAGAATGTACGTGAGGTCTACAGCACCGGCTCATGCTAAACAACCTAGACATCAACCCCTCAAAGTCCGAGGCCATGTTTAGATAGCTTTGGCAATCTCACTTTGCCGGGAATTACACTCCACAATCATCTCACCTATCAGTCGCATACCAGCGAGTCAATGCGGTCACACACTTACCACACCCGGGCTTGTAGGCCGTATCAGGAATTGCAAAGATAGGGACGCCGCAAACACCACCGGACATAGTCCAGTGGCTACACGCCTCGGCTATTGCATCTCTCCGCTGTACGGAGTGGAACGATCGCCTTCACAAACGTCTCCAGCGTCTACAAAAAAAACGCCCTCCACGTTTAATTTCCGCTCGGTTTGCATTTTTTTTGTTTATGACGATGTTGCCGCTGCTGTTCATGATGATGCCGATGATAACGCTGACGATGACTCCGACACTGCTGCCACTGCTGCCAGTAATGATAATGATGATGCTGCTTCTTCCGTACGGCCGATGTAGACGCAGAGACGACAACAATTTCACATTCAGGTGGTCAAGCCCAGACAACCGCGTCAGTAGGAGCAGTAGCGGAGTAGCAGTACATCATCATTATCGCTGTGATGTTTGCTTCTTCATATTTGTGGGTCGGGGCATTGCGTTGTTATACGTTGTGCGATCTGTTTCTGGATGACCACAGTCGCACACTGCTTGCGAGTTTATCATTTTACATTTGCTGTTTTAAGCTGCTGCTACTGCAGCTGATGATGGTGCTGACGATGCTGCTGCTGCTGCTGATGCTGCTGCTGATGATGATAATGCTGGCGGGTTTCCAACTCACCGGTGCGCTGCTTGTCGCTGCCCAGCCCAGCGTAGGGGATGAACACGGCTCCCTCCGCCTCGAGATTAAACTCCACGAAGCGAATCTCGATGGCTTCACCCTGCGGCGCTCTGTGACACACGCGGTGACGTGCGGTGACACCTGGTGACGCGTGATGACGTGCGGTGACATGCAGTGACACGTGGTTACACATGGTGATGCGCGGTGATGCACGGTGACACCCCGCGACACGCGACAATGCGCCATGCAATCTGCGACCCAGCAGTAAGCGCGTTTGTCGTTTACCGCGGGGGCTTTCAGTGGGAATCTGGCAGTCCCCGTCCTGGTTATCATGCCGCGGTGCTCGTCAACCGCAGAGTACAACTACGCACCGCCTGCCTCGCTCGCCGCTGAAGCCTTAGACCCCGTGGTGTCATTCGAAACGAGACGGTTATTGCGCACCGACGTCACGGTCCAAATGTGTCAGGTGAGAAAAACAACACCGCAGAATATACCCCACCTTGGAATTACACATGCAGCAGCAGCAACCATCGTCACCCTACTTATCGACTCGTGCCCGCTTGCAGGCCAGGCGCTGAGTCACCTTGTGCCACACAGGGACAGCTGCCACCGGGGGGGGGTGCCCTAGGCTAGACCTCACAGCAGCAATCATTGCCCCCCCCCCCCCCCACTGGCAGACTTTCCTGAGACATCTTTTGTCGCACAGGTACAGCTGCCACTGAGGGTGCCCTCTCACACGCGCTGAGATGTGAGGACGCAAGTCACTCCTCATCACGTGTCAAGTGCTCCGAGATGCCCCAGCATTTAGGAGGGCGGGCACCTCCGATTGGCACGGTTGGCTATGCACGGTGCTTCTGAAGAAGTTTAACATACATACGTGCCTACAAACAAATTAATACGGTCATTGTTATTACATGGGGCATTCCTGTCACATGTAACTGCTCTTATCCATAACGTGATCTACACCACATATCACGCCTCCAAAGTTGCTAACCCTGATCTCCTCCACCCTGCACACACCGTGTCCCACCCATCACTACCTCCTCCTGTTCCCAACCTCCAAGTTGCTATCCCTAACTTGGCTGTGAAAGTCTTCACATCGTCTACACGTACGAACAATGCTTCAGAAATAATACATATTATAATTAGTTAATAAAATGTCATTAATACTTATAATTTGCGATATTTCTATTTATATGTTCATGGCGGCTCCGTGTCTTTGACCTCTGAGCCACCCGGGTATCCACCGGAGGCTTCGTCTCCCGCTTCTGTGCCGCTGGGTGGGAGTCGCGCGCGCGGAGTCACGCACCTCACGATCCAGTGGCACACGATGCCGATGGGGTAGCTGTCTGGGAAGTTTTTGGAATGGAAGCTTCCCGATGTCTCATTCAAGAGGAACTTGTCGTCGCACCTGGACACTAAATACACAAACACGAGAACATGCACACTAGTACCAGTTGAACACAAACAACAACAACAACAACTGACTCAATTGGGATGACCGCGGCAACAATCATCGCATCCCCTACTGGCAGAGTAATGCCCCTCTGCTCACAGGACAGGTTCATCATAATAATAACAATAGTTTACTTTTGCAACGTGCATTTCATCCAAGGATCCCGATACGCTGGAGAAGTTCTTGACCGAGAAGCTGGCCACCAACAATGTCCTTGTGCCACGCAGGGACAGCTAACATTGGGGATGCCCTCTTAGGAATGTGGCCAGATGAAAGGGGATGTCAGTCGCTAAATTCCGTGTAGGGCCCTGCGTGATGCCCTGGCTCAGTGGAGAGCGGCTCCGTCAGACAACCAACTCGTGGTGATCACTGTCGCTCACATTGTGGACCTGGGGACCTCACAGGACCCATCACGAGGCAGGAGGGGAGAGAGACTGCAGCTGCACAAAAGTTCCTGCACGCCGCTCCTGCACCGGCCTGGAGCGTCATGGCCTCCTTCCTCCTGAAACAGCTGGGGGGTCTGCAGTGCTCCAAACAACTATTCTACTTGGACCTGCAGGGCCTCCCACTGGGACAGCTGCCACCTTTCTACAGGAGCGTCCTGCAGACATGGAGCTCCCTCGTCGTCAGGAGGCTGAACCAACCGCGATCGGCCGAAGATCTGGTGTTCGAACCGATCCTCAGGAACCCGCAGACAAAGCTGCCATCCACCACTGCCACTCCCGGCATGGAGAGGCGCCTCACCAATGCGCGGCTCACCAGGATGGGAGATCTGGTGGAGCCTGGAACACGGGGCTGGTGGCTCGGACCAACAGACATGGCCGCAAAGACAGGGCTGCAGTCGCTCCGGGTGGCTGCCCGGATCCTGGCCGAAGCCAAGAGAGCCTTCTCAGTGGCAGCGGGGTGAACGCCCCCCATCGGAGTTGGGGATGACGAGGCCTCTCTCGGTCCCCCTCCACCGGAACTCTCCGCCGTGCCACTGCATCGCCAATGCCGACAAGCGAAGGCGGATCACAACCTGTGCCGGCTGGAAAACCTACCGGAGGTGGCCTTCGCAAATGTAAAGAGGAAGGTGCACTACTCCTACATGGTCCGGTTTCACCAACAGGACACCCTGAGGAACCACAAGGACCATGCCTGGAGTAAAGCCCTGCCCTGCATCTCTCCGGAGAGGCCTCGCTGGAGGCAACTCTACTCCAGCCCGACGTACAACCGCATCGGCGACCTCAGCTGGAGCATCGCCCACGGCACCATCACCACCAACGCCTCACTGGCGCCCTTCACCGACACGTCCCCAGAGTGCCGGTTCTGCGGTAAAGTGGAGACGGTGGTGCACCAATGCGTGGAGTGCAAGAGCCTGGACTTGTTGTTCAAGGTCCTCAAAAACATCCTCCTAAGGTTCAGCCTCCACTTCTCCCCGACGATCCTCATCTTTGGATACCAAAAGGGCGACGGACCCCAACATATTCAGGGGCTGGTCAACGTGCTCGTCGGCTATGCCAAGCTCGCCATTTACAGGGCGAGGAAGGTGGCCCTGGAGGGGAAACGTCCAGCCAGCAGCGTTGGCATCTTCCGCGCTCTGGTCGGAGCCAGGGTGTGGCTGGAGTTCCGCCATGCGCGGCTGACCCACGCCTTACCGGCCTTCAAGGAGCAGTGGGCTGATGGAGGAGGCCGTGTGCTCGGTTGCAGATGACGGGGAGCTCTGCATGCTGATATGAGCTACCCGTCGGAGGCCGTCGGACTGCGAGAAGGGCTGCGTGCAGAACGAGAGAGAGCGAGAGAGTGACCGAGAGAGTGACCGAGAGAGTGAGCGAGAGAGTGACCGAGAGAGTGAGCGAGAGAGTGATCGAGAGGTGGGGGTTTACATAAAGCAAAGTAAAAAAAAAATTACGAAATGATGAACGAAGAAAACTGCCGACTACACCGAGCATCTTCTTGTTTCCTCTGATCGTAAAAAAATGGAGAGGAGAGAGATGAGATGAGAGAGATGAGAGAGAGGAGGGGAGAGAGAGGAGTTCTCACCACACCCCTCCTCGTCTCCCGCATCGGCGCAGTCACGGAGGCCGTCGCAGCGCGTGGCGAGCGGCACGCAGATGCCATCCCTGCACTGGAAGAAGCTCGAAGGGTCACACAGCGGGCCTGGGGGTGGGGGGGGGGTAGAGGCGGGTGAGAGGGGGTTGGTGGCAGGGAGACAAAGATCCCGTGTTAGCCGTCAACAGACTGTTGGGGGTACATGCTGTTTGGCGATCAACTGTTAAGGGGCCGTCCATAAATGACGTCACGCACCTAGGGGGGTGGGTCGGAAATGTGACGTCACATCAAAATGCGCAACTTTAAATAAATAAACGTTTTACTTAATTAAATAGACTTTTTAATAAATGTTTTCTCCTACAACATCAGAGTGCAGCGCCACATTAAATACGCACTACAATGGCAATAGTTTAAAGCGATTTGAAGCATGTTTATTTTTTTTGGGAGGGGGAGGGGGTCAGAGCTTTGTGACGTCATATTTGAGGGGGGTCTGACTTTTTGTGACGCCGTGTGACGATGGGGGGGGGGGGTCAAAAATCGTCAAAAATCGTCCAAAATCTCGTGACGTTATTAATGGACGGCCTCTAAGACAAGCATGGCACGCGAGGGGTTTTGGCGTGTGTCAACACCGTACCAGGCTGCCTTTGTCTCCCCAGTGTTGATGCTTACATACCACACCAGGTACACATTTGAGGTGGGTTCAATCCCTACCCCGACGCCTGCAGTATATTGGGAGTTTGCGGTGTCTTTCTCTCTCCCTGTGGTGGCGTGGATTTTTCTCCAGATCCTTCAGTTTCCCCCCCTCTACATTTAGAATCAACATCCACGCGTTCGGAGTGTTTGGCTGCTCTAAATGTCCACGCCGATGACAAGCCAACTCGGTTGGGCTAATCGGAGACTTCAATTTGACTTTGTAGGGCTCTGAATGGCCTCGCTCCGTCTTACCGAAAGGAGCTGCTCACCCAATGTCTCGGATGGGATGGGGTGAGGGTGCTTCGTGGGTTGAGAAAAAAGCCTTTCTCACCCTGGAGCTCACAGGGAATGGCGCCATCAGCCCTGCTCAGGTTGAGGTGCAGACTGGCGCCCCCTTTACAGGGTGTCCCATGAATCTGGAATCGTAGGGAAAATAACGGATTCAAATGTGTTTGTTTTTGCAGGCCCAAGATGTCTCTGAGTGAGGAAGAACGAGTCCAGATAATTCAGGAACAATATTGGACAAATTGAGCACGTTCTGTGAATAACAGCGTTATTATTGCCTTTTTTGTATTATTTTTCTATGATTCCAGACTTATGGGACACCCTGAAGCCCTGCTGCTGCTCGCTGTATGTGTCTATGTTGAACTTCTTTCGCACCGTACGTGGTCAACAGCGCTAATCGGAGGTGCGGGGTGGAAGGACAACAAACCAAACGCACGAAGCAGTTCCAAAGAAGTGAGTTTGTCGCTCTAGACGGTTTAAAAGTGGACACAGCTCCAGCAGCTTCCTAACATCGGAAGAAAGAGCGTTCCAGACGGCCGCAGAAGCGGACGTGAAAGCGGGCGATACGATGACTGTCTTTGATTGACGGCTGAGCCGCTGCTGCTGGAGTTCCCGTGTTGGTTCTCGCTCCTTGACGAACTACGAAGCCAGCGGCTCCAGCTCGATTCCCCGCTCACGGTCAACACCAGTGACGATTGTCTGAACAGGTCCTGGGCCTCAGCCTCAAATAAGTACCTGGTGCAGTGTGTAAACCAAGGCCGTAGCCATGGAGTCAACATTGAGGGGGACCAAATCTTCCAGGCGGTCTGGGGTCCCCCCCCCAGAAAAAAAATCTAAATTTGAAGACGAATCTCCTGCCTAAAATATTACAAAATTCACCAACACATAGGATTGACTTTTTTATTTTTAACAATAATGTCTTATAGTTTATTGTATTACATTGCTCTGTTTTTTCTTTTTTACCTTTTCTTGTTTTATTGTATGTAATGGCAGAGATTAGGGATTAATAAAGTACAACCATAAGCACGATCACATAAACAGAAATCTATTTTATAGCAATATATTGGGGGGGATATTTTGAGCATATTTGAACATTGGGGGGGATGTGTCCCCCCCAATACATATTATAATTACGGCCTTGGTGTAAACATCTCCAGGCGGGAGACAAAGGCGGCCGGGCGTCGTGCTGGCCACCTGCCCTCTCGTGTGCCGTGCCGCCCTTCATGGGTGCTGCTACTCGCTAACAGCACTTGCCCCAACAGCCGAAAACCGCTGCTGCTGCTGCGAGGATGGTCGGAGTTCGAGTGATGATCATTTACCCTCCTTGCTGGTGGTGTCTGCAGCTCAACAGACAAACCACGCGTGATCACCAGGACTAATGAAAAATCCTTGTCGCCCCTACGTAAGGCATCTTTACCACACGCCCTCCCCGACTATGCAACAATCACTCCAGCTGTGCCAGGGTATCCATTTTGTTTAGTTTTTAATTGTGCGCGCGAGCAGCAATCCCATTCAGATCTAGAGGGCACGATTCCAAAGCGTTGATTGCCTCGCGAGGAAGGCCGAGAGAGGCCCTGTCCACAAGTCTACGTCGTAAACATACCGGATCGCACACTGCCTGTGAAGGCATGTGGCCTCGGTCGCTGTGCTATTCAGGAATGAGCCATTGCCTAAAATATGTCTGATTTGGGCCATGACGTCACTGAGCTTGGACTAGCACGTGCCACTCACGTGTCACTCACCTGCCACTCACTTGCCACCCACGTGCCACTCACCTGTCGTGCTCACAGAATCCGATGAGAGGTCACTTGCAGTGGTGGTGGCCGTCATGGTGACGGGTGTGTGAGTAGCGGTGATTGCCGTGGTGACGGGTGTGTGGGTAGTGGTGGTCGTCGTGGTGACGGGTGTGTGGATAGTGGTGGTCGTCGTGGTAATGGGTATACGGGTAGTGGTGGTCGTCATGGTGACGGGTGTGTGGGTAGTCATCAGGATGGGCACTGCACACACAGACAATCACACAGTGGGTCATGATGAAACACAATTACTATTCTGCTTGTTTCCGTAGGAAAAGCCTCACAGAGTTCCAACACTCTCTTTAAGGAGGGAAGTTCCTGCCAAGTGTTTCTCAGCAGGGGAAGATGTTGCTGCTGCGTGTAACTGAGTAATTTGCAGGTAATTTATCAGCATTGGCATGTTTTGGACAAGATCAGCTACATTGGGGGGGGGGGGGAGGATTTTTTTAGTTAAGGTAGGAAACTGGAGAACCCAGATGAAACCCACGTACAAAAAGGGGAGAATATAGGCAACACAACAAAAAAAACTGTTATCACTGAGCTATCCAAATATGAACGTGTTCTTTGCTTACACAGGAAAGCCTCGCTGAAACTCAAGGCACTTGGGATGTTTGTGCCCATCCAACTGTGGAAAAATGGGATTTGTTCTGAAGATTCGTGTAAATACTATGTCGATATAAGTGTGAAACGGGAATGGTTTGACCCATAAACCCCCCTAATCAATGGCACTGAAATGGTACAACCCATATTGCGTAACGGGTCACGAGGGGAAGAACGTTTGTGACGAAATTAACCGTGTGGACGGAGAGACACGAGGTTTTTCTCAAGGAAGAATAATTCTGATGTTTGGGCCTAAAGAGTGCCTAGAAAATGGGGGAAACTGGTGTATAATGATAATGTTAAAGTCAACACAAGTACTGTACAGATAATCGTATTGTTTATCAACTGTATTGCTATAGATATGTGTTAACTATGGTTTAGAATGTCACATCAAAAGACATGTTAATTTTGGGTAAACATCGCTGCTCAGCCTCACCACTGATGTCAACGCTCGCCAACTCGATGCTGAAACGCCCCAGTGTGCCGTGCTGCGCGTTCACGGCGTCACCGGCCAGGGCGTTCATCAGCACTTTCCGTGCCTCCAGGGCGACACTCTGCGTCACCGCAGAGTGGAAGTTGAGCAGAAAGGCCACGATCACGCTGCCATTCCTACAGCGAGAAACCCACAGCGAGAACCTCCCGGTTACATTTACTCAACACGCCCACATAATCAACAATTATTCGTGGCGGCAGCTGTAATCCAGCACTGTGGAGGCAGCAGTGAAGGTTGGTGGATCACCGGAACTCCGTCCCCTTGTGCGTCGAGGAGGAGCCGTATAGCCAGACTTTGCAGGAGAAGGTGGTGCAGCAATAAGTATAACCCGTAAAAACAAAGTTTTTCACTCTAAATCCTTTATATGCGTGGCGGCTAGAGTCCTCTCGTCCTCTGGCTTGAGATGGCTGCCACCTATGGGTCACGAACATTAATTGTCTCGCACAACGAGTCTGTGTGCAAAATGTCAGCTCCATTGGATCACGGGAAAGTGGGTTAAAACACGACGGAAAAATTTGCACGGTCGTAAGCAAGCACGCAAGCAAGCAAGCAAGCGAACTTAATATAAAGGATTTAAAAAAGAACCGTGCACTCCACCTGTTCTATCTGTTATGGGATAGAGTGTTGCCCCCTCGTATGCGTGGGTTTTTCGCGGGTGTTCCAGTCTCATTCGACACGTATAAATACTCATTCATTGGCTGATAGCACCTCAATATATACAGGGGACCGCAAAGCTTGGACAATTGTTGGTCACGCCAGCTCATTGTGTGGCCGGGCATCCGAGTCATCCTCTCTCTCTCTCTATTCCAGGGGTGGGGAACGTCCGGCCCGCAGGCCGTATAAGGCCCGCGAAATCATTTGGTCTGGCCCTTCCAAGGCAACCGCAGGCGGGACTAGAAATTCAATAAATCTAGGAGCAAACCTGGAAAAGCAGTTGCGAGTAGCAACATCGTCAATACCAGCTAACATCACATGCCTCGCCAAAGAAAATCAGTTCCAGCCATCACATTAGGGGCGAGTTAGTTAAATGTTTGACCAAATATAACAGGCTAATTTTTGAGTTGATAATTTTGTATGGCCGCGAATGATGTTATAAATATCCAAATGGCCCTTGGCAGAAAAAAAGGTTCCCCACCCCTGCTCATGCCTATGCGAGTGAACCGACGTTTTGCAGTAGCGACAGTGGCTCTACAAGTTGAAGTGAGCACAAACCGAATCGCCGCTAAAAGGGGTCGTTGTACCCTTACGTTAGCAAAATACATCAGGACTCCATTGATGTATCAGTAATAGTTGCTAACAATAATGCAGGTGGTCAACATTATTTAATGAAAATATTTTTTTGTAATTATAACATTAGTAAGTATTACGCACTGTACGCGTCTTCTGAAGTACGCCACTTTTGGCGATTTCGACGAGATTACGAATCGATATTTTATATCCATCCGACTGCTTCAGGTGTAGCCGCATGGATTTGTTTCAGATCGCCGTTGAATGCTCTGATTGGGGCAGCCCGTTCATGATATGTCGCACGGGTCTGAGATGGATTTTACGTTCTTTTATTCCTCACTCTAACGCCATCGTGTTTGTGGCTGTATCTGCATTATAATTACTATGGCAGATTAAAATTACTATATATTTTTGCGATACAGCATGCTATATTTGATGATAATCTATATTTAACTTAATTTTTTATTTAAGGTAAATATAGATGGTTTATTTTAGTGCGACTTGATGCATTTCATAATCAACGTTTTTGATGCATTTGTTGGAGAAGCGGCAGTGTTGTTGTTGTTGATGAAACCCAAATTAGGAGCTTCTTGGCTCACAAAATAAACCGAAACTAAACTGAGATGTTGGACTACCACAACCACAATCACAAACTGGATATCTCGTTAATTTTCCATTTCAGGGAGAAAGTTGTCCCACATCATTCCACGGAGTGTCCGGATCCGATCCGAGGAGGACCCAAGATCTTCCTCGGCTAAGTCAGATCCTGGTTGGAGGATTGTGGGGATCCCTGACGATGGATTTCTGCAGCAGGCTGGTATTTGCCCAGGCTTCGCGAGTGCAGTCGATTGGACTCCTACGGGGGCAGGTGGCAGGAGACGAGGTTGGAGCTGTATCGCTCCCAATTCGGGTCTCAGCGATGCCCTCAGTCAATGTGTCTGCGGTGAGGCTTGTTTTAGGTGGAGCCCGAGACTCTATACTGGTCACGTGAGATCTCACCCTGGCTAAACGCTCTTTATTAACGTTGACAACAAATAAATTAAAATCGATTCATAATATAAGTCCCGATTCGCCCGAGCAGCTTTCGAACACATGAGTCTGAAACTGAGCAATAGCGAAGGGGAGTTCACCCAGATCTGGGGCCCCCTCGTTAATGCCACTCCAGCGACCTTGAGTTTACTTGACTGACCTTAAAATGACACTTACTGCCCTCTCTCTCTCCCCTTCCTTCCCCGAATAAAGTGATCTGACACACCACGTACCGCAGAACGCTACGATATATTTTGCACGGCAACTGAGCGGTGACGTCACATCTGTGATGCTTCCCGCATGCGGCAGCGTCACGCAGTGTGCCTGCTGACGTCACGCATCCCCCCCCCCACCCTCCGCGTAGGCCGTGTATTAATCCAAGACAAGAATCCAAGTCTCGGGCGAAGCCGGGTAGTAAAGATAGTTTTAAAAAACGTTATCGTGACCACGAATCGTGGGGGGTGGGTCTAATTGTGGGATGCTATCTTCCTCGCCTGGTATACAGGAGGTCGGGGGTTCGATCCCGACTGACGCCTGCTGTCTATTTGGAGTCTGCATGTTCTTGCCAGTGGATTTTTTCACCGGGTCCTCCGGGTTTTCCCTCCACATTTTGAAGCAATGCGTGTAGACTATTTCGATTATTTTGCTGCTATAAATGTCCAAATGATAAGCCACTCGCTTTTCAAAAATAAGTTAATACCTCAGTGGCCTTTGTCTGGTAGGATGGGGATGGTTGAGTGTTGTATTTGTCTGTGTTTGGGTGATTTGTTTACCTTTCTTGTACTTTGCACTCCTATCGTGTTTTGGTTTTGTGTTTGTTGTAACGTTCTTACCCCGTGCCCCGACTGAACAGCGGCGAAATGAGCTTCATAGCTCATCGGATTCCCCCAGTGTAAATACAGATTGTGATTCTGTCTCAGAGCCGTGCGTCGCTATCATTGTCTGAGCGAATGATGGGGGTGGGGCACGTTTGCTTGGCCGACGCTGCTGCGTGCTCGCACTCGTAAGCGCTTTATAGATCTTCTGATTTAAAAAAATAGTAAACATTTTCTGCGAGACACGCGATAAGCGTCTCATCTCAAAAGCACCAGGTCTGCAACAGATCATTCATCTGCCAATGTGGGTGGCTGATGATTGTTATGCGTTCTAGCCTAGGGCACCACTAGTGGTAGCTGTCCCTGTGCGGCACACAAGGGGACATAGGAACTGGCCTGCAAGAGGCCATTAGTCTGCCAGTTGGGAGTGTGTATTGGTAGCCAATCGTGCTAATCAGCGGTACGGAGGGAAGGACATCACACTAAACACAAAGCGCAGTTCCCTTGAAATGAGTTTTCAATTCAGAATTACAAGTGCACAGCTCCAGTGACTTCCTAATATCGGAAGGAAGAGCATTCCAGACGGCCGCATAAGCGCATCTTAAAGTGCGTGATGCAGTGACCATCTTTGTTCAATGGTTGGCCAAAAGCCACTGCGAAGATGACCGGAGTTTGCGTGATGGTTTATTCTCCTTGACGACATCATCAAGGTATTGTGGTTCAACATAAGCTTTAAACAAATGAGTTTGTCAATCTAGATGATTTTAAAGTGCCTAACTCCAGTGACTTCCTAATATCGGAAGGAAGAGCGTTCCAGACGGCAGCAGAAGGGCATCCGAAAGTGCCGCGCGTTGCAGTAACCGTCTTTGTTCGATGGTTAGCGGCCATTATTTGCAGCGTGGTCTTGCAATATCGTGCGAATGAATCCCAGGTCCTACTTGAATTCCTTCACGCTTGTGAATGAGTAGAGGTGGGCGAGGCTGCTGGAGGAATAGAGAGAATCCATCTGCAAAACAAACAAACAAGGGCAGCGCACACAGGGTGGCTGTCACGACACAAACTTAGCAACTCAAACGGGACTACCCGGCTCAGAACATAGGCTGGGAATTCCACATTCCTAAGACGAGTCCAGGATACACTTAGAACGTACGTTTTTCTATTCCCACGAAGTAGTACTGATATCAGAGTTTAAACAACATCGCGGGTTGCAATCCGGGTTCACGGCACAGAGAGTGGAGGAGTTTATTAGGCAGAGTGAGAGAGAGAGCGAGTTAGTGAGAGAGTGATAGAGTGAGAAATGAGTTAGTGAGAAAGAGAGAGAAAGAGCGAGTTAGTGAGAGTGGGTGAGTTATTGATAGAGTGACAGAGTGAGATAGTTAGTGAGTGAGTGAGTTAGTCACAGAGTGAGAGAGTTCGTGAGTGAGTTAGTGACAGAGTGAGAGAGTTAGTGAGATAGTGAGAGAGCGAGTCAGGGAGACTGAGTTAGTGAGAGAGTGAGTGAGTGAGTTAGTGAGAGAGTGAATTAGTGAGAGAGCGAGTGAGCGAGTGAGAGAGTGAGTTAGTGAGTGAATTAGTGAGAGAGTTAGTGAGTTAATTAGTGAAAGAGTGAGTTAGTTAGTGAGAGAGTGAGTGAGTTAATGAGAAAGTGAGTTAGTGAGAGGGCGAGTTAGTGAGAGTGAGTGAGTTAGTGAGAGTGAGTGAGTTAGTGAGAGAGGGAGTGAGTTAGTGAGATTTGAGTGAATTAATTAGTGAGAGAGTGAGTGAGAGAGTTGAGTGAGTGAATTAGTGAGAGAGTGAGTTAGTGAGAGGGTGAGAGAGTGAGTGAGTTAGTGAGAGAGTGAGAGAGTTAGTGAAAGAGTGAGTGAGTTAGGGAGTTAGTGAGAGAGTGAGTGAGTTAATGAGACAGTGAGTTAGTGAGAGAGTGAGTGAGTTAGTGAGAGAATGAGTGAGATAGTGAGAGAGTGAGTGAGTTAGTGAAAGAGTGAGAGAATGAGTGAGTTAGTGAAAGAGTGAGAGAATGGGTGAGTTAGTGAGTTAGTGAGAGCGTTGAGTGAGTGAGAGAGTGAGTTAGTGAGAGAGTGAGAGAGTGAGAGAGTGAGTTAGTGAGTTAGTGAGTGAGTTAGTGAGAGAGTAAGTGAGTGAGTTAGTGAGTGAATTAGTGAAGAGTGAGTTAGTTAGTGAGGAAGTAAGTTAGTGAGTGAGTTAATGAGAGAGTGAGTTAGTGAGAGAGCGAGTAATTGAGAGTGGGAGTGAGTTAGTGAGAGAGTTGAGTGAATTAAATCGTGAGAGAGTGAGTGAGAGAGTTGAGTGAGTGAATTAGTGAGAGAGTGAATTAGTGAGAGGGTGAGAGAGTGAGAGAGTGAGTGAGTAGTGAGAGAGTGAGAGAGTTAGTGAAAGAGTGAGAGAGTGAGTGAGTTAGTGAGACAGTGAGTTAGTGAGAGAGTGAGTGAGTTAGTGAGAGAGTGAGTTAGTGAGAGAGTGAGAGAGTGAGTGAGTTAGTGAGTTAGTGAGTGATTTGCTCCACCAGGCTCTGGATGTCGTAGGCGAGGACTTTGAACGAGTCTGTGCTGCTGTCTCCCAGCGCCGGCATGAAATCGGCTCCGGCCGTGATGCGGAACGAACCCTCGGCTGCCCTCACGCCGCTCACCTGCGTCGACTCTTCTAGAGGCACACAGCATGCGGGTTAGCACGCACGCACACAGCCACAAGTCAACGAACCCTTAACTGGCTGTTGGGTGCAAGTGCTGTTTGCGGGTAGCACCTGTGGACGCCGCCACGGTAAACGCGTCCGGCCGCTGATGTTTACACACCGCACCAAGCACTTATTTACGGCTGAGTCGACCTCGGGGAGGACCAAGACCGATTCAGACAATCGTCACTGGTGTTGGCCGTGAGCGGGAATCGAACCCGGGTGGCCAGGTTCGTAGCGCAGCGCGCTAACCGTTTCACAACCGCTCCCCCAACACACACACATAGTCACATTGCCACACACCCATAGTCACACACACATAGCCACAACAACCGGCATTCACCATTAAGTGGCGGTGACGTCACCACGGCGCTTGTCCCAGGCTATGTGCACGTTGAGGCCACGTGAAGTGTCGAACGCCCGCTGGCAGAAGGTCACGGGGCAGACCCAGGTGCCACAGGTCGACTGACTGAGATGAGTGGCCGATGCACCACCTGTGCATCCTACTGTGCCAACTTGCTGTGCTTTAGCCACCCGGCACTCCGCTCGTTGTTGTGAGCGTCACTCCTCTGCCCTCCGTTGTTGTTGGAGGGCGACTGCCTCCAACTGCCCAGTTTTGTCCTTCACGAGCCTCCTTCACAGAGGCCGATCTTGACACTACTGGTACCAATCAACGGCAAGTCAGCTCAGCTCCACATCATTCTGTATCACATCACTCCATCTCTTCTCTAGCCCGTTTAGCCCCCTCTATCCGGCCGAACAAAAGCTGTTTAAGCATGCGGTGACTGGACATGTGGGCTACATGACACAGCTAACGTAGCCTTGCCTGCTGGAGGAGCTCACCGATGGGACGTTGTCCAGATCTTTCAAGGATTTGTGAGCTCCTCACACAATCCAGCCTGGTTAACCCCAGGGTGGATGGTAAGCAAACCAGCCTAAATGTTTCTAACCAGCGACGATGTTCCATTAGGTGGTCCACGTTTCGCAAGCATAGAGAAGGGAGGGCATGACTGGCCGAGAAGACCTGAAGATTCGTGTGGAGCGACAGTCTAGGTAGCTTCCACACAGCATTGGCATACAGAACATTGTATCTGTACCAGATGGAAATTCCTCTGGTACAGCTATCGAAGGCTTCACGATCAATGTGGTCGAAATAGATGTTAAATAATGTGGGAGCCAGAGGACATCCCTGTCGCACCCCAAGGTGAACAGGGAATGGCTCTGCTCCCGGCCACGTAATTTTACCCGGGCCTGCTCACCATCATGTAGGTCCTTAATGATCGTGAGCAGAGAGTCATGGACTCCAAAACCACGAAGAACAACCAAGAGCCCAGACCTACTGATGGTATCATAGGCCTTGACCAGGTCAATAAAGCAGAGATGTAGGTCTTGTTGGAATTCTCTACACCTCTGCTGTAGTGGATGGACAGAAAATATGCCATGTGTGCAGGACCGCCCTTTCCTAGAACCATATTGGGGCTCCGCAAGCCTCTCCTCAGTGTGCCTGGCAAGGCGATGTTGAATCATCCTTGCCTGGACCTTTCCCGGCACACTGAGGAGTGAGATGCCCCTGTAGGTGTTACAGTCTGTGCGGTCCCCCTTCTTAAATAGGGGGACCACCAGGGCATCCTTCAAATCCTGCTGAACCTGTCAAGTGGTCCAGACTGTTGTTATGTCATGTAGATAAGTCTGTGCACAAACGCCACCCTCCTTCAGCATTTCGCTTGGGAGATCATCTCTGGCCGGTGCCTTTCTTAGTCCCAGATTCTGGATCGCCTTCACTACATCCTCAACAGATGGCACCTCAGCCAGCCACCCACAGGGGGTGACTACTTCTTCCAATATTTGAGGCACCGCAGCCTGAGCAGGGTCATCCCCACTTTGCCCCATGATAGCCACACACACACATAGCCATAAACAGAACCACAGCGCTCCGGTTTATAAAAGCCGGAAAAACATTGAAACAAACTCGGGTCCAATCACAACTTTCAGACGGGATTTTATTTTTCCGGCAAGAAACTTATTCGACTTTTCTTCAATCTCAGCTGCAGTCAGGCTGAATGTTCGCTGCAGCTGCAGCTGAGAGGCCAAGCGGTGCCACAATTGGAGAGGGCACCAGCAGAGAATGGTACCCTGAGCAATCATTGGAAGGACGTTATTAACTAGTTAAGTCATAACTGGCTGTGATGTTTCCATCCTACCTTCCGATGTTAGTAGTTATTTTCGACTCTGGTGTTACATTAACAGGTTAAATGTCTCACTAACACAGCCACCGTTTATCGTTGTCTTCTATGTGGCGGTGGCTCTGCGATCTTGCATTGACATGCTAATCTCTCAAAATACAATGGCCACCTCCGCAGCTTTATCGTTGTGGAGGTAGCTCTCCAATCTTACATTTACATGCAAATTTCTCACTTAACATCACTAGCCCCAGCCACTTCGTTTATGACCCTTGGGCCACACCCATTTAAAACCTTTAAAACATTCTGCCTCAGCAGCTTTGCTGTGTTGCGATCGAAACGTCGTGATTTAATTTATTTTATTTTATAGCTTTTCATTTTATACCTACGTGACTTTACCGAAAGAACCAAAGAGTATGGATCCCTGCAGTCACGAAAACTTCAAATTTAGATAGAATGGTACCCAGGACGAGATCTGTAATTATTAGCACTGTGGGGCGACGGATTGGACGTCTCGAGTCGATTTTGTTTGGGCCGGTGAGAATTCTAGAGACCAGGATGAATCTCAATTGAAAGAGGGTGACCTGGGGCATCAATTTGCCTCTTGGGGTGTGGGGGTGGGGGTGATTCCTGTTATGTATAATCTCAATTGAGTAATTTGCAGTGTGATTTTGGCGATTTTTTTTAAACCCTGGAGTCGGCACAGAGTGGGGACGAATCTCGCTGCACGAGCGACCGACACGGGGTGCTTGTACGGGAGAAGCAAACCACGGATCATTGCTCCGGAGATATCCCTGCAGTAACCAAAAGCGCTGCTCCACAAGATTGTTGTCAATGTCAGCAGCAGAAGCGGTTTAACACGTAGGAGGCTTTCGCGACCAGTATTATCCATAATAGAGATGTATTTCTTAGTTAGATCGCGTGAATATATAAATGTGTCGTTAAACCCGCCACCACCCGACACAGCCAATTAGCAAAGTTTGTCACGTGAACAGAACTTGCCAATTCGTTACTAATACAGCACACCGGTGTGTTGGAAAGTAAATCCACAACATTTACAATCTGAGTACGACGTTTCACCAGTAATTACAACCGGCATCATCAGGCGACAGCCAGATTTGTGGAGAAATCATCCTGTTTCGTTCCTTAAATAGATGTGAAGACGTCACTTGTGAGCCCTTCACGTGCGAATGGGGGGGAGGAAATTAATGAGTTAATATAAATGACAACGGGTATAATATAAAATAAATAAAACTCACAGCTCATCGGATTTCTCCGGGATAAATGTTCTGATTATTATTGTTACGCCTTCTCGGCACTCGGTGGTTCGGAGACCGGCGGTCCCTCAGTGACGAGAGCTCAGCTGGAGGGCGAGGCCCGTTGGGTGACCCTCTGCGGACGCGTCGCGCCCGTCGATGTTCTTGTTCATGTTTTTGGTTGTTGCGGTTGCACCCGATTCAAGAGCCGAATGGCTCACAGGGCTATACCAAATAAATTAAATTGAAAAAACTGAAAATGTCTACGCGGTGCGCCGTCGACCGCCAACCGAAGACGGACGTGGTGCTAGGGAGACAAAGGCGGTCGGGCGTGGTGCTGGCTACCCGCCCCCTTCCTGTGCCGTTCTGGCCTTCATAGGTGCTCGCTAAAAAGCACTTGCTCCAACAGTCTGTTAAGGCTACACGGAGGATCTTTGCCTTTATCTTTGTGTGGCGATCCACCGACCCTCTCGCCTCCACAAGTGCTGGGTTGGATCGCAGACTGCCACGTGCAGATCCACAGCAGCCCCGCTTACAAAGCTGCCCCCTGCGTATGCGTTGCATCTTTTGGAACCTTCATCTCAAAGCACCCCCCTTCCCCCCTTCCCCTCCCCCCTCCCCTTCCGCCTCCCCTACCCCCTCCCATTCCCACTTTTCTCCCCCGTTCTATTCCCCTTCCCCAACCCCCTCCTATACTCCCTCCCCCCGCCCGCCACTGCGTCAAGTGCGCAAAGTCCTCCACCACCCTCAGCCCTTGCGATCCAACTACGGGGAACTCAATGATGACAAATGAGACTAAGGCATGATTTATTCAACTACCCTTTGCGGCAATTAAACAGGTGGTCTGATGCTGGCGAGGCTAGCCCATAAAGAAGGCTGTCTACGATGTAGGCCAATCAGTTTCAAGCACCATTCATACATTATGATTATCGGAGCATGTTTGTTTGCATGTTTTTCCACAAGTAGGTGTGGCTGATGCAGACTTAATTAATTACAAAAGGCGTCTTTCTGGTGTTTGAATATCTTAATGCAACTGTATTAGGGGCCGTCCATAAATGACGTCACGCAACTGGGGGGGGGGTCAGACATTTGTGACGATGTGTGACGAGGAGGGGGGGGGGTTGAGAAATGTGACGTCACATCAAAATGCGCAACTTTAAATAAATATAGACAACACGTTATACTTAATTAAATAGACTTTTGAATAAATGTTTTCTCCTGCAACATCGGAGTGCAGCGCCACATTAAATACGCACTACAATGACAATAGTTTAAAGCGATTTGAAGCATTTTTTATTTCTGGGGGAGGGGGGGGGACGTCATATTTGACTTTTTGTGACGCCGTGTGACGAGGTGGGGGGGGGGGGGTCAAAATTCGTCCAAAATCGCGTGACATCATTTATGGACGGCCCCTTATTGCCAGAAATGGTCAAACCTATTCTTATTTTTCATCATTTTGGATGCTGACAAAACGTAGATATAACTTGTTCGACCCGAGCTATAAGTGTTCTGAACTGAGAAAAACGACAAACCTCCACTGCCTTCATCACGCACACAACCTGCCGCTTGAGTGCGTGCTGCTGTTCGAGATGGCGGTAGCGAGGAACTGACTTCCCGCCTCTATGGTCACCTCTTGGCCGGCATCGATTTTTTTTTCAAGAATAGGTTTTTTAACCCTTTCCGGCAATAAAACAGGTGTTGTGTCCGGATGATCAACCACCACAAATAGACACACACACACCTTTTACAAAGCATCAAGTGCTGCATTCACCACAAAAATGGCTAAATCGTGCAAACCAAATCTGTTGAAACCAAGTTGAACCGGCTCAATCTGAACTGTGCCCAAACCAATGATGCCGACTGTCCGGTGATTGAGCAGCACAACTCACAAAACCACCACGACAGCGAGCGGCTTAGCCAGGACAGCCACACCAAGCCCCAAGACTCCTATCGGGGAGGTCCTGCTACATGGGGACGTTTGGACAATACGGGGTCACACTGTGCATTAATCAGTCAGTATTTATACTGAGGAATCCGATGAGCTATAAAGCTCTGTTTCACAGATGTCCAAGTTAGGGGCACGGGGTAAGAACGTTACAACAACAAACACGATAGTAGTGCAAAGTGCAATAAAAGTCAAGCTAATCGCCCAGAAACATACAAACACAACTAAAACCATCACAATCCTACCACGCAAAGCCCACTGAGGCGTTAACTTATTTTTTCAGAAGCGAACCTGGCTCTCACAAATGACAGCCCAACAAAGTGGCTTACCATCACGTGAAAATGGAAAGGCAGCCAAATGTGTACTCTTAAACGTATGTGATTGTGTCAGGAGTAGCGGAGTGGTCGTAGCATTCAGTTCAGTTCATTTATTTGGTATAGCCCTGTGAGCCATTCGGCTCTTGAATCGGGTGTAACCGCAACAAACAAAAACATGAACAAGGAACATCTTAAAGTGATGACGCCTCGTTCATAGATATCCCCGTGAGAGTCTATGGGTCTCAGTACAAGTGGATGGATCTGCATGTACACATATAGATAGACCTCTTCCAGACTTCTTCGTACGGCTGATGTTCACGCAAGACCAGCAGATGTAGCTTTACATTGAGCTGGTTGATGAGCCAGTTTTATAGCAGTTACTCATTTGTTGAAGGTGTTGGCCGTGAATATCGGAGGGTTTAGAGCTGAGGTTCTTACCCTGGGGTGTACGCTGCACCCCTGGGGGTGCGAGATGCTCGTTCTGGAGGTCCGAGACACGGGCAGATTATTTTAGAAGGTAAATCATCGAAAAGACAAATTAAGCACGGGCACGTAAGTAACAGCTTACTTTGTTCCATTAACACCGGACATTTTTTTTACGATTGAAAACCAAAGGGGTGCAGGGCTGCAGTGAAGGTTAAGAACGGCTGCTTTAGAGCATCACGAGTTGGCACCGTGCACCGCTCCTAGATTTCGAACTCAGGTCTGCCTCTGCAGTGACAAGCGGATAGTGTGATGGCCCTCAGCCTTGGGTCATCGGCGTTTGACTGCACAGCAACAACAAAAAATCCCCCTCCTTCAGAATAAAAAAAAATGTGGCTCTGCACTAACAAAAATGTTGGGCTAACTTACAGTTCGGAGAAGTTGTAAACATTTGTTGAACAGTGGCAGAGCGGCTCGGGAAGTGGCAGCCCTGCACTGCGTTCATTTAGAAGAAGTGGACCTCTGCTTCTGCGGGCCGTTCTCGATACGGAAAGGGCTGCATTGCTCTGGGACAAATCCGTATGGGTTCTGTGTCTCGTGATATAACAATTGGGATTACATTAAAACGAATTTATTATTCATTTTACCAGGTAAGCCCCCACTGAGCTGTGTAGCTCTTTTTCAGAAGCGACCTGGCCACAAATAATAGCTCAGCGAAGTGGCTTATCGTGTGGAAATGTATAGCAGCCAAATACTCTAAAACGCGTGATGTTTATTTTCAATGTGGAGGAAAAAACCGGAGGGCTCGCATAACAATCCACACAACGGGAAGAGAGACAACGATCTCCTGCATACCAGGCGAGAGAGTTAACATCTTCCTAAATTGGGGGGGGGGGGGGGTATAACATGTGTTTTCAATTAAAAAAAGTAAAATTAATTCGACTGAAGTAACACAATACTCATTGGCGTCGTAGTGGAGATAACAAATAACAAGGTAGGTATTCAGACAATAAGTCGCCTTCACATATTTGTCTCGCCACAAAAACTGCTTGTTGTTGTGTTTAGTTTGTTGTCCTTCCCCCCGCACTTCCGATTAGCACGGTTGGCTACATACGGTGCAAAAGAAGTTCAACACACATACATATTTCTACAAACAAAATATTAAATAAGTGTTGACGCAACCCATTCACCCCACGGCCCTCTGGGAGTGCGTAATTAAACCCATGGAACGAATCAACCTCCTCCTCCTCTACACTTCATTGCCTGTTACTCTGGAACTCATCTGAAGTTGCGATCTACTTCAAGCCACCTTTGTTGTGTTGGGGGGGGGGGCAGGGGGGCTGAGGGGCTGAGGGGCCATTCCCTGCCCACTCGGGGGGGTCTGCACCCCCTGGTGCCGTACCTGTAACGCCCGCCTCGGAGGCGAGCCACCCGATGGCCAGGAGACCGATCATGGCAGCGAGGAGCAGCGCGAAGAGGACGATCAGAGACACCTCCAGGGGACTGAGCAAGCCTCGGCGACAGCCCATGGTGGAGAACAAGCAGACGAAGTGGCCTCAATCTCCGCTAAACAGGCACCTGGATGTCTCCTTCGAGGTCTCTTGGAGCTTCTCTCTCTCTCGGGGAGCTTCTCTCTCGAGGTCTCATTCGGGGCTCTGGAAGACCTCTTGATGCAGGTCCTCTGGAAGGGAATCCCGGAGGAGGACTTCTCGGAAGAGGACTTCCTTGGAAAGTGTCCCTACAAGGTCCCCCTTGAAGATCTGATGAGCGCGATTGGCTATGTACGGTGCGAAAGGAGTTGTGCGCACGTACACACGTCGCGGTTATCCCCCTGGCCCTTGTTTGCTCTCACAAAGGGGACCTTGCGATGTGGCCGCAGCAGAGACGCGTCCCTGCGCTCGGTTCGGATGACTCAACACTGACGAGTGAAAGCTGTGATTTGAGGCGGCAGTCCCGTTAATCAGTAACCGGCCAGCCACCGGCGCACGCTCGGCCCGAGAAGGCGAAGAGTCCAATGTCTACCGTTAGTCGTGTTCGTCAAAACGTTTCCCACCTTTGCTGCTGATAACCTGATTGATGTTTATTTTTGGGCAATTTATATTTCGCTCGTTCATATCTCAATCCTGGTGAGGGTCGCGGTGTCATTGCTTTGAGTGGTGGAGGTCCACACCTCCCTTTCCCTGGCGACAGACTCCAGCACTACCACACTATACACTACTATACTATATACTACTATGCACTTCTACACTATATACTACTATACACTACTACACTATACACTACTATGCACTACTACACTATATACTACTATACACTACTACACTATACACTACTATGCACTACAAACTATACACCACTTCACTATACACTCTACACTATACACTACTATACACTACTACACTATACACTACTACACTATACACTACCACACTATACACTACCACACTGTACACTACTATACACTACTACACTGTACACTACTACGCTATACACTACACTAAACACTACTATACATTACTATGCACTACTACACTATACACCACTACACTATACACTACACTATACACTACTATACACTACTACACACTACGAAACTATACATTACTATCCATTACTACACTATACACTACTCTTCGCTACGACAACATACATTACTATACACTAGACTACCATACACTGTCATACACAGACTCTAGCTCTTCCTGGGGCAATTCCCAGGCGTGTGCTAAACTAAGAGCGAATTGGCAAGTTTTGTTTACTGACAACCCTTACTAATTGGGTAGTGGCGGGTTTAACGACATTTATATTTACGCGATCTAACCCAAAAATCTCATGTTGTATGTCTGTTGTATGTATATTGTATGTTTAACACGTAGGCTTTCGCGACATATATCATCCGTAATTATAGTTACGTGATCTTTATAACGAATAATATTGGTCGTGAAATCCTGCTACTAACTACTAGTACGTGTTAAACTCAGAACTAATAAACTCATCCACGGTGTTGTCCAACTGCTACCTGTTAGTCATTTTGGGATAACATCGGGGTGTTCTTTTATTATTATATTTACTAATACGGCTAATTAATGCTGTGTAGCAGCAGCGTACACAGCAAGGACATGAATGAGAATAATTGGAGACAGGCAGGGTTTAGATTTCTTGGACACGTAGTTAGAAACAAGACATATATGTGCCTTTGACTGGGAAAATGTCAGTACGTATGTATAACACCTCCGATTAGCACGTTGAGAAAAAAGTTCTACATTTCTACTTACATTTTAGTTCTTCACTCACACCGCTGCATTTTGTAATTCCCTCCCATCATCATCATCACCATCTCCCCACCGCCAGTCACCTCAAGCTCTCTGCAAGTCAACGTCTGATAACTCTCACCTGTTACAACTTTGATCGTAAGCAGTACCGCGTTGCTTGGTGTCTTTGGGGTCTTTGGTCACACCGTGCTGAGCAGCTGTTGTTGCAACGTTCTTAGCCCGTGCCCCGACTGGACGTCTGTGAAAAAGAGAATTAAAGCTCATCGGATTCCTCCAGAATAAATACTGATTCTGAAGAGAGACGAGCACATTGGAGACGTCCCGAGTGCAGAACAACGTTCCGTCTTCCAAAAGTCACAAAAGCAACATCAAGTACGAACATTAAAACATTTATATGATTCATAATTCCGTTGACTTGCGTCAGATCATCGTGTAATGTATAATGTCAGTTGTTTATCTATAACCATCCAGCACCCAGCGAGAGAGAGAGAGAGACAATAAAATAAAGTTGTTGCATCATGGGTAATTTTGCCCACGTAAATACATCAAACCTCTATATCAATAATAGAGATTGTTTTGGGGCTAGATCGCCTAAATATATAAATGTGTCGATAAAACCCGCCACCACCCGACACAACCAACTAGTGAGGGTTGTCACGTAAACAGAACATTCCAATTCGTCACTAGTACAGCACACCAGTGTGTTGGAGAGCCAAGCAACAACATTTCGATTAAAAGCTTTCGTGACTGCAGGGATTCATCTTTTTGGTTCTTTCGGTGAAGTCACGTAGACGGGAAATAATAAAATAAAATAAAACATAATAAAATAATTCTCAAGACGTTTCGGCCACAACGCAAGCAGCCGTCCTCAGGTGAAGAACAGGTCTGTCGGAAAGACAGCGTCTGAATGAACACCACCAGGCTTGGCAGCGTATATTTAAGCTGGGTTTGAGGGGGAAGAGCGCCTTGACAAAGGAATTTGCATATCAAGAGGAATTTAGCATATTTATGGGAAATGTAGATATGGGATTAGTCACTACTTGTGGAATGCGTAGGAGGTGGGCGGGGGGTTTCAAAGTCATATTATGCCCGTGCATTATGCAGGATTAGCAACATCAAAGGGAGGGAGTAGGGTTAGCATTAATAACTAAACCACCACGTAAAAAACAAAAATATAAACTACATCAGTATCATCAGTATACTAAATATACTCTCCAATAAGCTGAGCTACTAACAGTTAGTCATACATTACAATTCTACGTCGCAAAAAATATAATATGCATCCAGCTAAACTTTTTTCTCTTACATCACACGGGTCTACCCGTACTATATACTGCCATAGACAAACCCAACTTAAAATTATATACTGTATTACTATACACCACCCTATACCTTAGACTAACCATTGTAATATTACACAATGTATTATTCTACCCACCCTACTGTATATCACACTGCTGTATATTCACTATACAATTACGATACTATATATTACCTTATACATGATATTAAACATTACACTTTTATACTATTTATTATTATTATACAATCTGCTGTACACTATACCATTGACCGTCACGTGAAAGGTACTAAGAGGAAGCAACGAAATATGTCATTGGGAGAGTGGTGGGGGGAGACTTGCAGCGGAGCAAAGAATCCATTCCCTGCGGAGAATAAAAGATATATAGTCAATGTCAGTGAGTGGACTGCGGTCTGAAAGAACACCGTAAACGTGAACACAATCAGTTAAGATCCGAAATGGTTTATTACGTCCTTCCAATGATTGCTAAGCCAGAATCCATTTTCTCGGTTGAAATTGTCTCTGTGTTTGTATATGTGGATCGCCTCATGAACGAATCTCTCATGGTAGCCAAATGGCTTGCAGAGAACCTCTGTCTTGGAGAAGTCAATGTCATGTGAGCCCACTGAATTGTAACAGTGATCTGCCACGACTGAGGTGTTTGTCCTACCGTGTTTCAGGTCTGCTTTATGTTCACGGATGCGGTCCGAGACATGTCGTTTGGTTTCTCCAATGTAACTGCGACCACAGAGGCAACTTAGTTTGTAGACGCCAGGGTACTGTATGTCTGGAACCACATCTTTTACAGACGGGACCAGATCACAGATTTTATGTACTGTGTTGAATCGGACCTGGATCTTGTGCTTAATCAGGATTTTGGAGATCTTTTTTGTGACCCCAACAATGTCTCTACTATCAACTCCCCACCTACAAACTGGCTCGTTTTTTGTCTGAAATCCTGCGGCCTTTCACTGGAAAAACCACCTCTGCGGTACTAAACTCTACTGACCTGGTATCCACAATCAATGGAATTTCCCTGTCCCCAGACGACCTACTTGTCAGTAGTGTATAGTGTAGTAGTGTATAGTGTAGTAGTGTATAGTGTAGTAGTCTATAGTGTAGTAGTGTATAGTGTAGTAGTGTATAGTGTAGTAGTGCATAGTGTAGTAGTATATAGTGTAGTAGTGTATAGTGTAGTAGTATATAGTGTAGTAGTCTATAGTGTAGTAGTGTATAGTGTAGTAGTATATAGTGTAAGTAGTGTATAAACACAGACATAATTTCAACCGTGATGATGGTTACAAACTGAGTAATCATTGGAAAAATGTGATTAACCATGCAAAAAAGATTTAACTACACTTATTTGGACCATCTTATTTGACAGACCATTATTACAGGTTACTGATAGACAGCCAGTTTTGTTTTACCAGGTTTAGCTTCTTTTTTCACACTTTGTTATGTAGGCTAAGCGTAGTCACAAACCGAACCTCTCCATAATAAAGGCTCAGTCATTTGGTATGCAGTCTATTACCATCTACATGGCAGAGGCTCGGTCTCATTTGCATCATTTTGTTATGCAGTCTATTCATAGTCTCAAGCCGCACTTTACCATAATAATAAAAAGTGTGCCGTTCCTGGCCCGGAGTGGTATCTCTTGTAATCTCTCATTTACTTGATACAGCTGTCTGGCTGTGACGGTTCCACCTGAAGACGGAAGCTTTTGTTGCCTCCGAAACGTCGTGATTTTTATTTTATTTTACTTTTATTAATTTGAATTCTTTACCTACGTGATTTTACCGAAAAAAACCTCAGAATATGAATCCTTGCAGTCACGAAAGCTTCAAATCTAGAATTATGTTAGAATAAATACAGTAACGTTTGAAAAGTTGGACATTTATTTTTGTCTGTTTGTACCTTTATTTGTGCCAATTTCTTTATTAGGTAAACACATTTAAAACACATAAAACTATACACAACACTTAAAAAAGACAATGTTATACAAGAACATGCGCAAGTAAGCTATTTTAAATAATGATGATGTAGCAATTATCCGGCGTTTTTGAAAATCCGGCCACTTCCCCCCTCCCCCCCGAAGCTGCCGAATAATCGATGTTCCACTCTAACTAACCTGGGCATGTTTTGGCCGATTTGCCAGCATCATTGGGCAAATCGCCTGCAAAACGTCACGGTACCCAAATTGTAAACGTCGTGGATTTACTCCAACATACCGGTGGGCTGAAGCAGTCACTGAGTGACGCGTTGTTTACGTAACAAACCATACTGGCTGTGTCGGGTGATGGAGGGTTACGACACATTTATTATTACGCTATCTAACCCAAAAAACATTTATTATGAATGATATTGGTGTCAAACACCCCAAACAACCCCCAAACAACCTCTGTCTACTATTCAGGGTGGTCGTACACCGCTCCCTCGCGGTTGCGGCGTGGTTCACCAAAGATAAAGGTCCCCGGTGTAGCCTTCACAGACTGTTGGGGCAAGTGCTGCTAGCGAGCAGCACCTATGAAGTCCGAAACGGCACGCGATGGGGTAGGTGGCCAGCACCACGCCCGACCGCCTTTGTCTCCCTAGTGGTGATGTTTCCACACCGCAGCAGGTGCTCATTTAAGGGGCCGTCCATAAATGACGTCACGCGATTTTGGACGATTTTTGACCCCCCCCCCCAAAAAAAAATATAAAACATGCTTCAAATCGTTTTCAACTATTGTTATTGTAGTGCGTATTAGTGTGGCGCTGCACTCTGATGTTGTAGGGGAAAACATTTATTTTAAAGTCTATTGAATTAGGTAGAACGTGTTGTCTATATTTATTTAAAGTTGCGCATTTTGATGTGACGTCACATTTCTCAACCCCCCCCCCCCCCCCCATCGTCACATATCGTTACATATGTCTGACCACCACCCCTAGGTGCGTGACGTCATTTATGGATGGCCACTAAGAGCAAAGCGGTATGTAATGTTGAACTTCTTTCGCACCGTATGTAAAAACAGCAATGAAGCATACGCATTAGAGTGTCAACAAATATTGTAATGAAAATAAAACAATTGTATAATATATAAATGTATTCATTTTATTACTCGGATCACATTAGCAAATTCCCATACCCCCCGCCCCCACTGATCCCCCTCGGAATGCCCCCCCCCCCCACTGCTCCTCCTCAGAATTGACCTAACCACCCCCCGCTGACCCTCAGAATGGACTTCCCCCCCCCCTCCACTGACCCCCTCAGAATGGACCGGCCCAACGAGCATTTGCGCACAGACTGCTGCCCATATGGGCCCTAGTCCGGGCCTGCTTGCGACCCCCAGTTAATTGACCCCTAAATAGTTTTTCTCTTTGCACATTTATTTATGTTTTAGATTAATCTTACTTTACAAAAAATACATATAACGTTTTTAGAAATTTGGATGGGTGTCACAAGACATCCTATACACTCAATATCCACATAGATAGATATCCATTCCCACTTGCTGTACTGCCATTCCCGAGCAGGCCAGTAGATGGGAGCCTCGACCCTCACTACGCCACTGGTTGTTCCCAACCAGTGGCGTAGTCACGACATCATCAGTGGTGTAGTAACTACATCATCAGTGGCATAGTAACTACATTATCAGTGGCATAGTAACTACATTATCAATGGCGTAGTAACTACATCATCAGTGGCATAGTAACTACATTATCAGTGGCATAGTAACTACATTATCAGTGGCATAGTAACTACATCATCAGTGGCATAGTAACTACATTATCAGTGGCGTAGTAACTACATTATCAGTGGCGTAGTAACTACATCATCAGTGGCATAGTAACTACATTATCACTGGCGTAGTAACTACATTATCAGTGGCGTAGTAACTACATCATCAGTGGCATAGTAACTACATTATCAGTGGCGTAGTAACTTCATCATCAGTGGCGTAGTAACTACATCATCAGTGGCATAGTAACTACATTATCAGTGGCGTAGTAACTACATCATCAGTGGCGTAGTAACTACATCATCAGTGGCATAGTAACTACATTATCAGTGGCGTAGTAACTACATTATCAATGGCGTGGGAACTACATCATCAGTGGCGTAGTAACTACATTATCAGTGGCGTAGTAACTACATCATCAGTGGCATAGTAACTACATTATCAGTGGCGTAGTAACTACATCATCAGTGGCGTAGTAACTACATCATCAGTGGCATAGTAACTACATTATAAGTGGCGTAGTAACTACATCATCAGTGGCGTAGTAACTACATCATCAGTGGCATAGCAACTACATTATCAGTGGCGTAGTAACTACATTATCAATGGCGTGGGAACTACATCATCAGTGGCGTAGTAACTACATTTTCAGTGGCGTAGTAACTACATCATCAGTGGCGTAGTAACTACATCATCAGTGGCGTAGTAACTACATCATCAGTGGAGTAGTAACTACATCATCAGTGGCATAGTAACTACATTATCAGTGGCGTAGTAACTACATTATCAATGGCGTGGGAACTACATCATCAGTGGCGTAGTAACTACATTATCAGTGGCGTAGTAACTACATCATCAGTGGCATAGTAACTACATTATCAGTGGCGTAGTAACTACATTATCAATGGCGTAGTAACTACATCATCAGTGGCATAGTAACTACATTATCAGTGGCATAGTAACTACATTATCAATGGCGTAGTAACTACATCATCAGTGGCATAGTAACTACATTATCAGTGGCATAGTAACTACATTATCAGTGGCATAGTAACTACATCATCAGTGGCATAGTAACTACATTATCAGTGGCGTAGTAACTACATTATCAGTGGCGTAGTAACTACATCATCAGTGGCATAGTAACTACATTATCACTGGCGTAGTAACTACATTATCAGTGGCGTAGTAACTACATCATCAGTGGCATAGTAACTACATTATCAGTGGCGTAGTAACTTCATCATCAGTGGCGTAGTAACTACATCATCAGTGGCATAGTAACTACATTATCAGTGGCGTAGTAACTACATCATCAGTGGCGTAGTAACTACATCATCAGTGGCATAGTAACTACATTATCAGTGGCGTAGTAACTACATTATCAATGGCGTGGGAACTACATCATCAGTGGCGTAGTAACTACATTATCAGTGGCGTAGTAACTACATCATCAGTGGCATAGTAACTACATTATCAGTGGCGTAGTAACTACATCATCAGTGGCGTAGTAACTACATCATCAGTGGCATAGTAACTACATTATAAGTGGCGTAGTAACTACATCATCAGTGGCGTAGTAACTACATCATCAGTGGCATAGCAACTACATTATCAGTGGCGTAGTAACTACATTATCAATGGCGTGGGAACTACATCATCAGTGGCGTAGTAACTACATTTTCAGTGGCGTAGTAACTACATCATCAGTGGCGTAGTAACTACATCATCAGTGGCGTAGTAACTACATCATCAGTGGCGTAGTAACTACATCATCAGTGGCATAGTAACTACATTATCAGTGGCGTAGTAACTACATTATCAATGGCGTGGGAACTACATCATCAGTGGCGTAGTAACTACATTATCAGTGGCGTAGTAACTACATCATCAGTGGCATAGTAACTACATTATCAGTGGCGTAGTAACTACATCATCAGTGGCGTAGTAACTACATCATCAGTGGCATAGTAACTACATTATCAGTGGCGTAGTAACTACATCATCAGTGGCGTAGTAACTACATCATCAGTGGCATAGTAACTACATTATCAGTGGCGTAGTAACTACATTATCAGTGGCGTAGTAACTACATCATCAGTGGCATAGTAACTACATTATCACTGGCGTAGTAACTACATTATCAGTGGCGTAGTAACTACATCATCAGTGGCATAGTAACTACATTATCAGTGGCGTAGTAACTTCATCATCAGTGGCGTAGTAACTACATCATCAGTGGCATAGTAACTACATTATCAGTGGCGTAGTAACTACATCATCAGTGGCGTAGTAACTACATCATCAGTGGCATAGTAACTACATTATCAGTGGCGTAGTAACTACATTATCAATGGCGTGGGAACTACATCATCAGTGGCGTAGTAACTACATTATCAGTGGCGTAGTAACTACATCATCAGTGGCATAGTAACTACATTATCAGTGGCGTAGTAACTACATCATCAGTGGCGTAGTAACTACATCATCAGTGGCATAGTAACTACATTATAAGTGGCGTAGTAACTACATCATCAGTGGCGTAGTAACTACATCATCAGTGGCATAGCAACTACATTATCAGTGGCGTAGTAACTACATTATCAATGGCGTGGGAACTACATCATCAGTGGCGTAGTAACTACATTTTCAGTGGCGTAGTAACTACATCATCAGTGGCGTAGTAACTACATCATCAGTGGCGTAGTAACTACATCATCAGTGGCGTAGTAACTACATCATCAGTGGCATAGTAACTACATTATCAGTGGCGTAGTAACTACATTATCAATGGCGTGGGAACTACATCATCAGTGGCGTAGTAACTACATTATCAGTGGCGTAGTAACTACATCATCAGTGGCATAGTAACTACATTATGAGTGGCGTAGTAACTACATCATCAGTGGCGTAGTAACTACATCATCAGTGGCATAGTAACTACATTATCAGTGGCGTAGTAACTACATCATCAGTGGCGTAGTAACTACATCATCAGTGGCATAGTAACTACATTATCAGTGGCGTAGTAACTACATTATCAATGGCGTGGGAACTACATCATCAGTGCCGTAGTAACAACATTATCAGTGGCGTAGTAACTACATCATCAGTGGCGTAGTAACTACATCATCAGTGGCGTAGTAACTACATCATCAGTGGCATAGTAACTACATTATCAGTGGCGTAGTAACTACATCATCAGTGGCGTAGTAACTACATCATCAGTGGCATAGTAACTACATTATCAGTGGCGTAGTAACTACATCATCAGTGGCATAGTAACTACATTATCAGTGGCGTAGTAACTACATTATCAATGGCGTAGTAACTACATTATCAATGGCGTGGGAACTACATTATAAGTGGCGTAGTAACTACATCATCAGTGGCGTAGTAACTACATCATCAGTGGCATAGCAACTACATTATCAGTGGCGTAGTAACTACATTATCAATGGCGTGGGAACTACATCATCAGTGGCGTAGTAACTACATTTTCAGTGGCGTAGTAACTACATCATCAGTGGCGTAGTAACTACATCATCAGTGGCGTAGTAACTACATCATCAGTGGAGTAGTAACTACATCATCAGTGGCATAGTAACTACATTATCAGTGGCGTAGTAACTACATTATCAATGGCGTGGGAACTACATCATCAGTGGCGTAGTAACTACATTATCAGTGGCGTAGTAACTACATCATCAGTGGCATAGTAACTACAT
Source organism: Lethenteron reissneri (assembly GCF_015708825.2). Taxonomy (NCBI): domain Eukaryota; kingdom Metazoa; phylum Chordata; class Hyperoartia; order Petromyzontiformes; family Petromyzontidae; genus Lethenteron; species Lethenteron reissneri. The sequence goes on from NC_083840.1 coordinate 1,732,051, forward strand.
TATCAGTGGCGTAGTAACTACATTATCAATGGCGTAGTAACTACATCATCAGTGGCATAGTAACTACATTATCAGTGGCATAGTAACTACATTATCAATGGCGTAGTAACTACATCATCAGTGGCATAGTAACTACATTATCAGTGGCATAGTAACTACATTATCAGTGGCATAGTAACTACATCATCAGTGGCATAGTAACTACATTATCAGTGGCGTAGTAACTACATTATCAGTGGCGTAGTAACTACATCATCAGTGGCATAGTAACTACATTATCACTGGCGTAGTAACTACATTATCAGTGGCGTAGTAACTACATCATCAGTGGCATAGTAACTCCATCATCAGTGGCATAGTAACTACATTATCAGTGGCGTAGTAACTTCATCATCAGTGGCGTAGTAACTCCATCATCAGTGGCATAGTAACTACATTATCAGTGGCGTAGTAACTACATCATCAGTGGCGTAGTAACTACATCATCAGTGGCATAGTAACTACATTATCAGTGGCGTAGTAACTACATTATCAATGGCGTGGGAACTACATCATCAGTGGCGTAGTAACTACATTATCAGTGGCGTAGTAACTACATCATCAGTGGCATAGTAACTACATTATCAGTGGCGTAGTAACTACATCATCAGTGGCGTAGTAACTACATCATCAGTGGCATAGTAACTACATTATAAGTGGCGTAGTAACTACATCATCAGTGGCGTAGTAACTACATCATCAGTGGCATAGCAACTACATTATCAGTGGCGTAGTAACTACATTATCAATGGCGTGGGAACTACATCATCAGTGGCGTAGTAACTACATTTTCAGTGGCGTAGTAACTACATCATCAGTGGCGTAGTAACTACATCATCAGTGGCGTAGTAACTACATCATCAGTGGCGTAGTAACTACATCATCAGTGGTATAGTAACTACATTATAAGTGGCGTAGTAACTTCATTATCAATGGCGTGGGAACTACATCATCAATGGCGTAGTAACTACATTATCAGTGGCGTAGTAACTACATCATCAGTGGCATAGTAACTACATTATCAGTGGCGTAGTAACTACATCATCAGTGGCGTAGTAACTACATCATCAGTGGCATAGTAACTACATTATCAGTGGCGTAGTAACTACATCATCAGTGGCGTAGTAACTACATCATCAGTGGCATAGTAACTACATTATCAGTGGCGTAGTAACTACATTATCAGTGGCGTAGTAACTACATCATCAGTGGCATAGTAACTACATTATCACTGGCGTAGTAACTACATTATCAGTGGCGTAGTAACTACATCATCAGTGGCATAGTAACTACATTATCAGTGGCGTAGTAACTTCATCATCAGTGGCGTAGTAACTACATCATCAGTGGCATAGTAACTACATTATCAGTGGCGTAGTAACTACATCATCAGTGGCGTAGTAACTACATCATCAGTGGCATAGTAACTACATTATCAGTGGCGTAGTAACTACATTATCAATGGCGTGGGAACTACATCATCAGTGGCGTAGTAACTACATTATCAGTGGCGTAGTAACTACATCATCAGTGGCATAGTAACTACATTATCAGTGGCGTAGTAACTACATCATCAGTGGCGTAGTAACTACATCATCAGTGGCATAGTAACTACATTATAAGTGGCGTAGTAACTACATCATCAGTGGCGTAGTAACTACATCATCAGTGGCATAGCAACTACATTATCAGTGGCGTAGTAACTACATTATCAATGGCGTGGGAACTACATCATCAGTGGCGTAGTAACTACATTTTCAGTGGCGTAGTAACTACATCATCAGTGGCGTAGTAACTACATCATCAGTGGCGTAGTAACTACATCATCAGTGGCGTAGTAACTACATCATCAGTGGCATAGTAACTACATTATCAGTGGCGTAGTAACTACATTATCAATGGCGTGGGAACTACATCATCAGTGGCGTAGTAACTACATTATCAGTGGCGTAGTAACTACATCATCAGTGGCATAGTAACTACATTATGAGTGGCGTAGTAACTACATCATCAGTGGCGTAGTAACTACATCATCAGTGGCATAGTAACTACATTATCACTGGCGTAGTAACTACATCATCAGTGGCGTAGTAACTACATCATCAGTGGCATAGTAACTACATTATCAGTGGCGTAGTAACTACATTATCAATGGCGTGGGAACTACATCATCAGTGCCGTAGTAACAACATTATCAGTGGCGTAGTAACTACATCATCAGTGGCGTAGTAACTACATCATCAGTGGCGTAGTAACTACATCATCAGTGGCATAGTAACTACATTATCAGTGGCGTAGTAACTACATCATCAGTGGCGTAGTAACTACATCATCAGTGGCATAGTAACTACATTATCAGTGGCGTAGTAACTACATCATCAGTGGCATAGTAACTACATTATCAGTGGCGTAGTAACTACATTATCAATGGCGTAGTAACTACATTATCAATGGCGTGGGAACTACATTATCAGCTCAGGGGGTGCGGCAATCGGTCAGGCGGGGCCATGATATTTGATTTGTCCCTTCGCACGGTCGCACCTAGAGGCCGTTATATATCGTGGCCTCCTGTTGCCCCGTATCGCAGCATCGTTATGCTCACGGTCTCGAACATTTAACGCTGTAGGAAAACGCTCCCCGTCTTTGCAAAATGCAGCCAATTACATCAAAATTAAACATGGAACGTAAATGAAAGCATTTTTATTGGAAAGTAAACAGATTTAAACCCTCGTTTTAAAAAAAGTGTGGTAGGTATTCTTTATACACAACTGTTCTTGAAACATCTCTCATGTTGATTGTGAAGGGGTGAGGCCAAACTCGTAGCTTTGGTCACCAGGGGGGGGGGGCAAGGCACTCTCCTGCCTGCCCCCCCCCCCCCACGCTGCTCACTTCGCCACTCTTCACACATCTCATCAGCCACGCGGCCTTCTTGGAGTAGCATCGTGCCGGCAAGCAGTCGGGTACAACGCAAAAGTGATGCCTTCGCTGGAACCGATTTCAAACTTGCGGGGCTAATCTCATCGGCTTTTAGAGTCGGGCGTTAGTCGATAGCCTAGCGGGCGGGGTGCAGTTTCCGTCATTGGGGTTAAGGTGGAGAGAGGGAGGGACCCATTCTTCCACCGCGGAGATGGAGCGCTGAAATCAACTCGTGCAGGGCAACACACGATCGTGGTCCTCCCGATCCTTCCTCCTGACGCACTTTTATTGAAATAGCTACGGATGTTTTTTACCCCCATCATCACGATGTGTATGCCCCTCGGGGCGTAGCAGTCCCCACGAGCCGCCACCATGTAAACAATGTGGAGCCTATAACTATACTGTACATAATCGTTTCAGTGCCTGATTATCCTAGCAGAAAAAGTAGCGACATATGCTACGGGCCCCGCACTTTCAAAGGACCCGCGCTAAATGATTTCAAGCTATCAATTCCGATACAGTGATTCTGGACTTGCTCTGTTACTATATACTATAGTACTATACTGTTTAAGGTTAGCGATTTGTCGTATTATATGGCTGTATAGCAAATGAAAAAATACAATTACTTTACTATGCAAGTAAAAAAAATGTGTTTTAATATTTAAGTGTTTTTATATTTAGGGCCCTTTCATAACATATGCTACAGGCCCTGCACTAGCTTAATCCGGCACTGATTAGTTTAGTTGCACGGTGCATTGGGTTTAGAAAAGTGGTTCTCAACCTTTACTGCAGCCTTGCAACTCTTTGGTTCTCAATCGTAAAACAAGTACAATGTTAATAACTACATAGGGTTTGATGAAACAAAGTAGTTGTATCTTGATTTGAAGGTTTCATGACTGCAGGAATCCATACTCTTTGGTTCTTTCGGTAAAGTCATGTAGGTAGAAATAAAATAAAACAAATCACAACGTTTCGATCGCAACACAAGCAATCTTTATCAGGTGGAACAACCACAGCAAGAAAAAATGCTGAAGTAGGCGAGAGAGCTGCCGTGGCAAGAGGTTATATAGGTAAGACAGGGGGAGGGGTAAGGGGGGGGAGAGGGGGGTGTAGAGCAGGGGAAGGGGGGCTGCGTGAGTGCTTGGGGGAGAAGAAGTGAGGCTGGGGGGAAGTAGGCGGGGCTAGAAGTGGGAAGCTGAGTGTGGGACACGGGGGAAAAGTAACTCGGAAAAATCTACTAGTACCCAGCGGGTATGATGGAAACAACTACAACCAGTTAAGGCTTTACCTGGTTAATAACATCCTTCCAATGATTGCTCAATTTGTATCCATCTTCTCGGTTGTGGGTTTGTCTATGTTTATTTATTAGGATGGCTTCATGAACAAACCTTTGATAGTTGCCCGAAGGCTTGCAGAGTACCTTCTACAAACAAAATGAAGGTACCCCCATGGTTCCCCCTTATCACCAGTAATAGTAAATGTTTTCATGGATACATTTGAAACAGATGCCATTTAGACAGCCACCCTACGTCCTTCATTGTGGAAGAGATACGTAGATGACACTTTCGTCACTTGGCCACATGGCCTGCCAGCATTGAACCAATTTCTCAACCATATCAATTTTATACACCCATCCATCAAATTCACACTGGAAGTGGAGAAGGATGGTAAGCTACTATTCTGGATGTTTTGTTTGAGAAGAGACTTGACGGCTTATTGGGACACTCTGTCTACAGGAAAGCCACCCAGACAGATTCCTATCTGAAATCTGATTCCCACCACCATCCGGCCCAGAAGAATTACATAATCAAAATATTACACCATAGGGCCCACTGCATTTCCGACCAACACCACCAAGCCAGTGAACTGGAACACGTACACCTGGCCCTCAAGATTAATGAGTACTCGGACCGCATTATTCGCAAAGCTGTTTCTCCAACCATGGACAAACAATCCCCTGAGAAGCCAATCAAAACCATCACTTTACCATACATAGCAGGTGTTACCAAAAATATTTTCAAAATCGTAAACAAACACAAGATCCAGGTCCGATTCAATACAGTACACATAATCCGTGATCTAATCCCATCTGTGAAGGAGGTCATTCCTGACATGCAATATCCTGGAGTCTACAAACTGAGTTGTACCTGCGGTAGCAGTTATATTGGGGACACGAAACGACATGTCTTGGACTGTGTTCGCGAACACAAGGCAGATCTGAAACACGGCAGAACTATTGTTATAACGCTGTGGGCTCGCATGATATTGTTTTTTTCGAGACCAAGGTACTCTGCAAGCCTTCGGGCAACTATCAAATGTTTGTTCATGAAGCCATCCAGATATATAAACATAGACATAACTTCAACCGAGAAGATGGATACAAATTGAGCAATCATTTGAAGGATGTTATTAACCAGGTAAAGCCTTAACTGGTTGTGGTTGTTTCCATCATATCCGCCGGGTACTAGTAGTACTTTCCCCCCGTGTCCCACACTCAGCTTCCCACTTCTCACCCCGCCAACTTCCCCCCAGCCTCACTTCTTCTCCCCCAAGCACTCACGCAGCCCCCCTTCCCCTGCTCTGCACCCCCCTCTCTCTCTCCCCCCTTTCCCCTCCCCCTGTCTTACCTATATAACCTCTTGCCACGGCAGCCCTCTCGCCTACTTCAGCATTTTTTCTTGCTGTGGTTGTTTCACCTGATGAAGATTGCTTGTGTTGTGATCGAAACGTCGTGATTTGTTTCATTTTATGTTATTTCTACTTACGTGACTTTACCGAAAGAACCATAGAATAAAGTGGTTGTTCTTACGTGTCCGTGCTTAATTTGTGTTTTCGATTATTTACTTTAAAAAAATATATACACCCCGAGAAAGGGCATCTCGCACCCACAAGGGGTGCGTGCAGCCCAGGTTAAGTTCCTCTGGTTTAGAGGAAGACAGTCTCACAGAGTATAAAAATAAAGATTTAAAGGTAACAATACTCACAATTAATTTATCGTGCGTCTTGCTTCCATGCGCCTGTCAGTTAGCAAAACATCCTGGTGGTGTTCAGTCACAAACACCAGCAGTAGCGCTACTAGATGTTTACGCTGTGTGTATTTTCGGAAATATAATTTTATTTGTAACAGTGTTTTTTGTTTGCCATTCATGGTTAATTGTTGGAATATAATCCTGCCACATCACCCCCCCCCCCCCCATAGTCATGCCCCTGGATGTGTGTGTCAGTGCGTTCGCACGCGTCCTCCCCTCGGACACCCGAGTTCGATTCCAGCTCACGGCCAATACTGGTGACGATTATCTGAACCGGTCCTGGGCCTCCCCTAGGTTGACTCACCCTCAAATTAGTACCTGGTGTGGGCTGTAAAAAACATTTCCACTAGGGGAGACAAAGGCGGCCGGGCGTGGTGCTGTCCACCAACCCCCTTGTGTGCCGAGCCGGCCTTCATTAGGTGCTCGCAAACAGCACTTGCCCCGACAGTCTGTTAAGGCTACGCGGGGGCTCTTTATCTTTGTGTGTCTGTGGGTACATCCTCCCTGTACGGGGTAGCTCGGCGTGAGTCTAAGGGCACAGAAGTTCTACGTCCGTGGTTTATTTTGAGTGTCACATCGACTCTGAGCAGGTGATGTTCACCTCAGCAATGTAATGGTTGTGGGGGGTGGGGGATATTGGTTGACTCGGCGGTGTTGCATTGCAGCTGTGCTGCGTTTAGTTGAACTCCGGGGGGGTGATCGTGTTCCCGTGTTTACTTGAGGGGGGGGGGGTGCGTGCAGACGCGAGGCGACATCGGAGCGCGATGACGACCGAGACACGCGTCACTACTACAGGGGAACCTCTTCCTCCTCCTCTTTTTTCTCCTCCTCCTTATCTTCAACAGAGATCCCCCAGTAGCGTATAATAGCAAGCAACTCGACACGTCCTGTGCCAATAATAATAATAATAGCAAGGGTGTGTGGCCTTCTAAGGAATTGGGTCTGATGGGTGACGTTTGGGGCAATGGGGACTCTTCAGTGCGCATCAGAGAGGCCACAGAGACAGAGTGGTGCATCGTCTTCTTCGCATGGCTGACGTTGATGTAAACCAGTGGTTCTTAACCTTTACTGCAGCCTTGTTGCCCCTTTGGTTGTCAAGCGTTTTTTTATATAATGTTAATCGATATACATGGGATTTGATGAAACAAAGTAGTTGTATGAAAAATAAGGTTTTATCCCTTTCTGGCCATAAAACATGTGTTAAGATGTTCAAACACCAACTATTATCAGATCATATTTTGTTTGCATGTTCACCGCAAAAGTACGTGTGGTTAATGCAGACTTGATGCCTTGTAAACATCTTAACACCTGTTGCATTGCCAGAAAGGGTAACATCTTTTTCTATTTTTCATACTTTGATACTGACAAAAAAGGCCCCATGAAAAAAAAGTTGTACTCATGTGCCCGTGCTTAATTTGTGTTTTCGATTATTTGCCTTAAAAAAAAACTGGCCATGCCGCGCAGCCCCAGAAAGGGCATCTTGCACCCCCATAGGGTGCGTGCAGCCCAGAGCAACAACTGTGATTGTGCGTTGTGGCGGTTGAGTCATATTTAAACTATTACTATGGTTATTTTACCAGGTAAGGCCCAAATAAACTCATTTCTTTAGCACTGCTTTTTGTGTTGTCAGTTTGTTGTCCTTCCCCCCGCACCTCCGAATATCACGGTTGGCTACGTATGGCGCGAAAGAAATTCAATAAACATACACGACACTATACACTACTATACACTACACACTATGTTACAATACACTACACATACACAGCACTACTATACACTACATTGTACACAGGACGACACACTACACTGCTATACACTGCACTACTATACACAACACCGCTATACTAAATTGAAAACTCATTTCATTAGAACTGCTTTCTGTTTAGTTTGTTGTTATTACCCCCGAACTTCCGATTAACACGGTTGGTCTACGTACGGTACGAAATAATGTTCACATACACTACACTATAAATTACTACACACTACACTATTATACACTACACTATACATTACATTGCTATACACTACACCGCAGTACTAATATTGAAAATTCATTTCATGAGAATTGATTTGCACCTCCGATTAGCACGGTTGGCTACGTACGGTGCGAAATAAGTTCAACATACCTGCACACACGCATACGTACGAACCCTCTCTGCTGCCTCCACAGTGCTGGATTACAGGCCACGTGCCGCGTAGCCACCACCGCCACCCGGCTAATGGTAACCCGATTCGTGAGATTAGATCGTGGAGAATATTTGGCTGCTGCTGTTATATTTCCTACATGATGATGATGATGAGTTACTTTCGTTGAGATATCATTACGGGTGGCCACGTCGCTTCTGAAAAAAAGAGGCTCATAGCTCAGTGGGGTTTACCTGGTAAGATAAAAATAGTTTATTTGAATAAGGATAGTTTATTTTTATTTGTACTTTTTAAATGATGTGTTTACATGTCCTGTACTTTGCACTCCCCTCATGTTTTTGTATTGTGTTTATTGTTGTTGTTGTTGTTGTTATAACGTTCGGAACCCGTGCCCCTTACTTGGACACCCGCGAAGAAAAGTGCTTTCCTCCCAGTTCCAAAAATAAACATTCTGATTCTGACGGATCGATTTCGCCACGAGGCAGTGAAGGCCTGCCTCTTGCGTGGCTTTGTGGGCCCTCTGAATTAACGTGGCGGGCGGATAGTGTTCGGCCCGCGAGTCCAGTGGGGTTCCCCCATCCCTCCCCTCCCGCCTCCCGTTGTGTTTGACGGGCTGACGATTGGCTGCCCACTCGCAAACTGCGTGTCCGTCGTGGCTTTAGTTTAGGCACGGGGTCCATTGTTCTGCCACTTGTTTGATCGGTGTCGGTGTTTGGAGGTGGAGGTAAATGAATTGTAACGCCGCTCGGTTTGTACAGATGGCAGGGCACGCCATTCAGCAAGCGGACACCGTGTCAATGTTTGGGCTGGCAGGGTTCTTGGCGGTCGTGGTGACGCTGCGGCGGTGACAACTCGCGTCTGCTCACAGCGCAGAAGGGGTGACCCATGGGTTCGATCCCCCGGACTCAGGCGCCTTTCTGTGTGGAGTTTGTATGTTCTCCGCCCTGTTCTGCAGAGTGAGGGGGTTAGCGCGCTGCGCTATGAACCTGGCGACCCGGGTTCGATTCCTGCTTAGGGCCAACGCCAGTGGCGATTATCTGAACCGGTCCTGCGCCTCTCCTAGGTCGACTCAGCCTCAAATGAGTACCTAGTGCAGTGTAAACATTGCCACTAGGGAGACAAAGGTGGTCGTGCGTGGTGCTGGCCACCCACCCACCCCCTCGTGTACTGTTGCGGCCTTTATAGGTGCTTGCTAACAGCACTTGCCCCTACAGTCTGCTATGGCTATACGGTGGATCTTTATCTTTGTTTATGTATGCAGTATGCAGCTTGCTGTATGTTCTCCCCCTGTGTTGGCATGGGTTTCCTCCGGGGGTCTCCGGTTTCCAGCAAATATAAAAAAAAACCACCCAAACTCAACAACAACCTCCATTCGCCACTGACGTCACCACGACGCTTGTGCCAGGCTATGTGCATGTTGAGGCCACGTGAAGTGTCACGGGACAGACCCAGGTGCCACGGGTCGGCTGACTGAGATGACTGGCTGATGTACCACCTGTGTCCCCGACTGTGCCAACTTTTGCTGTGCTTTAGACACCTCCGTTGTTGTTGGAGGGCGACTGCCTCCAACTGCCCAGTAGCGTCCTTCACGAGCCTCCTCCACAGAGGCCGATCTTGACCTGCTGGTACCCAGGATGGATCATAGGCAGGCCAGCCTAAATGTTTGGAACCGGCGAAGATGTTCCATTAGGGGGGTCCACGTTTCGCAAGCGTAGAGTAGGGAGGGAATGACCAAGGCCAAGAAGACCTAAAGATTCGTGCGGAGCGACAGACCCAGGTAGCTTCCATACAGCATTACACAACCAATGAAAATATAATGCCGCTCGACTGATTCGGAGTGAGACCTCTGCTGTCAAACAGGAGCCGGTCATGCGCACACTGCCCAGGTATGGGAAACTCTGCACTCTCTCTACAACTGTCCTATCACCAATTGGGAGTTGTGGTGGTAGAGTGTCTGATGGTACATAATACCCAGGCAGGTGCTTAGTTTTGGTGGGGCTGATGTTAGGGCACCACCTCTTAGTGGCAAGCTCCAGGTTCAGGAGCAGCGCCTCCAACTCCTCCTTTGAGTGAGCAGCAATTACCAGATCATCTGCATATATAACATGGTTGAACAATAGGGAGACATCCCTTTACCGCACCCGGACATTGATCAGCCTCCCATCGTATCAGATGGAAATTTCTCCAGTACAGCCATCGAAGGCTTCACGAACTACGTGGTCGAAAAAAACGTTAAATAATGTGGGAGCCAGAGGATGTTTCTGTCGCACTCCAACTCCCGACCACGTAGTTTTACGTGAAGGTACTTAGTGATCGTGAGCAGAGGGTCAGGGACTCCAAAAGCACGAAGAATAACCCAGAGCCCAGGCCTACTGATGGTATCATAGGCCTTGACCAGGTCAATAAAGCAGAGATGTAGGTGTTGTGGGAGTTCCCTACACCTCTGCTGTAGCAGACGGACAAAAATATGGCATCTGTGCGTTGTTAAGGACCTTTCCCGGCACACTGAGGAGTGAGATGCCCCTGTAGGTGAAACCGCCCCTGGACATCTTAACACCTGCTTAATTGCCAGAAAGGCTAAAACCTATTCTTATTTTTCATCACTTTTGATACTGCCAAAAATGCCCCGTAGATATAACTGCTCGACTAGAGATATAAGTGTTCTGATAATTGCATTGTCTTTGTACTGTTCGCGTTATCTGGTCTAACGCTGGTGGTTATACAAGGCCATAAAGAAGTCTGTCTCTGGTGTAGGCCAATGAGTTTCAAGGACAATGCAAACATTATTATCAGAGCATGTTTGTTTGAATGTTCACCACAAGTATGTGTGGTTAATGCAGATCGATGCCTTTCAAAATGTATCTATTTAGTGTTTGAACATCTTAATACACAACTCCTGTTTTATTGCCAGAAAGGGTAAAACATATGTTTTTTCATACTTTGATACTGGAACAAAAGGTCCCATAGATATGTTACAAATCACATTTGCAACGTGGCTGTATCCAGCACTAATTTTCTGCTTCGAGATTTTTTTTTAAGGAAAATGTTTAGGGAGGAAACAAAGGTTGTTGAAAAACAATGGTGACCGCAACGGCGATGATGTACGCCAGGCGTTAGCAATGTGATAATTGTGTTTGCAATTATCGTTAATCCATCCCCAGGTCACCAACTCGTTCTGTCACGTGCGTCACAGCACCACGCGGGTTATTTGCACGCGGCTGGGGTATTTAGTTGAATATACAACGCGGTGGGGCGTCGAGATGAGGGGGGAGTTATTTACATAAATGCGGAGTAGACAATGATAATGCGGGCTCGTAACTGGAAAACAATTAAACGCCGCTCGTGTTGGTGTGCGTGCATTGTTGCGTGCGTATATGTGTGTGTGTTGTTTGATTTGTCTGGGGAGCGGTAGAGTAGTCATTCGCGTGCTGCGCAACGAACCCGGCATCCCGAGTAGGGCGCCATGGTAGCTCGGAGATGTTAACTACCTCGCCTGGTATACAGGGGTTCGTGGGTTCGATCCCGACCCTGATGCCTGCTGTATATTTGGGGTTTGCATTTCCTCACCGTGGATTTTTCTCCGGGTCCTCTAGTTTTTCCCTCCACATTTAGAATCAACATTATGTGTTTAGAGTATTTGACTGCTATACATTTCCACGTGATGGCGATAAGCCACATTGTTGAGCAATAATGTATGGTCAGGTCGCTTCTGAAACAGAGCTACATAGCTCAGTGGGCCTTACCTAGTATTCGGATTCCAAAGAACACAGGATGAGATGTTACTATCCTTTGTGCAAGCACTTCCAAGAGTTCATGAACAGTGAGCCTGGTGAAATTTGGGGAGCGCATCGTCAGTAGTGACCCTTTGGTTCCTAGGGTGTTTCGGCCTTTCATACTATACACCCTCCCCAAAGGCGGCCAGCGACAGGGTGATCAATCCTACGCTTGCGTCCCATTCCCAATTAGTCATAGGAGTTGCCTTGTTGTTGGTAGCCAACATCCCATGGGACTATGCATGGCAGGGGCGTCCTCCTCCCTGAGTCAAGCATTGTTGACTGCATACCTCCTGGCCCTCTCACTTTGGGGCCCAGCTGGGGTCTTTCCTCTTCATCCAGAGCCACTGACTGCTGCCTTCTGCCGCCTCCGATACAGCTTTGATTGCCGAACGCTGGCTCTGGCCCTTAATTCCCAGGTCTCTAAGCAGTCTGGTTGTAGATGTTGCCACAAAACCTCTGCAGCCCACCTCCACTGGTCGGACTTCTGTGTTCCAGCCATGATGCCGTGCTTCGGCAGCTAGATCGGCATAGCGCAGATGTTTTCGCTCATAAGCCTCATCTACTGAGTCCTCCCAGGGTACTGTGAGCTCAATGATGAAGACCTTCTTGAGCGAACGGGACCAGAGCACCACGTCAGGTCTTAGGGTGGTGGTTGCGATCTCCGGAGGAAACACAAGTTGCCGGCCAATGTCAGCTAGCATTTTCCAGTCGCGGGCCAAGCGCAGCTGGTCTCGCTCTATTGGTGTAGAGCCGCTCTTCGGGACAAAGGTCGTCCGTAAGGGGTGTGATGCTGCTGGGGGTGGTAGGGAGTAGTAAAATAAACATTGTTTATAGGTTGCATAGTTTCATTCGATTCCCGATCACGGCCTACACCAGTGACGATCATTTGAACCGGTCCTGGGCCTCTCCTAGGTCGACTCAGCCTCAAATGGATACCCGGCGCTGTGTTATTAACATCGCCACTGAGGATACAAATGAGGCAGGGCGTGGCTCTGATTACTCCACCCCTTGCGTGACGTGCCGCACCTTCATAGGTGCTACTCGCTTACAGAACTTGCCCCTACAGTCTGTTCAGACAAATAATATATCCATTGTAATTTATATGAAGACATTAACCCCCGCCCCCTCTGGTCTTGCCACCTGATTGGCTCACAAGTGACTACATCACATTTATCCCTCTAAGACCGATACAGGAAGAGGATTTCTCCATAACTCCGGCTGTCGCCTGATGAGGCTGGTTCTAGTAATTACCGGCGAAACGTCAAGATACTCGAATTGTAAATGTTGTGGGTTTACTCTCCAACACATTGAGCTAGTAACGAATTGGCACATTTTGTTTACGTGAAAAACCTTACTAGTTGGCTGTGTTGGGTGGTGGCTGGTCTAATGACACATTCATATTTACGCAATTTAACCCCAAAACATCTGTTATGGATATACGGGGATCTTTTTCTTCATAGGTGTGCTACTCGCTAACAGGACTTACCCCAAAAAGTGTGATAAACGCATGGGCTGTATTATCCAATAGGGCTTACGAAAACTAAAGGGCCTACAAAAAAATGTTGTGACCAATCTTAATTTTAGAACTTTTGTGACTGCAGTAAATGATTATTTGGTTCTTTCGGTTAAGTCACGTCTAAAGATAAAATAATAAATTAAATTAAATAATAGCATACGACGTTTCGATTGCAACACAAGCAATCATCATCAGGTATAATGAAATAGCGACATAAAATCTAACCAGAAAACTATAGACAGACATATTAGCAGACAGATATCACCAAGATACATAGAGGGAGCAACACAGGAACCAGAGAGGGGTGATCATCTCTGTGGGGTGGCCTTAAATAGACAGAGGGGGGAGGAGGCAGAGAGAGGGAGGGGGTTAGGGAAAACATTTGCATATCAATGAGTGGTCCAAAAAACAAGGTTCTGCAAGTGCGATGACACGGCAAGCAAGTCTGAAAATCAGAAGGACAAACTAAAATTCAATAACCTAGCAAAATATCGAAATGTAATGTAATACAACACAGAGAGTCGGTCAACACACAATTAACGCATAGCCTGGTTGATTACGTATTTAAAAGATTGCTAAGTTAGAATTTAAGTGTGAACATTCCAAAGAGAAGACACAGGCAGAGAGAAGAGAGAGAGAAAAAAGGATAAGCTCAAAACTTCCCCGTAGAAGTGGTTCAATCTTAATTTTAGAACTTTCGTGACTGCAGTAAATGATTATTAATAATCATTTAGAACTTTCGTGACTGCAGTAAATGATTTTTAATAATCATTTACTGCAGTCACGAAAGTTCTAAAATTAAGATTGAACCACTTCTACGGGGAAGTTTTGAGCTTATCCTTTTTTCTCTCTCTCTTCTCTCTGCCTGTGTCTTCTCTTTGGAATGTTCACACTTAAATTCTAACTTAGCAATCTTTTAAATACGTAATCAACCAGGCTATGCGTTAATTGTGTGTTGACCGACTCTCTGTGTTGTATTACATTACATTTCGATATTTTGCTAGGTTATTGAATTTTAGTTTGTCCTTCTGATTTTCAGACTTGCTTGCCGTGTCATCGCACTTGCAGAACCTTGTTTTTTGGACCACTCATTGATATGCAAATGTTTTCCCTAACCCCCTCCCTCTCTCTGCCTCCTCCCCCCTCTGTCTATTTAAGGCCACCCCACAGAGATGATCACCCCTCTCTGGTTCCTGTGTTGCTCCCTCTATGTATCTTGGTGATATCTGTCTGCTAATATGTCTGTCTATAGTTTTCTGGTTAGATTTTATGTCGCTATTTCATTATACCTGATGATGATTGCTTGTGTTGCAATCGAAACGTCGTATGCTATTATTTAATTTAATTTATTATTTTATCTTTAGACGTGACTTAACCGAAAGAACCAAATAATCAATGTTGTGACCGTGGTTTTTTTTGCATGATAAAAAATGTAACCAAGATATCGTCTTGAATAAATATATTTATAAATAGCAAGGATAGACACAGTGTATATACAAAAAGGCGGTCAAGTCAATCGTTTTTTTTATAAGATGAGATAAATTAACACATTTTTCCAAAAAAATGTATTGCAAAATTCGCAACAACAACTTAAAAAGGTGTTTTTCACACATTCTCATTCTCAATAGAGAGCAATGCAAGGGAAGACACGCGTTGTTGTCCTTTGGTTGATCGAGACAGTTTTTTTTTATATATCACCTTTGGCTTCGAAAAATAACGTTCCCCTTCACAATTCGTTCCCAAGATGGCAAGATACATCCTTAGGGCAATGTAAACAATCAGAAAAGGGTAGTAACACCTTATCACTGAAAAGGGTAGTAACACCTTATCACTGAAGGTCTACGAAACAGAAGTGTCTAGGGCCTACAAGAACCTTAATCCGGCCCTGCTACAGGCTATACGTGGGAATCTTTGTGGTTGAAGCGCCAGGTATTGCACGCTGTGTGTGTGTGGGCGCGCATGGATCATCTGTTCACAGTGGCCGTGTCCCCCCGCCCCCCTCCTCACCTGTCCGCAGGTGAGGAGGGAGGAGGGTGTTTGGACCATCGCGTTGTGTGGCTCTGTTTAAACGCCACAGCTGGGGCGTATCAGCACGTGTTCAACACACGTCTGGGTATAAACCACGCTGTTTTAATGTAACGCTATTATTATAATTAATTATTTTGTATTTAGCTTGTTCACCCAGGAAAGCCTCAGAGTCTCGGGAGGGTCCTGCCAAGCTTTCGTAGTCGGGGGACGATGTTGCTGCTGCTGCTGTGTGATCCCAGTTGAGTAATTTGCAGGTAATGTTTACCGGTTACAATGTACGTGTCTTTTTTAGCTACGGAAGGAAACCGGAGAACTTAGAGGAAATCCATGCATAAGAAGGAGAGAACAAAACTCTCCATTCACTCACTCACTCACACCACCCAATTACATGCAAAGACAAAGACCCTCGTGTCGCCTTAACAGACTATTAGCGAGCACGTATGAAGGCCGACACGGCACGCGAGGGGGTGGGTGGCCAACACCACACCGTACGCGAGGCAATTTTCGGAATAACTTAATCCGCAACGCGACGTACGCCCTGGCACCGCAACCCAATGGCGCTGCCTGCAGCCAGTGCGGTACAATAACTACGGTTGCGTGCTGCACTCTATACACCAGCGCGCCTTTCCCTTTGTCTCCACATCACAACTCCGGTGCAGTTGCAAGTGTATGGGGACTAAATAAAAAAGAAACGTATTCCTGTCTTTGCTCTGCTAACTGTTGGTCATCTAATATACAAACTTATAGCCCATATTTTCAACCTGTCCATCAAAGAAGCATCGGTACCTCTAAAATGGAAACATTCATATGTTTTTTTAACACGTAGGCTTTCGCGACCAATATTATTCATAATCAACGTTTTTGGGTGTAGATCGCGTTATTTATAAATGTGTCGTAACCCTCCACCACCCGACACGGCCAATCAGTAAAAAAGTGTCAAGTGTACCACCGAAACGTCGTACTCAAATTGTAAATGTTGTGGTTTCACGCTTCAACACACCGGTGGGCTAAAGCAGTGAACTATTTGTCTTTTGTCAACGTGACACTTTTTTACTGATTGGCCGTGTCGGGTGGTAGAGGGTTACGACACATTTATAAATAGCGCGATCTAAACCCAAAAACGTTGATTATGAATTCATATGTTTGTCCACTTCACAAAGGGGGCCCTAAAGATGAACCACCGACCTATCTCAGTTTTGTCCCCGTTGATGAAATTTTTTGAAAAATGATTTAACTACCAAATTATCAGTTTCCTGTCCGATAACAATCTCTTACATCGAAACCAATCTGGGTTCCGAAAAAAATACAGTACCAAATCTGCTGCATTAGACTCTCTAAATCACATTTACAGTATCATTGATAATAAGCAGTACTGCGCCAGTCTTTTTCTTGACTTGTCCAAAGCTTTCGATACAGTCTACCAAAACACCCTGCTTCGTAAACTAAGTTGCCTCCGTTTCTCCAAACACGCAGTGGAATGGTAAAAAAAATTATATCTCTTCTCGCACCCAGACTATATTCATAGATGGTTGGTGGTCAAACAGTGTTAAGATAACAAAAGGAGTTCCACAGGGTTCCATCCTCGGTCCCTCTTGTTCTCTCTTTATGTCAATGACTTGGGCACTGACCTGTATCATTCCAGGATAAATCTGTTTGCAAATGAAACGATATTGATGACTGCTGGCAGCTCTACGGATGACGTGATTGCTAAGCTCCAGGGTGATTTCAACAAACTACAACATCGGCTAGTTGCTCTTAAACTAGTCCTGAATACCTCCAAAACCAAGGTGCTATGCTTCTCACCAGGACTAAAGCAGGAAGTTATTTTCCCCCAATTACATTCCTTAAAAAATTATCAAATAGAGCAAGTCAAGATCTATAAGTATCTAGGGGTCATCTTTGATTCAAAACTGAATTCCAAGATCACATTGATTATATTGGTAAAAAGACAAAATAAAAAAAAAATTCTGTATCGACCAAAGCACTGCTTCCCCCCCATGTTCCGTTTGGAATTGATAAAAGCTACCATACTGCCTCTACTTGATTACTGTGACATCGTGTATAAATCAGCCCCCAGTACTGTACTGAAGAAGCTTGACCCAATCTATCACTCGGCCTTAAGATTTGCATTGAAATGCCCATATAGGACCCACCACTGCGATCTCTACATTGAGTCAAACTTAACATATCTTAATGATCGACGGCTTGTGCATCAGAATGTATTTATTCACGATGTACTTAAACATTTTTTTGCAGACTACCTGCTGGATATCCTCACTGTTTCGAAGAACAAATGTGACCTAAGGTCTTCAATCATTTACCAGCGTCACATTCCAAATTGCCGTAAAAATACTGCAGGAAGGTCCTTTGCTGTTGATGCCCCCAGGGTCTGGAATACTATCGCCAATAAACTGCAACTTGGATCACTACCTGTGAGATCTGCACTCAAAACTGCTCTTGAGGAGCAGTACACCCCCCGTTGCCACTGCTGTGCAGAATGGCCTGAAAGCAAATGCACTGCTCCGGATGTCCGCTGCAAAGTATGATCTTGAGTTTTGATTATAGTGTGTTGATCTTTAAAGGTGCATTGAAAAAATGTGATACTTCTGCTGATACCCCTGCTGTTATGGAGTGACTCATGCTGCCAGCTATGGCTGCTAAAGTTTGGTCGTACATGTAATGTATACCGCTTATTGTTAAATTTGAATCACAGTTCCTATGATCACTGTTACATTGTTTTTTTAGCTTTATTTTGGTGATATTCGAAAACGTATGGTTAAGCCATGTTTGTTTGTTGAAGTACGGAGTTAGCCTGATAATTTTATCTAAATTGTCTTATGGTTGTTATTGTTCGACTTGCCTCCCATTGGGATTTTTGCACATAACGTTGATATACGGTACTTTTTCTGGAATATTTTCCTGGTTTTTCCTGGATGCTTCTGTTGCGCGTCGTCACTTTAATATGTTCTTTGTTCATGTTTTTGTTTGTTGCGGTTGCACCCGAGTCAAGAACCTCATGGTTCACAGCGCAACCGGTTATGCTGGAGAGCGATCCGCAAAACGTCTCATCGTTAGTGCCACAAGGTCGAAAGATGGGGTAGAGGCAGCAGGATGTCACAGCTACAACGTCTCAAACAAAAGTGCAAACGGTGATAACATAAAACATTTAACTGAAGGAATCAGTAATGCGGAATAATGAATAGTTACCTCAAAAAATGTATGCAATGTTTATAGACAGTGAGGGAACAAAGTATTTGATCTCCTGCTGATTTTGTACGTTTGCCCATTGACAAAGAAATGATCAGTCTATAATTTTAATGGTAGGTTTATTTGAACAGTGAGAGACAGAATAACAACAACAAAATCCAGAAAAACGCATGTCAAAAATGTTATAAATGGATTTGCATTTTAATGAGGGAAATAAGTATTTCACCCCCTCTCAATCAGAAAGATTTCTGGCTCCCAGGTGTTTTTTATACAGGTAACGAGCTGAGATTAGCAGCACACTCTTAAAGGGAGTGCTCCTAATCTCAGCTTGTTACCTGTATAAAAGACGCCTGTTCACAGAAGCAATCAATCAGATTCCAAACTCTCCACCATGGCCAAGACCAAAGAGGATGTCAGGAACAAGATTGTAGACCTACACAAGGCTGGAATGGGCTACAAGACCATCGCCAAACAGCTTGGTGAGAAGGTGACAACAGTTGGTGCGATTATTCGCAAATGGAAGAAACACAAAAGAACTGTCAATCTCCCTCGGCCTGGGGCTTCATGCAAGATCTCACCTTGTGGAGTTGCAATGATCATGAGAACGGTGAGGAATCAACCCAGAACTACACGGGAGGATCTTGTCAATGATCTCAAGGCAGCTGGGACCATAGTCGCCAAGAAAACAGTTGGTAACACACTACGCCGTGAAGGACTGAAATCCTGCAGCGCCCACAAGGTCCCCCTGCTCAAGAAAGCACATATACATGCCCATCTGAAGTTTGCCAATGAACATCCGAATGATTCAGAGGCATTGAAAATGCGTCGTGGATGGATATTCCAGCATGACAATGACCCAAAACACACGACCAAGGCAACAAAGTAGTGGCTCAAGAAGAAGCACATTAAGGTCCTGGAGTGGCCTAGCCAGTCTCCAGACCTTAATCCCATAGAAAATCTGTGGAGGGAGCTGAAGGTTCGAGTTGCCAAACGTCAGCCTCGAAACCTTAATGACTTGGAGAAGATCTGCAAAGAGGAGTGGGACAAAATCCCTCCTGAGATGTGTACAAACCTGGTGGCCAACTACAAGAAACGTCTGACCTCTGTGATTGCCAACAATGGTTTTGCCACCAAGTACCAAGTCATGTTTTTCAGAGGTGTAAAATACTTATTTCCTTAATTAAAATGCAAATTAATTTAGAACATTTTTGCTATGCATTTTCTGGATTTTGTTGTTGTTATTCTGTCTCTCACTGTTCAAATAAACTTACCATTAAAATTATAGACTGATCATGTCTTTGTCAGTGGGCAAACGTACAAAATCAGCAGGGGATCAAATACTTTTTTCCCTCACTGTATATAAAAAAAAGTCTTAAAGTCTTAAAGTCACTTTATTGTCAAATGTGTTACATGCATGACATACAACACAGATGAAATTACAGTCCTCTCTCTTGGTCCCACGGTGCAACCAAGCAATTAAAAAATTAATCACAATTAACAGACATAAATAAACAATAAACAATCGGCGATCAACACAAGATAAATAATCAAAAATGTAATAAACTTAACATAAACAACAGTCAAGAATTTTTAAAATGTAAAATATTATTTAAATAAAGTATTTAAAGAAATAAGATATTTAAACCAGTGTGGTAGTGCGATGTAGTGCAATGTGCAGTCCAGAGATCAGGATGTACGAGTGAATGTGTGTGTGGGGGATGGGGTCAGGGGGCAAAGGGGGGTGGGTGGGCAGAGGGGGGGAGTGATGGTAGAGCAGGGAGGGAGTTGAGTCTCCTGACAGCCTGGTGAAAGAAACTGTCTTTGAGCCTGCTGGTCCTGGCTGGAAGACTCCGCAGTCTCCTCCCTGACGGCAGCAGGCTGAAGAGGCTGTGAGATGGGTGGGATCACCTGCAATCTTGATTGCTTTGCTGGTGATGCGGGTGTTATAAAAGTCCAGAAGAGGGGGGAGAGAGACACCAATGATCCTCTCAGCTGCTCTCACTATGCGCTGCAGAGTCTTGCGGCAGGACACGGTGCAGGTGCCGTACCACACGGTGATGCAGCTCGTCAAGATGCTCTCAACGGTGCCTCTGTAGAAGGTGTGCATGATGGTGGGGCGGGGCTCCTGCTCTTCTCAGTTTGCGGAGAAAATACAGGCGCTGTTGGGCTTTTTAGGCCAGTGATGCAGTGTTGTGACTCCACGACAGGTCTTCAGAGATGTGCACACCCAGGAACTTGGTGCATCTCACCCTCTCCACTGCAGCACCGTTGATGGTTAGCGGAGTATGCTGGGTGTGCACTCTCCTGAAGTCCACGACAATCTCCTTCGTCTTCTCAACATTCAGGTGGAGATTGTTGTCCTTGCACCACGTGGCCAGCCTGATCACCTCACTCCTGTAGTTTGCCTCATCACCGTTTTTGATGGCACCCACCACAGTTGTGTCATCCGCAAACTTAATAAAGAGGTTGGAGCTGAATGATGGTGTGCAGTCGTGGGTCAGCAAAGTGAAGAGGAGGGGACTCAGCACACATCCTTGGGGGACCCCTGTGTTCAGTGTGATGGTGCTGGAGGTGTTGCTGCCAACTCGAACTGCCTGTGGTCTCCCTATCAGGAAGTCCAATAGCCAGTTGCACAGGGAGGTGTTGAGCCCCAAGTGGTCTAGTTTGTGGATGAGCTGCTGGGGAATGATTGTGTTGAATGCTGAGCTAAAGTCGATAAACAGCATTCTGACGTAGGAGTCTTTAGTCTCCAGATGGGTGAGAGCTGAGTGGAGGGTAGCGGAGATGGCGTCATCGGTTGAGCGGTTAGACCGATACGCAAACTGGAAAGGGTCCAGGGCGGGGGGAAGGACAGACTTGATGTGTTGTAGGACTAGCCGCTCGAAGCACTTCATAAGGATGGGAGTGAGTGCGACCGGGCGGTAGTCATTGTGGCAGGAGGGAGATGACTTCTTCGGGACCGGGATGATGGTGGTAGCTTAGAGGCACGTGGGTACAACAGCCTGTCTCAGCGAGGTGTTAAAGATGTCGGTGAAGACATCTGTGAGCTCCTCCGCACAGTCTCTCAGGACACGACCCGGAATGTTGTCAGGGCCCTGGGCTTTCCTTGGGTTCGTCCTTCTGAGGGATCTCCTCACGCTATCTGGGGATAGCGTCAGCACCTGATCACCGGGAGGTGGTGGAGTCTTCTGTGCTGGGGTGCTGTTGTCTGCCTCAAAGCGAGCGAAAAAGTCCTTCAGCTGGTTCAGCAGAGAGGTGGAGCTGTCACAGGTCTGCGGAGAGGGTTTATAGTCCATGATGGTCTGCATCCCTCGCCACAGGTTCCTGGTGTCTCTGCTGTCATTGAAGCGGTCGGCGATCCTCCTGGAGTACTGCCTCTTCGCCAATCTGATGCCTCGCGACAGGTTGGCCCTGGCTGTCTTCAGGCCCATCTCCTCGCCAGCTTTGAAGGCGGCGTTCCGAGACCTCAGGAGCCTGTGGACTTCCCCTGTCAGCCATGGCTTCTGGTTGGCCCGAATGGAGATGGTTCTGGTGACCGTGACATCCTCCATGCACTTCCTCATGTAGGAAGTGACGGTCTCCGTGTACTCCTGGAGGTCTACGGTGTTGTTGTAGGTGGCTGCCTTTCTGAACATGTTCCAGTCGGTGGTGGAGAAGCAGTCCTGGAGTGCCTCTGAAGACCCCTCAGGCCACACGCATATCCGCTTTATAACTAGTTTGGTGACTTTAACCAGCGGCCTGTACGCTGACGTTAGCAGAACAGTGGTGTGATCTGAGGCCCCAAGGTGGGGGAGGGGACGGGCTTTGTAGGCACCTTAGTGTGTAATGTAGACATTGTCCAGGATATTGTTTCCTCGTGTGGGAAAGTTGATGTGTCCCTGGAGTTGTGGAAACACGATCTTGGGGTTGGCATGGTTGAAATCCCCAGCCAGAATGAGGAAGGCATCTGGGTGGGCTGTCTGCTGGTCACCGATGTGCTGATGGAGTTCATACAGTGCCTCGTTCCTGTTGTTTTCGGAGCCAGAGGGGATGTATAGTGCCACCAGCAATATGGCACTAAATTCCCTCGGCAGGTAGAATGGCCGGCATTTAATTACCATAAACTCCACCGATGATGAGCAGTGTTGGCAGACCACAACAGCGTCGCGGCACCAGGCATCGGTGATGTAAACACAGAGTCCCCCGCCGCGAGTCTTCCCCCCCTCGACGAGCGCTCTGTCCGCCCGGTAACATGTTAGCCCGGCTAACTGAATGGCATGGTCCGGGACGCTGTCGTTAAGCCATGTCTCCACAAACACAAGGACACAGCACTCACTCACAGTCCTGGAAGTTATACGAAGAAGGCGGATATAGTCCAGTTTGTTTTCCAGCAAGCGTACGTTGGCCAGTGTGATGGTAGGGATAGCCGGCCGGTGAGGGCTAGCCGCTCGCCTAGCCTCGATACCTCCGCGCTTTCCCCTCTTCTGCTTCCTCATACACCGCCTGTGGCGCTTCCACTGTAGGCTGGTTGCAGTAGTAGGGGTCGGTGGTAGAGCAGGCCTCTGGAGCAGACCGCAGTCGCGTAGCTCTTCCGCGTCTGCTGGGTTTATATCCATGAGTGTGGTTCTGCCGATGGCGAGCAGAAATTCGCGAGAGTATGTGCGCCTTACGTTTAATCGACGTGATGATGACGAACAAATGCACGTAGATGGATAACACAAAAAACATAAAAACACCGATCTGATGGGAGAGAGAGGAGCCGCTGCATGTAGGGTGTGTAGTGTGTGGGGTAATACGCCTACGTGGGGCACGAGGCCTTTTTGTCCTGGTACCCACACGTGCTTCGTCTGTTGAGCTGCAGACACAACCAGCAGCAACAGTGCCTCTAGAGGTAGGCACTTGTCTCTCCACCTCAACCTAAGCAGGGCTGATGATGGAATTTCCCGTTAGCTCCAAGATGAGAAAGGCCTTTCTTTCACCCCACGTAGGCCTCTTACCCATCTTAACCTACATATTGGGTGATGAGCTCCTTTAGGTAAGACAGAGCAAGGCCATTCAGAACTGTACAAGTGACATTGAAGTCAATCCGTAATTGCACAGGAATAAGTCAGATCATTGGGCAGATCAAGACAGATCATTGCACAGCTCCTGGACACTTCTGCTCAATGCTTCTGCCGCGTGTATTCTCCCTGTACTGGTGGAACGCCGAGTAAATCTGCACCCTGTGGACTGAATGAGCGACTAAGGCCTAGTAGGGTGTGGGGTAAGAGTCCTAAGTGGGGTAAATGCTTCATGTTGTCCTGGTGCTCACGCGTGTCTTAGTCCATTAAGCTGCAGACACCAGCAGCAGCAGGGCCCTCTTGAAGAGGGCGCCAGTCTGCACCTCAATCTGATCAGCGCTGATGACCACATATCCTGTTAGCTCCAGGATAAGAAAGGCTTTTCACTCCACGTAGGCCTCTTACCCTGCCCTGCCACCTTCAACCGTGAGTCCACCCCCACACCGCACCCACAAAAGCCACAAGACATCCTGCATTGAGTACTCGCCGATGGGTGGCTAACCTGGTGACATGAATGTCCCATTTAAATATTATGAATAACTTTGGCCATCAAAATGCGGAACTCCCATGGCTGGCTCAAAGCCGCTGAATCGAGATGCGTATACCGCCGTGTAGCTCTTTTTCGAGTGGGGAAGATGCTTATGTTTTACATTTGTACATTTGTTGTGTCGTGGATATAATGAAACCGCTGCCAATTGGAATTTCCAGCATTGGCTCAAGGCAGAACCAATATGAAACTAATATGTTGTTGTTGTATTACCTAGTTAAGGCCCACTGAGCTATATATAGCTCTTCTTCAAGAAGCAACCTGGCTCTCTCAAATGATCACTCAACGAAGTGGCTTTTCATCACGTGGAAATGTATCGGTGGACCCGGAGAAAACCAATTTTAATTTTACCAGGTAATGCCCACTGAGCTATATAGCTCTTTTTCAGAAGCGACCTGGCCACAAATGATAGCTCACGAATGTGGTTTTTCATTAGGAAATGTATGTCAACCAAATACTCTAACCGGATGTTTTTAAATGTGGAGGGAAAAACTGCAGGACCTGGAGAAAATGTAACTCGACCACGGGGAGAGAGGTAAACAAACTCCAGATATACAGCTGGTGTCAGGGTCGTGATCGAACCAACGACCTCCTGTATTCCATGCGAGGTTGTTAACATTCTCCTAGCCACTGTCGTGTCCATGGCTGGTGTCAGTATGGCGGGGCACATGGTCGCAACAACACACAGAGCCAAATTGGCTTGTCATCGCGTCACAGGTGTAGTGCCATAAGAGGAGAGGGGCTGCTCTGGTATCCTAGGCAGATAAGCCTTGGCGCCAGGCGCTAGGATCCCAACCCCCCAGCCAGTTAAGCCCCTTGGCGCCACCAACGGGGGGGGGGGGGGCTGTGTGTGCTCTGTGGGATATCTGGGGGCGCACACAACCCCACCCCTCGTTGGGGACGAGGCATAAAAGGGCAGCTCCCTGGCCGATCGGGGCCAGTTGTAGCTCAAGACCCAAGACCCAAGACCAGCCAGCTTAGGACCCTGGACCCCCTCGTCCGCTTGTCCTTGTAAGGGCCGGGACGCTGTGCGGGCCAGTGGTGGGACTCTGGGACTCCCGGCTCTATGTCCTTGTAAGGGCGAGTTCCGAGGAAGCCAGAGTCCAGACCCGCACCTTGGCTGGGTCGGGTCAGATTAGCCTCCCCTAGGGTAATTGTAGCCGGAGGACCCCAGAGCGAGCCAGAGTAGTGTATCTAGGCGGTGTACCTAGGCTGTGTACCTAGGCTGTAACAGAGTATGAAGACTGAATGGAGTGTTGTATTGTAATAAAGAAGTTCCCTCTACAAGTGTCTCCGGAACCCATTACACAGGCAAGGAGCGTGCCATGTAGACTATTGGTGGTTCTCAATCCGGTGTGGTACGCGGCGGACCCCCGGGAGGTAACGCGTGGCAATGCTTTTTTGCGTGTGCATCTCAGTGTATCACGGCCACGGGCTGCGTGGTTGTCACCACCGTGAAGGAAGTCCCGCGGTTCTTCTGGTGTCGCAGATCACGCGCGATCTGACACGTGGTGTGTGATCTATAAATGCGTTAAATTGTTATACATGAGAGTCATTGTTGAATAATCACATATGAATCTGCCAATAATAAAATAAATACGACAACATTTTCACCCATATGGTAACCTAGAACGATGTGAAAGACCTTTCTAAACTCATTGATCGTAAACAATGTTGGTTTCCAAGAGTAACCGGCGATCACGAACAAATTACGTCATGCACGCAGAGCGTCCGTTAATTTTATTTTGCATTTGCTTGCAGTTACTTAGCTAGTTAGGATATACCTCACAAGAATGGACAATTGGTTCAAATATTTATGTTTATTATTCATTTCATTTATTTCTCAGAACCACGTTGGGTCAGGCAAGGGGGGTACACTCGGTTAAAACTAAATTCAACAAGGGGGATAGAGTAGCCAACAAAGTTGAGAACCACTGCTGTAGACAACCAAACGATAAGTCTAACCTTCATGTATCCGTGTCTTCACATAAAAAAAACAAATTAGAGTTGTTTTTACTCAAACCATCGGCCCATATCCTTTTATGAGTGCATAATTTCTGCAACGTTGATTTAAATATAAGCAAAAAAAAATCTACATTGGTTTCAACATTCAGTGTCCCATCAGCAAAAAATCAGGCTCCATGGGTTGTGTACAAATATTTGTATTTTTTATGTGATATATGAAGGAGAAGCATTGCCTGCTTATCTATCTTGTTATTTACGTGTATTTTTGTGTATATGTGTGTATGTGTGTGTATGTATGTGTATGTATGTTTGTGTATGTGTGTATGTATATGTGGGGAGCGGTGATGTTGCCGTTAGTACGCTGCGCTACGAACCCCGAGACACGGGTTCAAATCCGGCGCACGGCCAACACCAGTGACGATTATCTGAACCGGTCCTGGGCCTCCCCTAGGTCGACTCAGCCTCAAATTAGTAGCTGGCGCAATGTGTAAACATGGCCACTAGGGAGACAAAGGCGGCCGGGCGTGGTGTTGGCCACCCACCCCCTCGTGTGATGTTCCGGCCTTCATAGGTGCTCGCTAACAGCACTTGCCCCTTCAGTCTGTTAAGGCTATACGGGGGATATTTTTTGTATGTGTATGTATATGGGTATATGTGTGTATGTATGTGTATATATTTTTCGATTTAAAGCTTTCGTGACTGCAGGGATTCATCTTCTTGGTTCTTTCGGTGAAGTCACGTAGAAGGGAAATAATAAAATAATAAAAATAAAGCATAATAAAAGAATTCTCACGACGTTTCGGCCACAACGGCTGCTTGCGTTGTGGCCGAAACGTCGTCAGAATTATTTTATTATGTTTTATTTTTTATTATTTTTTATTTTATTATTTCCCTTCTACGTGACTTTATGTGTATATATTTTTGCGTGTGCATCTCAGTGTATCACGGCCACGGGCTGCGTGGTTGTCACCATCGTGACGGAAGTCCCGCGGTTCTTCTGGTGTCGCAGTTCGCGCGCCATCTGACACGTGGTGCAGTGATTGCAGCACCACAGGCTCACGAAGTCGTCACACACGGTGCCCTGCATCGCAACAACAACAACAACAATGACTGCCGCCGTTCACCACTGAGTGACGGGTGATGTCACCACGGTGCTTGTGCCATGCTTAGGTACACTTTGAGGCCACGTGTCGAAGGCCCCACTGGCAGAAGGTCACACGGACAGACCCAGGTGCTGTGGGTTAACTTCCTCAAATCGCTGATAGTTGCAACTCCTGCAATCGCCACTGTGACAACTCTGTGCGTTTTAGCCACCCGGCGCTCCGCTCATTGTTGTGAACATTGCTCCTCCGCCCTCAGTTGTTGCTGGAG
Organism: Lethenteron reissneri; assembly: GCF_015708825.2. Classification (NCBI taxonomy): domain Eukaryota; kingdom Metazoa; phylum Chordata; class Hyperoartia; order Petromyzontiformes; family Petromyzontidae; genus Lethenteron; species Lethenteron reissneri. The sequence goes on from NC_083840.1 coordinate 1,759,629, forward strand.
AGCGACTGCCTCCAACTGCCCAGTAGCAGCGTCCTTCACGAGCCTCCTCCAAGTCTGATCAGGTGCCCATCCCCCTGTACGACATTAGCCCATCTCCTCCCTCGCCCATACGACACCCGTTAGCCTCCTATATCCGGCCAAACGGAAGCTACTTGGGCATGCCGTGGCTGACCCAGTCATCGACGCCTCGCCTGCCGAAGGAGATCACTGATGAGAATGTGTCCAAATTTTGTATAATCTGTGAGCTCATGGTTGCGCTTTGGCCGTCTATTTGTGTACGAAAACGTGGCAGCACGATGGCGAGATGTTAACTACCTCGCCTGGTACACAGGAGGTCTCGGGTTCGACCCTGACGCCAGCTGTATATTTGGAGTTTGCGTATCTCTCTCCATGGTCACGTAGATTTTTATCTGGGTTTTCCCGTTTTCCCCTCCATATTTAGAAACACGCGTTTAGATTATTTGACTGCTATAAATTTCCACGCAATGACAAGCCACTTCGTTGAGCTATCATACGTGGTGGCCAGGCCGTTTCAGTGGGCCTTACCTTATCAACAATAGTTGAATAGTTCAGTTTTATTCTATCCATTTTACCAATTTTCAACCGGGTATAACCCTAATAGCAACATCGATTTATGCCCGACGTTTAATTTGGACAGCTGCCACCGGGGGTGGGGAGGGGGGACGCCCCCCTTTAAAATGTGTTAATGATGAGGTGCAAGTCGCTCTAAGACATGCCCGCATTAAGGAGGGTGGCTCGATATCAAATGCAAAATCATCGTCGTCATCTTCGGCGATGTCACCATCGTCGTCGTCATTGTTGTCATCGTCGACGTCGTCATTGTCGTTATCGTCGTCATCATCGTCGTCGTCGTTGTTATTGTCATCATCGTGATAATTGTCGTTATCATCGTCATTGTCATCATCATCATCGTCGTCATTGACATTATCATCATCATCGTTGTTGTCATCGTCGTTATAGTCATCATCATCTTCGTCATTGTCGTCGTCATCGTCGTCATCAACATCATCGTCGTTATAAATACCTCGATATGGTGCCTCTCTCGAATGCCAGTCCGCAACGCCATTAAGGCTCCGGGCAGCATCGGGACACAGAAGCACTCGCCGAAATCCGACGCCACCTTGCACTGCAGCAGTGGCAGGCAGAATAACCCGCAGATGCCTGTCGCAACATGGAGTAGCAGTGGGAGAAATTATCAATCTAAAACGAATCTATTAAACTATTTTCATTTTACCAGGTAAGGCTGCGGCTGAGCTATGTAGTAGCTCTTTTATCAGAAACGACCTGGCTATCACAAATGATCGTGCAACGAAGTGGCGGCTTGTCATCATCACGTGGACATTTATAGCAGCAGCAGTCAAATACTCTGAACGCGTGATGTTGATTCTCAATGTGGAGAAAGAAAGAGACGTGCGACATATAACAATAGGGGGTTTCTACCTTTTTTCTGGCAACGAAGATGAAACCTTTTTACAAGGAATCATGTGTGCATTAACCACAATACTTGTGGTCAAAATGCAAACAAAAAATACACTCTTTGATACTGGCAAAGGAGGTCTAATGATGTAGATGCTTGCCCCAAGCCCTCATTAATTTTATAGTGCATTGTCTTTGAGCTGTACGCCTTTTAGGATCCTCTGGTCTAGCACCAATTGAGACGAGGCTCAAAAGAAAGCCATCTCTGGTGTGGACCAATCAGTTTCAAGGACAATGCATATATTATTAGAGTGTGTTTTTTGTTTGCATTTTGACCACAAGTGTTGTGGTTAATGCACACATGATTCCTTGTAAAAAGGTTTCAGTTTTTTTGCCAGAAAAAAGAGGAAAAACCCTATTATTACCCTTTGATACTGGCAAAAGAGATCTAATGATGTAGACGTGCAACACTCCAAATACATACAGGTGTCGGGATCGAACTCACAACCTCCTGTATACCAGGCGAGGTAGTTAACATTTTTCCACCACTAAGGTCTTGGACTTGTCTGCCGTGATTATACCAGGTTGTCAAGTTATTGTTATTTGTCATTATCATTAGAGTCGTGTACCCAGAGAAGCATCACTGAGAGTGTCAGAACTCATTTCAGAAGGGTCCTGTTATTATTTATTTTTGCAGAAGGGGCCGATGGTACGATGTGTTATACAAATTTCGTGATTTCCTGGTAATTGTTTGAGCATGAGGATGCGAGTTATATTTTGTGTCTTTTTTTCTTTAGCTATGGAAATAAACCAGAGAACCCAGTACAGGAGAAGATTGTACAAACTCGACACAACAAAAACAGCAGCCATCATTCACGACGACGTGAAGGTGACATCACTATCACGCTCGACCGAGGCCAAATTGACGTTGGGGCCTTGTAAAGTGTTGAAGCCTCATTAACAGAAGGTCATGGGGCAGACCCAGGTGTTGAGGGCTAATTGCCTGAGATGGCTGACAGATGCATCACCTCTACTTTCCACCGGCCCTCTGCCCGTTGTTATGAGCGTTGCTACTCTGTCCTCCATTGTTGCTGGTGGGTGACTGCCTCCAACTACCCAATAGCAGCGTCCTTCACGAGCCTCCTCCACAGAGGCTGATATTGACACCGCTGGGACCATTCTTCATCTGAAAATCCAATCAGCTCCACATCTTTCTGAACGACATCAGCCCATCGTTTCTCGAGCCTATGCAGTGCCCATTTAGCCCCCTATATGAGGTCAAACAGAAGCTGCTTGGGTATGCGGTGGTTGGGCATGTGGGCTGCATGACCCAGCCATTGCGGCTTCGCCTGTCAGGGGCAGCTCAGTGATGGGTCTATGTCGAGATCTTTCAAGGATCTGTGAGCTCCTCACACAATCCAATCTGGTTAAACCCAGAATGAATTGTAGGCAGGCCAGCCTTATTGGTTAAAACCGGTGCAGATGTTGCTTTAAAGGGCTCCACATTTCACAGGCACAGAGAGGGGAGGGGATAACTGTGGCCGAGAAGACCCGGAGCTTTGTGTGAATCGACAGGCCAGGTAGCTTCCACGCAGCGTTACGCAGCTGATGCAAATATAATGCCGCTCGACTGCTTCGAAGTTAGACTGGAACTACTGCCAAACTAGAGCTGGTCATAAGCACACTGCTCGAAGTATGGGAACATCTCAACTCTATCCACAACTGCCTCATCACTCGTGCAGAGGTTGAGGGGGGTGGAGTATTTGATGACATAAAATACCCAGGCAAGTGTCGTATTTTAGTGGGGCTCATGTGGTGCATCGGCCAGTCATTTCAGTCAGTCAATCCATGGCACCTGGGTCTGTTCTGTGACCTCTTCACGTGGCCTTAACGTGCACATAACCTAGCACAAGCGCCGTGGTGATGTCACCACCACTTAGTGTCGAATTGGCGGTTGTTGTTGAACTTCTTTCGCACCGGACGCAGCTAATTGGAGGCAGTGGCTGCGAACACGCTATGAAAGCAATGGCTGTTCATTCATAACAACAACTCATTAGGATCGGCCTCCCCCCCCCAATGACATTGCTCACAGCAGACCTCGGTGATTGCCAACACAGTCTGTTCTTCTATAATGCGGTAGAAGTTGCGTTCCCAAAGGACACCGCATTATGGAAACATCGCGTTGCAACAAATAATAAAGGGGGTAAAGCACAGCCTGCGATAATGTGTGAGTTGCGTAACGCACGCCAAACAAAGACAGAGGTGTCGTGGTTCGTGTCTAGAAGCATCCAGCAACATCCCGCATTGTGTGATGCTACGCTGAGGCAGCCGTATGACCGCTTATTCCTACTTGCACGATGTAGTTCCGTTCGCTCAATCGCGTTATATCCAATTCGCGATCTGAAATAAGCGGCATTAATGTAGAACAGATTGCACATGTATATGCAACAAACACATACACATGTGCATTGTGTGTAAGTATGTCTGGGGGAACGGTAGTGTAGTGGTTAGTGCACTGTGCTACTGTGCTACAATCCCGGCGACCCGAGTTCGATTCCCGCTCACGGCCACCAACACCAGTGACGATTATTTAAACCAGTCCTGGGCCTCCCTTAGGTCGACTCAGCCTCAAATGAGTACCTGGTGTGTTGTGTAAACATTGCCACTAGGGAGACAAAGGCGGTCGGGCGTGCCAGCCTTCATAGGTGCTGTTCGCTAACAGCACTTGCCCAAGGGTCTGTTAAGGCTACACGGGGGATTTTTGTCGCTTTGACGGCAGTGACCCATGGTCCTGGTGGCTTGTGGTGGCCGGGAAACTCACGAATGGAAAAACTAAGAATAGGTTTTACCCTTTCTAGCAACAAAACAGGAGGTGTCATGAAGGTGTTCAAACACCAAATAAGATACCTTTTGCAAGGCATCAAGTCTGCATTGATGCTTTTTATAGATAGTTCCTGCAACTTAGGAGCGAGAATCAACAAGTCATGAAACGAATACTGGATACTCAACACTCCCCCCCACCCCCCATGAACTGGCTTTGGAACCATACAACCACATACAGAATAGCTGAATGAAACAAGATCACAGAGCGATACAACAGGCCTATACAAACATATAATTGCCACGGTTAGCTATGTACGGTGTGAAAGAAGATGCCTTTTGAAAGGAATAAAATCTGAAGACCAATTATTTTTTTTCATCATTTTGTATACTGGACAACACCAAAAAAGATGCCATAGATACAAACTCACAGATCTCCGTATCCTGGAAGCAATCCATCATGTTGGATGACCACTGGGCCTGCCCCTGTGCATTCGCCATTTGCACCACGGGCTGCGCCACCAGCACGGGGTGCTGCGTCACGATCATCTGCAACATAGCAAAGGAGCAGACGTAACATTACAAACGATGATGACAATAATCATAATGTAGTAGATTCAACTAATTCTCAGACGTCCTCCTTGGAGGCAACACATTTATTGATACAAACACAAAGGGGTAACTGCCCCTTTACCAGATAACAACCTGTGGTGGTGGACCACCAGGCTCACTACACGAGTTACACTGGGAGTAGCTACAACGGACCGGAGCCCGGCTTGGGTCCAGGTCCACGTGTTGGTGACTCTTCTTGGATGTAGAAGGTAAAATGTAGATGTTCAGGATTAACAATAGGAACTAAGAACTCCGGTCCTTCTGGGGACCCGGCTGATATTCTCACTGGTCGTGGCTGGCCCCGCCCTTGGCCACGACCACCTTCTCGAATCCTCTAGCAGGATCTCGCCCCGACACGTGACCACCCCTAGCCCCCACTTGGGGCCCCTGTTTAGATCTTACTCGTCACGTGCCTTCCAGGGTCAACCAGAGTGCCATGGACTTTATTCACCCCACTCATGGCCGGCACTCTCACACCCCCTCCTATAGGGGACAGCACTGCACGCCGAGCGGGGTGCCACTCAGCGCTCTCTATCAGCGCTCACCGAGCCCCTCTAAGGCTGGTACTAACACCCACATGTACGGGGTATCCGCGATGTCAATACATCGCACGCCGTGCCTCGCTAGAGCCGGCATTATCCAGTGACAGCTAATAATGTCGCTATATACGTGATGTCCGCAATGTAAGTACATCGCACGCCGTGCCTCTCTAGGGCCGGCACCACACAGTGACATCCGCGATGTCACTAAAATAATAATACTTATTCTATTAGACCGCACACTCCGGTTAGCACGGTTGGGCACGTACAGTGCGAAACTTTTACATACATACACTACACTCTACACTACAATACACTACACTACTATACGCTACATTATACACTACTAGGCACTACATTGTACACTACACTATACACTACTATACACAGCATATCTATACAAAACATATATACACAACACTATACCAAACACCACTATACTAAATTGAAAACTCGTTTTTTTCGAACTGCTTTTTATGTTTAGTTTTTGCCCTTCGATTAGCACGGTTGTCTACGTATGGTGCGAAAGAAGTTCAGCATATGTACTATATATACGTAGACCAATATCCTCAGCAAGAATGAGAAGAACACCTTGCACTCCCGGACTTATATAAGTATTACCCAGCTATTGGATACAAATTCAATCAAACAACTGGGTGAATGCGGCAGCTCGAGATACCCGAAAAAACTGGGAAGGGGATCCGCTAGGTCCATGGCGACTAAGAGGACTAAACCTCTTCCTCCTTCCCAGACCCACCAAATGTAAGCACGAATCACCTGGAGACTGATGTTGTACCCCCCCCCCCCCCTTATGTGTCCGGCTACACTTGGTTTCTGGGGGACCTCGTTCAGTATACAGGAGGTCGTGGGTTCGATCCCGACCCTGATGCCTGCTGTCTATTTGGGAGTTTGCGGTGTTCCCCCTCTCTTCACGTGGTCGTGTCGATTTTTCCCCGGGTCCTCCGGTATTTCCCTCCACATTTAGAATATATGTATGTTGAACTTTTTTCGCACTGTATGCAAGCATCTGTGCTAATCAACATACGTTTAGAGTATTTGGATGCTATACATTTCCACTTCGTCGAGCTATCATTTGTGGTCGCTTCTGAAAAAGAGCTATAGTATCGCTCAGTGGTGCCTTAAGCTGGAAAAATAAAAAAACATGTTTAATATAGATTTGAAGTTTTCGTGACTGCAGGGATCCATACTCTTTGGTTCTTTCGGTAAAGTCACGTAGGTATAAAATAAAATAAATTAAATCATGACGTTTCGGGCGCAACACAAGCGACCGTCATCAGGTAGGACAACCACTCTCACTCTACAGACAGGAGGAGATCATACAAACTCCACTCACTCTCACTCTACAGACAGGAGGAGATCATACAAACTCCACTCACTCTCACTCTACAGACAGGAGGAGATCATACAAACTCCACTCACTCTCACTCTACAGACAGGGAGACATCATACAAACTCCACTCACTCGCACTCTACAGACAGGGAGACATCATACAAACTCCACTCACTCTTCAGAGCAGGAAGGAGAACACAAAAATGCGCCCGGGTCGGGAATCGAACCTCGGTGTTTAGTTTGACTTGTATATTTTGTTAGGTGATTTGTTTACCTTTCCTATACCCTTGCACTGCTATCGTGTTTGTGTGTCGTGTTTGTTGTTGTAACCTTCTCACCCGCCCCTATTGGGCATATGTGGGGCAAAAAGTGCTTCGTAGCTCATCGGATTCCTCCCGCAGCACCAATCTACGATTCCGATTCAGTTCCTTCGCCGTGAGACGCAAAAAAAAAAGAGAGAGGGGGAGCAAAGAGAGGGAAGAGGTAAGAAGGAGGAGAGCAGAGCGTGAAATCTTTCATTTAAAAAGGGGGGGGGGGCACATAAAGCAAAGCATTGAAAAAAAAACGAAATGATGAACGAAGCAAAAGTGCCGACTACACCGAGCATCTTCTTGATTCCTCTGATCGTAAAAAAAAAGAGACGCGACCACTACCACTGCCAGCGACGCCGACGCGCGTCGATGCGACGAGCGGCGTGGCCGCAGAGCCCTCACCTTGGGGACGGCGTTTCGCGTGCAGAGCCTCCTTCACGCGCCCTCCCGCTCGCTGCTGACAAGGCGGGCAGAGGAACAACGTTACACGTTATAAACCCACGGACCACAACACGAGAGAGCGAGAGAGAGAGCTCAGATTAAACACGCACGGAACAATAGCCACGCGCAATTTTGCTCGTCAAACAGAATCGCGTGTTCTCGGGCACACGAACGGGATACACGGCAGCAGGGCGTGTCCACTCAGGGCCATTGCTAAGGCGAGGGCCGGGTGTGGCTCTGTATGCACGTGTGTGTGTGTGTGATGCACTTCTTTCGCGCCGTACGTAGCCAGCCGTGCTAATCGGAGGTGCGGGGGAAGGACAACAAACTGACACACAAAAAGCAGTTCTAAAGAAAATTAGTTTTTAAATTAGTATAGTGGGGTTGTGTAGTGTATAGTGGTATAGTGTAGTGTATAGTGCAGTGTATAGTAATGTAGTGGATAGTGTAGCGTATAGTAGTGTTTAATAGTGTATAATGTAGTGTATAGTAATGTAGTGGATAGTGTAGTGTATAGTGGTGTATAATAGTGTATAGTGTAGTATATATGGAACTTATTTCGCGCCGTACATAGACAACCATGCTAACCGGAGGTATTGGGGGGGGGGACAACAAACGAAGCGCAAAAAGCAGTTCTAAAGAAATTAGTTTGTTAATCTAGATTAGTTTGTTAATCTAGATTAGTTTGTTAATCTAGATTATTTAAAAGTGCACAGCTCCAGTGGCTTCATAATATCGATAAGAAAGAGTGTCCCAGACGGCTGCAGAGCGTATCTGAAAACCGCGCGATGTAGTGACCGTCTATCCCAAGGGCGTCGAGGAGGAGCCGTACCCTGCCTCGCCAGGAGAAGGCGGTACGACACACACGTGGACTACATCTGTTCCATTTGTGCGGGATAGAGCGTTTCCCCCTCGCGTGCGTGGGATTTATCCGTGTGCTCCGGGTCCAGCTCACCGGCTCTCTAGCTCGTGCGTGGTTCCTCGCACCTCTGAGTCGTCCTCTCGCTTGGTAGAGTGCAGAAAGGTACGGCCGTGCGCGTTACCCAGTTGGACTTTGTTCGCACCGTACGTAGCCAACCGTGCTAATCGGAGATGCGGCGGACGTACAAGAATCTTAACACACAACAAGCAGTTCTGAAGAAGTGGTTGTTCTATCTAGATTTAAAAGTGCATGGCTCCCATTGGCTTCCTAACAACGTGGACGCCGCGGTGGCTAGGAGATGTTAACTACCTCGCCTGGTATACAGGAGGTCGTGGGTTCAATCCCGACCCTGACCAGCTGTATATTTGGAGTTTGCGTGTCTCTCTCTCCCATCGTCGCGTGGATTCACAGTAGGGTGAGGGAGGGTGGCGATGATTGCCACTGTGTGGTCGAGCCTAGGAGCACCCCCAGTGGTAGCTGCCCCTCTGTGACACAAGGCGATCAGCGCGAAGGAAGGCACTGCTGGTGTTGTTTGACTGACACCAGTCTGCGGTGGTTTCACAGAGCAGGGGCGATGTTGCTGCTGTGCGACATACCGAGCGAGTCATGGGCTAGGATCCTCTTTTTGAATGCCATTACAGACATGATCTTAAATAAGGGGATGGTTTGCGTGGGGAAGAAAGCACGTATTTTACATAAAAAGTACTGGGGTTTTTTTACATGGAGAGACCGATTTATGGAGGAGACATTGTCTGCGAATGTATTGTTTGTTTAATACTTAGTAGTGGCAGGCTTTCGTGACGAATATTATCTACAAGAGAGGGTTTTTTTGGGTTAGATCGCGTAAAATTATAAATGCGTCGTTTAAATCCGCCACCACCACCCGACACAGCCAACTAGTAAGGTTTTTTTACGTAAACAAAACGTGTCCAATCGTTACTAGTCCAGCACTCACCAGTTGTGTGTTGGAGAGTAAACCCACTGTAACATTTACAATTCGAGTACGGCGCCATTGAGGCTGATGGCGAGAGTGAGATGCGGGATCACGAACCTGTGCCTGGGGTTGCGCTCTGCTGATCTCGCTGATGCTGTTGTGGTGGTGGTCGTGGTGGTCTCGTTTCAAGCTGCGCCTCTGTCTAAATATGAGCCCATCACTTCTCCCCCCCCCCCCCCCAACTAGCCCACACCCCCCTCCCCCCCACGAGCCCACACCCTCTGCCATCCCTGCCCCCACTAGCCCCCCAGCCCTACTAGGCCAAACCCTCTCGGATCACGTGGATCTCCACGTGAATCCACCCATGCTTCTCTAAACCGAGTCGAAGAATGTCGATGCGAGCCTCAGGCTGAATTCTATCACCACTCTTGGGCACGCGATCAACAGGCGAGGATCAGACCTGTATAGGCCCAGTCCACCCGAACGGCTGTGACCATCCCCCCAGTGTTGAATGGAACACAGTAACGTGTCCCCATCGGGCATCCCTGTCGACAGAGAGCTCTTGACCGGACGGTGCTTCTATCATCTCCTGACGACAGCACACCGTCCATTGTGGTGTCATGTAGTGTATAGTGTAGTCTATGGGTCCCTAAGTGAGTCTTTAGATCTCTATGTGAGTCTATGGGTCCCTAAGTGAGTCTTTAGATCTCTTCGTGAGCCTGTGGGTCTCTATGGGAGTCTATGGGTCTCTATGTGAGTCTCTGGGTCCCTAAGTGAGTCGTTAGATCTCTTCGTGAGTCCATGAATCGCTATATGAGTCTATGGGTTTCTTTGTGAATCAATGGGTTTCTAAACGAATCTATACATCTATATGTCAGTCTATGGGTCTCTATGTGAGCCTATGGGTCTCTATACGAGCTTATGGCTCTCTATGTCAGTCTATGGGTCTCTATGTGAGCCTATAGGTCTCTATGTGAGTCCATGGTTCTCTATGCGAGCCTATGGATCTCAATGTAAGCCTATGGGTCTCTATGCGAGCCGTTGTGTCTCTATGCGAGGCTATGGCTCTCTATGTCAGTCTATGGGTTTATATGTGAGCCTATACAGTGAGGGAAAAAAGTATTTCATCCCCTGCTGAATTTGTACGTTTGCCCACTGACAAAGAAATGAGCAGTCTATAATTTTAATGGTAGGTTTATTTGAACAGTGAGAGACAGAATAACAACAACAAAAATCCAGAAAAACGCATGTCAAAAATGTTATAAATTGATTTGCATTTTAACGAAGGAAATAAGTATTTGACCCCTCTGCAAAACATGACTTAGTACTTGGTGGAAAAACCCTTGTTTGCAATCACAGAGGTCAGACGTTTCTTGTAGTTGGCCACCAGGTTTGCACACATCTCAGGAGGGATTTTGTCCCACTCCTCTTTGCAGATCTTCTCCAAGTCATTAAGGTTTCGAGGCTGACGTTTGGCAACTCGAACCTTTAGCTCCCTCCACAGATTTTCTATGGGATTAAGGTCTGGAGACTGGCTAGGCCACTCCAGGACCATAATGTGCTTCTTCTTGAGCCACTCCTTTGTTGCCTTGGCCGTGTGTTTTGTGCCATTGTCATGCTGGAATACCCATCCACGACCCATTTTCAATGCCCTGGCTGAGGGAAGGAGGTTCTCGCCCAAGATTTGACGGTACATGGCCCCGTCCATCGTCACTTTGATGCGGTGAAGTTGTCCTGTCCCCGTAGCAGAAAAACACCCCCAAAGCATAATGTTTCCACCTCCATGTTTGACGGTGGGGATGGTGTTCTTGGGGTCAAAGGCAGCATTCCTCTACCTCCAAACACGGCGAGTTGAGTTGATGCCAAAGAGCTCCATTTTGGTCTCATCTGACCACAACACTTTCACCCAGTTGTCCTCTGAATTATTCAGATGTTCATTGCCAAACTTCAGACGGGCATGTATATGTGCTTTCTTGAGCAGGGGGACCTTGCGGGCACTGCAGAATTTCAGTCCTTCACTGCGTAGTGTGTTACCAACTGTTTTCTTGGTGACTATGGTCCCAGCTGCCTTGAGATCATTGACAAGATCCTCCCGCGTAGTTCTGGGCTGATTCCTCACCATTCTCATGATCATTGCAACTCCACGAGGTGAGATATTGCATGGAGCCCCAGGCCGCGGGAGGTTGACAGTTCTTTTGTGTTTCTTCCATTTGCGAATAATCGCACCAACTATTGTCACCTTCTCACCAAGCTGCTTGGCGATGGTCTTGTAGCCCATTCCAGCCTTGTGTAGATCTACAATACTGTCCCTGACATCCTTGGAGAGCTCTTTGGTTTTGGCCATGGTGGAGAGTTTGGAATCTGATTGATTGATTGCTTCTGTGAACAGGTATCTTTTATACAGGTGTAGGACTCCTACTCGGGTTGTCTTTCCATTCTGTTTATTCACACTTTAGAGTTCACCTCCTCATCGTCACCGCTCCGTGTCTCCCTGTTCGCTCCGTTCCACCGTCCGTCATTAACGACACTCCCTGTCTCTCCGTTCGCTCGCTCCGCTCCGCGATTCCGCTCCGCTCTCTCTTCCGTCTCTCCCAAGGTCCGTACACTCCGCTGCTACCCTACTCTGCAACCCTCAGATGCATGGCTACGACTGCTACCGCACACCGTGTTCTCTCTATCTACTGCTACCATACTCTCTGTCCTCTCTATCACTGTTACCATACTCTCTGCTCTCTCTATCACTGTTACCGTACTCTCTGCTCTCTCTATCACTATTACCGTACTCTCTGCTCTCTCTATCACCGTTACCCCTATCATATCTTCCTACTTACTCCTGCTCCTCTCTTCCCCGGGCACCACCACTCCAGCTCCAACCAAGACTCCCGTCTCTATGTTACGCTGTGCCTTTTATCCTCGCACCAACTAGTCCCAATCAATTATCTCACCCCCGCTTTACCACTCGCCCCCAGGCCCCCAGCCTCACGTGACCTTGTTATTCCTGCCTGAGCGGCGCCAGTCATTAAGCACTCACCCTCCTAACCAATCACTGGCCTGTGTCCCCCGGTTACCCCTAACACCTGTCGCGCCTCTTAACGGCGTCTCCCTCACGCCCCAACAACAACAACACCGTCCTCAGATACCCCCCACAGTACACTGCTCGCTTGCATAGCAACAGCACAAGAGAACGCGTGGCACGCCATATTTCAAGTGCCACACAGGTAACGAGCTGAGATTAGGAGCACACTCTTAAAGGGAGTGCTCCTGATAGGGAGAACACGGCGTGGGGTAGCAGTCATAGCCATACATCTGTAGGGTATAGAGTAGGGTAGCAGCGGAGTATACGGACCCTGGGAGAGACGGAGAGAGAGCGGAGCGGAATCGTGGAGTGACGGACGGTGGAACGGAGCGAACGGAGAGACACGGAGCGGTGACGATGAGGAGGTGAACTCTAAGTGTGAATAAACGGAACGGAAAGACATCCGGAGTACGAGTCCTACACCTGTGAAGTACCGGTGAAGACACTTGACGCCGAGGTGGAGGCACACGGATATTTATTCAACACAGCTCGTATGTGACATACAGCACTGGAGGGGGTATCGGCCCCCTCACCCGACTAGCTAAGGATACTCTTCCTAGCTAAGTCCTAGCCTGCCTCACAGTCCTCCACTACTGGGCTAGGGGAGGCTACTTGGCCCGACACTGGTAAGTCGGGCCGGTACCCGGAGTCCCAGACCAGCTCTTAGAAGAGCACCGGCTCTGGCTTTCGGGACCACGCCGCTGGCTCGGTCCTGTTCGGCCCTGACAAGGACATCGAACGAGGGGAGTCCAGGGCTCTATCTAAGACGTCTTCAGTCTTCTTAGTTAACTATAACATAACTGCCCCCGAGCCCATATAACGTCCCCTTTTATACCCAACCCTCCTTGAGGGGTGGGGCCCCGGGGGATCATAACGCCAAACCAGCCCCCCCCAGGGTGTCTGGCTCGGACGTCGCAGAGGGCATCTCCCTGTGCACACACGTAGCCCCGCCCACTGTGTTTCTTTCCCATAGACTGCCATACATAACGGCCCTCTCTCTAACATCCCTACATCACTCCCCCCTGCATAGCTCGCAGCCGTCCCGGCTGCCAACATACAGAATGACAATAAAAATGAATTTTTACCGTAACCGCGCGTGTGCCTCACTAATTTTCAACAATAACAAGAACGGCAACAAGAACACAACAAAAAAAATGCAACAGCAAGAAGAGAAAACAACCCGACGCACCCCCCCTTGAATAAATACGAATTCCGTAAGAAAAAACAAGCTATATACAATTTGCAGGAAACCCACCATACACACAACACACAATGAACACAACCTATATACATGAAAACTGGCTAACCCACTCGAACTTTACGAATCTTCAGCTCACTGTTTCAACGCGCCTCAGAGGGTCTCAACCTCCGAGCCGTCAGGTCAAGCCGTCAGCCACAGCATGACGGGACCACCCTCCCTGAGCCATGTGAGCGCACAGCCCACAAGGCTAGACATACCACGGAGTGTTTTAATCTCCGGGCTGTCAGGTCAAGCCGTCAGCCATAGCATGACGGGACCACCCTCCCTGAGCCATGTGAGCGCACAGCCCACAAGGCTGGACATACCACGGAGTGTTTTAATCTCCGGGCTGTCAGGTCAAGCGTCAGACACAGCCTGACGGGACCACACTCCCTGAGCCATGTGAGCACACAGCCCACTAGGCTAGACATACCACGGAGTGTTTTAATCTCCGGGCTGTCAGGTCAAGCCGTCAGACACAGCATGACGGGACCACACTCTCTGAGCCATGTGAGCACACAGCCCACTAGGCTAGACATACCACGGAGTGTTTTAATCTCCGGGCTGTCAGGTCAAGCCATCAGCCATTGCATGACGGGACCACAACGCTCATGTTAAACACGCAACACTCACAGGGCCATCCTGGTCAGGATCTGCGCCCCAAGATAAGTGACAGCCAGCACCACAATTCCAAATCCCTGGCAGCATGTCACCATCGCAATTTAACACCATCACAACACATACACCTCACATCCCGTATCCGTACCCCTCATCTCCGAGACTCGCATTGCAGCAATGCAGCTGTACCAACCGAGTGGAGAGAGCGACGCAATTAACGGAAACGCACCCCCGATCCATGTAGAACACAAGGAGCATTCCCGCACAAAAGACATCCTACCATCACAACACATACACCTCACTTCCCGCATCCGTACACCTCATCTCCGAGACTCGCATTGCAGCAATGCAGCTGTACCAACCGAGTGGAGAGAGCAACGCAATTAACGGAAACGCACCCCCGATCCATGTAGAACACGAGGAGCATTCCCGCACAAAAGACATCCTCTGTGCAACAACGGACAGGAACCAACCAGTGGGTTTGAACAACCCGTACCTGTAATTTCAAAATCCCCTTCAACATTAACCAAATAACACTCGCACAAGGCAAAATGCAAAAAGAACAGAGGGAAAAACCGTCCGCGAGGAACACAAAACCGGAGAGTGAAACTGAAAAAGTTCCTCCCAGCAGTGTCTCCATAGTCGGAACCCTCTCTTCAATCACGGACCCCTCTCGCTCTCACCCCCGATGCCCTCCCCCGCTCTTCTTACTTCAATGGGGGGAGGGAGGCCCGTAATCACAGGGCTGCAGTGGTACGCCGCCAGGCCGGCACACAAGGCCCACAAGGCCGGCACACAAGGCGCAAAGCACACAAGGCGCAAAAGGCAGGAACGCCGGCACGTTGAAGTGGCGTGAAACGCCGGCATGGTGCAAATGGCGGGAACGCCGACACCGCCGAAACGGTGCGAACGCCACAGCCAATTTCGCCTTCACTCACCAACACCCGGCCACTCCCTTGCCACCAGCAGCTGGTCGAGTTGACGGGCGACGTCGTTCCAACTCGCCGTCGATGGCGAGCAGCCCGGGCCCGCAGCCTCTGATGGAGTGCAGCTGTCGTTGTTGATTCCCGCGGGCGGATGTCACCTCCACTCGGCTGTGCGTCGGTACGAGCGGCCGATGGGATCGCCTCTCGCGGTGGTGATGACGTCGCGGCTTCAGCGACGGCGATGCCGGAGTGGATGTGTAGGCTGGCCACGCCCCGAACAGCTGCAGCGTCGATGGCGGGAGATTCAAACTCGGGCTGCTCCGAAATGGCGGGAAGGCGCCCTGGTCGTTGGGCCGCCTCAGCCCGTGTTGAACCACCGGCCCCCAGCCGCGCGACGGTCTCCAGCGCGGCGGCAGCGGCACACAGCAGCCCCGCCAGCCTCCCGTGAGCCAGCCGCAACGCGTCCGGCCGTGGTCCTTCCTCACTCAGATGCCCCGGTAAGGAGACATCAGGCCCCGGCTGCACCATGGCTTGTGTAGCCGTCTCGGGCTAGACGATCTCGGCAGTATCTTCCTCTTTCGGTACTTTGGGCCGCGCTGTCTTCCGCGTGTCCATGTTCGAGTTTTACTTCTGACACCAGTTGAAGTACCGGTGAAGACACTTGACGCCGAGGTGGAGGCACACGGATATTTATTCAACACAGCTCGTATGTGACATACAGCACTGGAGGGGGTATCGGCCCCCTCACCCGACTAGCTAAGGATACTCTTCCTAGCTAAGTCCTAGCCTGCCTCACAGTCCTCCACTACTGGGCTAGGGGAGGCTACTTGGCCCAACACTGGTAAGTCGGGCCGGTACCCGGAGTCCCAGACCAGCTCTTAGAAGAGCACCGGCTCTGGCTTTCGGGACCACGCCGCTGGCTCGGTCCTGTTCGGCCCTGACAAGGACATCGAACGAGGGGAGTCCAGGGCTCTATCTAAGACGTCTTCAGTCTTCTTAGTTAACTATAACATAACTGCCCCCGAGCCCATATAACGTCCCCTTTTATACCCAACCCTCTTTGAGGGGTGGGGCCCCGGGGGATCATAACGCCAAACCAGCCCCCCCCAGGGTGTCTGGCTCGGACGTCGCAGAGGGCATCTCCCTGTGCACACACGTAGCCCCGCCCACTGTGTTTCTTTCCCATAGACTGCCATACATAACGGCCCTCTCTCTAACATCCCTACACCTGTATAAAAGACACCTGGGAGCCAGAAATCTTTCTGATTGAGAGGTGGTAAAATACTTATTTCCCTCATTAAAATGCAAATCAATTTATAACATTTTTGACATGCGTTTTTCTGTATGTTGTTGTTGTTATTCTGTCTCTCACTGTTCAAATAAACCGACCATAAAAATTATACACTGATGATTTCTTTGTCAGTGGGCAAACGTACAAAATCAGCAGGGGATCAAATACTTTTTTTCCTCACTGTAGGTCTCGATGTAAGCCTATGCTTCTGTATGTGAGATTTGTGACGTCACATTTGAGGGGGGTCTGACTTTTTGTGGCGTCGTGTGACGAAAGGGGGGCGGTCATAAATCATCCAAAATCGCGTGACGTCATTTATGGTTGGCCCCATAGCTCCCAGTGGCTTCCTAACAACGTGGGGGCCGCGGTGGCGAGATGTTAACTGCCTCGCCCGGTATACAGGAGGTCGTGGGTTCGATCCGGACCCTGACGCCTGCTGCTGCTGTATACTTGGAGTTTGTGTGTCTCTCTCTCATCATCATCACGGTGGCTAGGAGATGTTAACTACCTCGCCTGGTGTACAGGAGGTCGTGGGTTCGATCCGGACCCTGACGCCTGCTGCTGCTGTATATGTGGAGTTTGTGTGTCTCTCTCTCTCTCCACGTGGTCGCGTGGGTTTTTCTCCGGGTCCTCCAGTGATTTCCTTCATATTTAGAATCAACGTCTCTACCCGTTTAGAGTATTTCTCTGCTGCTATAAATGTCCACACGATGATAATGATGATGAGCCACTTCGTTGAGCTGTCATTTGTGATCGCCAGGTTGCTTCTGCAGTGGGCCTTAACCTGGTAAAATGAAAATAAAATTATTTCGTTTGTGCTCTGGACCAGAGAGACAGAGAGAGCTAAGCTTCCCGAGATATTATTCTGCTTCTTTACCCCAGCAATTTAAGCCTCACTGCGTCTCGAGGCTTTTTTTTCTTACATGAGGGGGCGATGTTGCTTCTGCTGCTGTGTAATCCCAGTTAAGTTTTCTGCAGGAAATATTTGATAACGCTGTGGATGTGTAGTGGGTTCGAATTAGGTGCACACACGCAGCTTGGAGGCAACACTATTTATTAAACGGTAAGTAATATAACACTGTACATGAGGTGGTGACCACCTTCCTCAACTCACTAACACTCTGGAACACGACACAGACTGGACCAGGCAGGCAACGGCCTGCCTGGCCCAGGACGACGACTCGGGCCTTGACGACCGATGATGTCTTCACTTTGGAGTACAGTACAACAGCCTCGCTCTGCATTCACACCACGCTTATATCTGCTTTGGCGTGGCCGGCTCCGCCCAGGCGTGGCTGGCTCTCTCCAGGCCACGCCTCCCTTCCCAGGCCACGCCTCCCTTCCCCCTTCTCTGGGAAGGTCCGGATCCCTCCACCACGTGACCCCCCAGGCACCCCCTTGGGGCCCCCAGCCCTCGTACGGGCCGACACAGTAGTGACCATTCTATGTCACTACAGATGTATTGGCGCAAGCCGGTTACACACTCGCTATGGGGGAGCGACAGAGCAGGGGTTAGTGGCGCTGCGCTACGAACCCGGCGACACGAGTTCCAGCCAACACCAGTGACAATCATTTGAACCGGTCCTGGGCCTCCCCTAGGTCGACTCTGCCTCAAATGAGTACCTGGTGTGGTGTGTAAACATCGCCACTGGGGAGACAAAGGCGGCCGGGCGTGGTGTTGGCCACCCACCCCCTCGTGCGCCATGCCGGGCTTCATAGGTACTCGCTAACAGCACTTTCCCCAACAGTCTTTTAAGGCTATAAGGAGGGATCTTTATCTTTGTTTAGCTATGGGAGGAAACTGAAAAATCGGAGGGGGAATGTACAAGCTCCAAAGACAGTGATCGCCGGTATAGGCTAAACAGACTGTAGGGGCAAGTCCTGTTAGCGAGCGCCTATGAAGGCCGGGACGGCACACGAGGGCGTGGGTGGCCAACACCACGCCCGGCCGCCTTTGTCTCCCCAGTGACGATGTTTGGACATCACATCAGGTACTCACTTGAGGCTGAGTCGACAGGACCGGTTCACATAATCGTCACCGGTGTTGGCCGTGAGTGGGAATCGAACCCCGGGTTTCCAGGTTCTGAGCGCAGTGCGCTAACCGCTACACGACCGCTCCCCACTCACTCCACTCACTCATGCACATTCTCGACCTCACAACTCTGTAGAACAAGGGGAAAACATTCGAACTCCATCCACTCAATGTCATACCCACACTCTGCAGAACAGTGGTAGAACGTACAAACAACAACAATAATAACAGCCGCCATTCGCCACGAAGTGGCGGTGACGTCGCCACATGCGCCTATACCAGGCCAGGTGCATTTTGAGGCCACGTGAAATGTCGAAGGCTCGCTACTGAAAGGTTACGGGAGTGAAGTACCCGTCGAGGACGCTTGACAACGGAGTTGAGGCACACGTATATTTATTTAACAAGTTGCCAGTACAGGACAGCCCTAGAGGGGGTAGCGGCCCCCTCACCCGTATAACTCAGGGAATACCCCTAGCTATCCATAGCCTATCCCCTGAGTCCTCCACTAAGAGCTAGGGGAGGCTGTCTGGCCCGACACTGGTAATCGGGCTCGGTACCCGGAGTCCCAGAGCACTGGCTCTGGTTCACGGGACCACGCCACTGGCTCGAGCCTGATCCCGTGGGGCCCTGATAAGGGCGGCGATCAGGGGGAGTCCAGGGCTCTAGCTACGACGTCTTCCGACTTCTTAGCTTAACTATAACATAACTGACTAAGCCCATATAACGACCCCTTTTTATACCCAACCCTCCTTGAGGGGTGGGGCCCCGGGGGATCGTAACGCCGAACCAGCCCCCCCCCAGGGTGTCTGGCTCGGACGTCGCAGAGGGCATCTCCCTGTGCACACACGTAGCCCCGCCCACTGTGTTTCTTTCCCATAGGCTGCCATGCATAACGGCCCTCTCTCCAACATCCCTACATCACTCCCCCCCGCATAGCTCGCAGCCGTCCCGGCTGCAACAATTTCAACAAATGAATCTTTACCCCTTGCCTCCCCCCGTGTGTGCCCCATTTTTTTCATTTAACAGAACGAGAATTGAACAACAACACTAACAATGCCCCTAAAGGGAGAACAAACCGACGCGCCCCCCCCCCCGAATAAATACGAAATCCGTAGAGGCAAGATATGTACATTTCCCGGAACCCTCAGCGCACGCACAACACGCACACAAGACGCACACACACACACAGCCATAATACAACAACGCGCCAAGAGCGCCACACGAACGCAGCGTCCAGTAACAATAGCACACGAAAGTGTACCAGAAAACGCAAAAAAAAAAAAAAAAAAAAAATTTTCTTCTTGTTCGCGTTCCAGTGTTTTTATAAGAGTCTGCGCATTTTAGCGCGCGTCCTTGCCGCAGGCCCGTCACAAGGGCCAACCTCAGATGGCGGACCATTCGGTGGCCGCTGTCCCATCCGAGGCGAGTCCGCAATTGGAGTGGCGGGACCCTCGGCATCCCCCGTGAGGGATGTGCGCGAGCCCGTCATTCCGGGAGAACCTGGGGGCGGGGCAACCGGCAAGACGTCAGGTGAGATCAACAGAGGCGGACCCTCCGGGTCGGTCGACCCCTCACATGCTTGGCCCTGCGCGTGTGGAGCAGAGTCCCGCACCGCAACGAAGGGTTTTAGTCTAGAGGGGTGAACGAACCACCGGCGCCTCCCCCACTTGATACGAACGCACTGCGGTCGCAAAACCTCGACCACCTCGACGGGGCCCCGCCATGGCCGTACCAGTTTCGAGGAGGTCGCAAGCGGTACCTGGGGACAGTGCAGCCATGCCCTGTCCCCTGGCTTCCACTGCAGCACGTGCGCGCGCGCGAGTCTGAGGCGCTCATTCGCCTTTTGGCGCATGCGGGAATTGAGCATGGCAGCATCCCGCGCCTCAGTTAGCTTTTGAAGGTTAAATTTAACGTGCTCGTCCAATTTAATTTTACCTAGAGGCGCGGGGATCTGCAGCTGTGCCCGAACAGGTGGGTCATGTTCGCGACCATACATGAGAAAGAAGGGTGAAAATCCCGTGGCAGCATGGGGGGCCAATCGATATGCTGCCAGGACCCCTTGAATTTGCAAGTCCCAATTGGTCTGTGACTCCGAAACCAGGTGCGACAACATAGACGTGATGGTACGATGCAGACGCTCGACCATCCCGTCAGTTTGTGGGTGATAGGGAGAGGTACGAATCTTCTTTGTACCTAGGAGATCACAGACTTGTTTGAGGAGGTTCCCGGAAAAATTTTTACCCTGGTCGGTCAGCAGCCGCTCCGGAGCACCTTTGTCCATGACGTAGCCTTGGACAAAGGCGTCCACGATGGCTGCTGCCGACTGATTTGCCAGGGGCCAGGCCATAGGCCAGCGTGTGAAGTATTCGACCCCTGTTAGCAAATATCTATTGCCCCTAGGGGTGGCGGGAAACGGCCCCAGGATATCCAACGCTACGAGTTCGTTCACCCTGGAGACTGTGATGGACTGCAACGGCGGGTTCGACTCCCGAGCTGGTGGTTTGCGTTGCGCACACCGGGGGCATGCTGCCAGGAGATCCGTGACATCCCGTGTCATGCCCGGCCAAAAAAAATCCAGCTGGAGCGAGGCGAGGGTCTTTTGGGTACCCAGGTGGAGGAGGCGCTCATGAGCAGCCCACACCACCTTACCCCGTAACCCCGCAGGAACTACCAGCCGGTGACGGTGGGATTTACCGTCCCAATGCATGAGCAAGCCCGCGTGTATTTCCCAATTGTCGGCATCACCCGTCCCACACCCCCTCTCCCTGGCGCGACGACGCAGCGCGAGGAGGGAGGCGTCCTCCATCTGGAGGCGTCCCCACTCAATCACAGGCAACCCAAGCAGGGAATCCCTTCCCTGTTTCCCGATCTCATCGGGGAGCGATGTGTCAACATCGGCGGCGGCCGCCAGGACTGGAACCGTCATGTCCCCAGCTGGCTTGCAACGCCCCGACCCCAGGAGGCATGCGCATTCGGAGGTGGTTGGCATGCGCGACAGAGCGTCCGCATTTGTGTGGCGAATGCCCTTACGATAGGTGGTGTCAAAATCGAAATCCTGGAGGACCTCCAGCCATCGGGACAATTGTCCCGATGGCTGTTGAACCTTCAGGGCGTACTGCAGTGCCGCATGATCCGTACGGACAGTGAAATGCTGACCGTACAGATATGGGCGGTACTGTTGGATGAAGAAAACAATTGCCAACAGTTCTCTACGGGTGACACAATATTTTTGCTCCGCTGGAGACAACACCCGACTGCCGTACGCAACCACCCGTTCCACGCCATCAACCACCTGGGAAAGCACGCCTCCGATACCTGTGTTGCTCGCGTCGGTGTCGAGCAAAAACGGCCTCGAAAAATCGGGGTAAGTCAAAGGAGGAGCCTTCACCAATGCATCCCGAAGGGAGCAGAAAGCTACTTCCTCCTCCCGACCCCAGTGGAACCGAACCCCTTTTGATGTCAAAGCATGTAGGGGTTTGGCAATTGTAGCAAAATTAGCGACGAACCGTCGGTAATATGAAGCGAAGCCAATAAAACTCCTCACCTCCCCCACCGAGGTCGGAATTGGCCAGGAGCTGAC
The DNA here is from genome assembly GCF_015708825.2 of Lethenteron reissneri. Lineage (NCBI taxonomy): Eukaryota > Metazoa > Chordata > Hyperoartia > Petromyzontiformes > Petromyzontidae > Lethenteron > Lethenteron reissneri. The sequence continues at coordinate 1,781,759 of NC_083840.1, forward strand.
ACACTGCGTTTTGGCGGGATCGGTAGCAATACCCGAGCGCCCCACGATGTGCCCCAAATAACGCACTGACTCGCGAAACAAATAGCATTTTTGGGGCTTAAATTTCAAATTAGCAGCCCGCATCCTTTGGAAAACCGCCCGCAGCCTCTGGAGATGTTCGTCAAAGGTTCTTCCAAAAACAATTACGTCATCCAAATAAATCAGGCACGATTCCCATTGCAATCCAGCCAAAACCAATTCCATCAACCGCTGGAAGGTTGCCGGCGCTGAGTGTAAGCCCATCGGCAACCGGTTGAATTGGAACAGGCCGTGCGGTGTACGGAAAGCGGTTTTAGGCTTCGAATCATCGTCCAGAGGAAGCTGCCAGAATCCCGAAAGTAAATCTAGTGTGGAGAAGAATCGCGCTCCCGCCAAGGCGTCCAGCGATTCGTCCATCCGTGGGAGCGGGTATGCGTCGGCAACCGAAACCTTATTAAGGCGACGGAAATCTACGCAAAACCGCAACGAGCCATCCTGTTTCTTAACCAGGACAATCGGTGCTCCCCAAGGGCTGGTAGAGGGAGAGATAATGTCGGCGGCTAACATGTCATCGACAGCCGATTTGACATGGTCCTTTTCGGCGGGACTCAACCGAAAAGGATTTTGGCGAATAGGCGCGCTGTCACCCGTGTCAATATGGTGACGCAGCAGGTGAGTACAACCCAAATCGTATTTATTCCGACTGAAAACGTCGGAAAATTCCTTTAGCAGCGATCTAAGCCGTTGGCGCTCTAAATTGGACAGGTTCGTCGATCCCGCACAAAGCGCGTCGAGCCACCCTTCATCGCCGTCCGAATGCGGGTGCGTCCGAGCAGCAGTGTCAATGTGGTTCACGGCAGGTTCCTCGCAGGGCACCGGCGTCGCGTGAGCGAGCACAGTCCCTTGGGGAACCACTACTGTCTGCGACCCGACATTGAGGACCGCGATGAAGGGATCCTCGTCCCCCCTTACGATGGTCTGGGCCGGAATTAAATGAGGCCCATTAACCCCGGCCCTAGACGGCCCCAGCACAACACCCTGATCCCCAACACCCTTAGCGAAGGGCCTACGAAGTTTAAGAGGTACCAGCATTTGTGCCCCCGGCGGCACACGCACTGTTTTTACGACGAACGCCGGTACCGTCGCGAACGCCGTCCGAGTCGCTACAGGGGAAGGCAGGAACGCCATACGTCGCCCCGACGGAAGCTCAATGCATCCTTGGTCGATCAAAATACGAATTGGCATCCTGCCCAAGAAGTCCGTCCCCAGCAGGCACGGAACTGCCAGTGAGGAGGAGACAAAAATCGGCCCCGACAATTTGATGTCCCCGATAGAAATTTGCGCTCGAATCTGTCCCACGATGCCGAGAGAGCCCCCGTTAGCGGCATAGAAAGGGACATTAACCGGTAGCAAAGGACGGCTCTGCACCGGTAGAATATTGTAAATTAGTTCCGAAATAATTGTCGCCGATGCCCCTGTATCGACTATGATGCGTACCTCCACCCCATCAATGTAACCGACCACGGCCGACGATCCCGACGCCGCGGCCACCACGCGATGGGCCAACACGGACCACCGCTCGGGCTCGATTTGAGTCCCCGCAGTGATCCGCGCCGGTCCATCGCAGCGCCCCACCGGCCCCCCGTTCGTTACGGTGCGAGAGTGTGCGACAGGTGGGTGCGTTGGCCAAACATGTGAGGTGCCGCGACTCGCCGGATCATGGTGCTGGAGCTTGGGAGGAGGAAGAGGAGGGCCGGCGTCCTGTCGAGGCGTCGTCCCCCGCTGTCGAGGAGAACGGCACCCCGAGGCGACATGGCCCCGGATGCCGCAGTTGAAGCACCGCGGGAGCGCCGATGGAGACGATGGACGGTCGAAACGCCTCGGCCTGTCCCGACCCGGCCGCGCCCCCGTCGTCTGTTGCCGTCGATGGTCGACGGCATAAAGTTCTTCTGACGGAAGGGTGGCTGCAGCCACCGCACGCCCAGCCGATGCCCTGTTTGCCTTTCGCCGCTGCTGCAGAAGGTTGGCATGGAGGAGTCGCGCAGCCTGGAGGGAGGTCATTTCTGCATCCCCTTGTGCGATGACGACGATGTCGAGGTCGTCCGCCAAGAGGAGGATCTTCTCCGCGACCATTGCGTCCACGCCGTCGTCGTCCATGCGGGGAAAGGCTGTTTTTGCCAGCGCCAGAAGACTTGTCCGGAAAGCCAGAGGTGACTCTTTTTCACCCCGCCTGCGATCGTAGAACTGCTGACGGCATTCGGCTGAAGGTCCATAGACCCCGGCCAGCAGCTGTAGCGCCATTGGTAGTGTAGCCCGCTTCTCTTTTGGCGCCGACGTGAGTGCGGCGAGCGCGTCCCCATCGAGGAGCGCCGGCAGCGCGCAAAGGGCCTCCTCGTCGGACCACCGCGCCATCTCCTGATGGGCGAGGAAGCGTCGCCGGAAGCCGCCCCAGTCACCCTCCGCACCGATGAATTCCTTCAGCGGGGGCAGCCTTTGGTGAAGCGCAGCGGTCGATGTGGACTCCCGCAGGTTGCTTTCACCTCCCTTTGGCGGTGCCTCGGCGCGACTGGCCGATGGCATCGCCTGTCGCGGCAGCGATGACGCATCCTTCGGCTGCGATGACGCTGCAGCCCCGGCGACGGCGATGTCGGAGCCGATGTCTAAGCTGGCCACGCCCCGAACAGCCGCGGCGTCCATGGCGGGAAATTCAAATTGTGAAGTCGCTGAAATGGCGGGAAAGTGCTCCGGCCGCCGGTTCTCCTCGCCCTGCGGTGGACCACCAGCCCCCAACCGCGTAATGCCTTCCAGTGTGGCGGCAGCGGCATAAAGTAGCTCCGCCAGCCGTTCGTGAGCCAGTCGTAGTGCATCTGGCTGCGGCCCCTCTCCATGCTGACGTCCCGGTGAGAAGGCGCCAGGCTCCGGCTGCACCCCATCTTGTTGCTCTGTCTCGGGCTCGGCGATCTCCGCGGCCTCCTCCTCTTGTGGTACCCTGGTCCGAGCTGTATGGCGCGTTTCCATTTTTACCACTTCTGACGCCAGATGAAGTACCCGTCGAGGACGCTTGACAACGGAGTTGAGGCACACGTATATTTATTTAACAAGTTGCCAGTACAGGACAGCCCTAGAGGGGGTAGCGGCCCCCTCACCCGTATAACTCAGGGAATACCCCTAGCTATCCATAGCCTATCCCCTGAGTCCTCCACTAAGAGCTAGGGGAGGCTGTCTGGCCCGACACTGGTAATCGGGCTCGGTACCCGGAGTCCCAGAGCACTGGCTCTGGTTCACGGGACCACGCCACTGGCTCGAGCCTGATCCCGTGGGGCCCTGATAAGGGCGGCGATCAGGGGGAGTCCAGGGCTCTAGCTACGACGTCTTCCGACTTCTTAGCTTAACTATAACATAACTGACTAAGCCCATATAACGACCCCTTTTTATACCCAACCCTCCTTGAGGGGTGGGGCCCCGGGGGATCGTAACGCCGAACCAGCCCCCCCCCAGGGTGTCTGGCTCGGACGTCGCAGAGGGCATCTCCCTGTGCACACACGTAGCCCCGCCCACTGTGTTTCTTTCCCATAGGCTGCCATGCATAACGGCCCTCTCTCCAACATCCCTACAGGAGCAACCCAGGTGCCAAGGGTTGATCGACTGAGATGACTGGCAGATGCACCATCTGTGCCCCCGATGAGCCACCTGGCGCTCCGCTCGTTGTTGTGAGCGTCGCTCCTCCGCTCTCCGTTGTTGTTGGAGGGCAACTGCCTTCAACTGCCCAGTAGCGTCCTTCACGAGCCTCCTATATAGAGTCCGATCTTGACGCCGCTGGTACCGGTCATCGGCAAATCCACTCTGCTCTACATCCTCCCGTACCGCATCATCTCCATCTCTTCTCCATCCCGGGTCGTGCCAGTTAGACCCCTCGATCCGGCCAAACAGAAGCTGCTTGAGCGTGCTGTGGCTGGGCATGCGGGCTACATGAACAATCAAACTCCACTCGCTCACACTGCAAAACAGGAGGCGGAAGAAATGACCTCCAAACATTCACACTGCAGAACAGGGGACAGAACATATCACCTCCATACACTCACCCACACTCTGCAGAACTGGGGGGAGAACATTGAAAAAACTCAATGCTGAAATGCGCCTTAGTCGGGAATCAAACCCAAGCTCGCGGAGGAGAGTGGCCTCCCTGAGAATCGCGAGGAGTCGCCGCTGCGCTCCGTGAAGTCGTCACCCACACGGAGGCTGCCGCACTGATCACAGTGCTCGCTATGTGACCCCTAGTGGGGGGCGGGCGCAGCTGCACACTGGTGGGGGAGGGCGTGTGGGGAGAACCCAGCCTCCATTCCCATCGCGGGCACCTCGCGTTGACTATGAACCAACGCTCCGTTCTTGAAAGATGAATTGTCACATGCATCCTAGGGGGCCGTCCATAAATGACGTCACGCACCTGTGGGGGGAGGGTCAGACATTTGTGACGATGTGTGACGAGGGGGGGGGGGGTTGAGAAATGTGACGTCACATCAAAATGCGCAACTTCAAATAAATATAGACAACACGTTCTACTTATTTAAATAGACTTAAAAAAAATGTTTCTCCTATAACATCAGAGTGCAGCGCCACATTAAATATGCACTACATTGACCATAGTTTAAAGCGATTTGAAGCATGTTTTATTTGGGGGGGGGGCAGAGCTTTGTGACGTCATATTTGAGGGGGGGTCTGACTTTTTGTGACGGCGTGTGACGAAGGGGGGGGGGTCAAAAATCGCGTGACGTCATTTATGGACGGCCCCCTAGTTAAATTCGTAGTGTCACTGCGTGTCTCATCACGTGTCCGTGAATCGTCGACGTGAGATGGAGTGGCCCCAGGGATCGGCAACCAGAGCACCAACCAAGAAGAGGCGTTCTTGCTTCGATTCGGTAACAAAAAACATTGGCTCGGTATTTGACAACAACCCGCAACGCAACGTGGTGGTGGTTCCCTAATAAATAAATAACTGTCCATAAAGAGCCGAATGCGGGACTCGGGAGTCCCCCCACCCCCCCCCCCGGTCACTCAGTGGCCACAGTCCCCTCCTCCTCATTCCACGGGCAGCCGCCACGTGGCGTTGCTGCACCGTCTGTTGCTGCTCTTCCTTCTTCTTGTCGTCGTCGTCGTGCGGCCAGTGCCGGATTATCCTAGGAGCTAAAGTAGCTGCATATGTAGTAGCTACTACACGTGTAGTAGCTACGGGCCCCGCACTTTCAAGGGCCCCGCGCTAAACGCTTTCAAGCTGTCAATTCCGGTTCAGTGATTTTGCACTTGTTCTATTACTATAGTACTATATTGCCTTCAACTTTTATGAACGACTGGGTATTTAAGGTTAGCGATTTGTCATATTATCTGGCTATATAGCAAATGAAAAAATACAATTAATTTACGATGTAAGTAAAACATTTGTGTTTTAATATTTACGTGTTTTTAATTTATTTAGGGCCCCTTTATAACATATGCTACAGGCCCCGCACTAGCTTAATCCGGCACTGCGTACGGCTGCTGACGTAGATGATGCAATAATGTCACAGTCAGGATGTTAGCTCAGACAATCACAGCGTCAGGAGCAGCAGAGTGTATCACCATCGCTGTGATGTCTCTTTCTTCGTTTTTTGGATCGGGGCATTGCCTCGTTACACGTTGCACGGTCTGGTTCTGGATGACCACAGTCGCACTCTACTACTGGAGATTTTTAAATTATACGTTTGTGCAATGGACGCGGTTCAGCATTGACCATGAGCTTCGTGGCAGATCAAACCCCAGGGATCTTCTTCGTCGGGTCTTTCACGATGCCGTGTTAGTTTGTGAGTTCTTTTAAACTCCCTTCAACTCTCCAAGCTTCATCGGGAGGTTGAACTTGCATCGTTGAAGGTTAAGCGCATGGGGTCCAAAATGGGGCTTGCGTGGCTTCAAGCGACGACGAAGGGTGCTATTGAGGTCCTGATGAATGGGAAGCGCGCGACTGTTATCCTCCATTCGCAGGGCACTTCCCAGAGGGTTGCAGCGTTGCGGCGGATGGGTGAGGGGGGGAAGACGTGGTGATAGCACGGGCAGTCAAGGTGTTGGGGTCGACTTGAGGGTTCCAGTGATACACCATCGCATTGCAGTGTTCAGTTGGACATCAACAAGTTGAGTGTGCTGCTGCTTCATGTTGCACGAGATGGCAGCAGCAGCAGAAGCAGCAGCAATGAGCTCAGCAACGAGATTATGATGATTACGATATCAGTGTACGAGACATCTGTTAAAAAAGCGCTTGATAGGCTCATTGGATTCCTCCAGTATAAATACATGTTCTGATTCTCAGTGTCGATGTCTGCTGCTGGCCAAGAACAGAGGAAGGGCTTCAACAGAGAAGAGAGTTCGTGTGGTTTGGCGTCACGGTTGCTATGACATGTTAACTACCTCGCCTGGTATATAGGACACCGTGGGTTCGATCCCGACCCTGACACCTGCTGTATATTTAGGGTTTGCGTGTCTCTCTCCTCATGGTCGCGTGGATTTTTATCCAGTTCATCTGGGTTTTCCCTACCCATTTAGAATCAATGTCACGCGTTTAGAGTATTTGGCTGCTGTAAATTTCTACGTGATGATAAGCCACTTCGTTGAGCTATCATTTGTGGTGACCAAGTCGCTTCCGAAAAAGAGCTACATAGCTCAGTGGGCCTTACCTGGTAAAGTATAAACATAGATTCGTTTTGCTGTTCCTCTTCCTCAGTTGAAGGAACTCAGACCACACTGGGTTTACTGTGAGGTCCCTAGCTTGGGTTGCATGTCCACGATCGTGCCGTGGCCTTGTCTTTGATGTATCTCTATGCGTCTCTTTGGGTTTATGATATGGGTCTATAGTTTGGGTTGCAAGGCAGCAATCGCACTACCGTGGCTCGTGTCTTAAACGTTCCATTCATGGATGAGATGTGCTCATCACGCCTGTTGATGTTCTGATGCGGTTTGATGGTTAGGCCACCATTATGCCTGAGCAATGTCAATTGCAGGAGGTGCGATGCTTGGGTCTCGAATGAGGTGTTTGTTCTGGATATCCGCGTTGTTCCACTCTGTCCGCGTTCTTCCGCACTGGTTGAGATTCTAGGATGGTGACAGTGCGAACCCAGAATCAGAATATGTATTTATCCTGGACGACTCCGATGAGCTATGAAGTTATTTTTTCACAGATCGGGTCTTTGAGTCATCCACACAGCTGGTTACGAAAATACACGTATCCCGGAAGAGTCGGTGGCGAAGTGATATGGCTGAAGGGCTTAAACCCTATTAAACCAATCTAAACTATTAAACTAAATATTTGTTAGAATGTTAACAGATAAGGCCCACACTGAGCTATGTGGCTCTTTTTCAGAAGTGAACTGGCTATCACAATTGATAGCTCAACAAAGTGGCTTATCACGTGGAAATGTATAGCAGCCAAATACTCTAAATGGACCCGGAGAAAAAACCACGCCACCACAGGGTTAGAGACATGCAAACTCCAAATATACAGCAGGCATATTCTTAGGTTTTTTCGGTAAAGTCATGTAGGTAAAAATTTAAAATTAATAAAAGTAAAATAAAAATAAAAATCACGACGTTTCGGAGGCAACTAACCAGCGGGGTGGTGGCTTAGCGGTCGTTTACAATGCTCACTTGAAAATTAAAGAGCACTATCTACCAATGACTCCCGCCACCTTCGAGGTCCAGTCCGTATCCCTTACTACTAACAACGAGTGCTTTTCCATCATTTCCATCTAGCGCCCTCCAGATGGCAGATTCAACACCTTCTTAAATGAGTTTTCGGAATTCCTATATCTGATTCCTAACCCATCTCACAGGCTCGTGCTTACAAGTGACTTTAATTGCCCCTGGCAATACCCCAGCTTCCATCGATAGTCACATTGAGTCAACTTTGGCCTGCCATAACCTGGTCATCACAAACTCAGGCCCCACCAGAGCTTCGTCAACAAACGTTGAGAGCATGCTCGACCTGGTTCTGGAACCTGACCAGCACCGACGCATCACTGCACTGGGAGTTTTCCAAACTGGTTACTCCGACCACCACCTCATACTTTCTTCCCTCCAATTTCCCAAGCAAATCACCATCAAATTCACCTGCAACTTGCGTAATTTTAAGGGTATCGAATTTTCTGCTTTTCGTCACCTCCTTGCAAATTCGCTTTCAATGTTATCCCCATCATCGGATCCAACCGTCTGCGCTCTCCAACTAGAAGCTGACATGAGGGCGGGGCTGGACAAACTGGCTCCATTAAAATCACGAACCGCTAGGCAGTCTTCCCACGACACTCACTGGCTCTCAAGAGATGCCATCATTGCTAAGCGAACCAGGAGGCGCCTTGAAAGTATCGCATCCCGCAGTGGTTTACCTGCTGATCGACTTGCTTACAGAGTCGCCTGCAGGAAAACTAACAAACTGATCCTAGTCTCACGTTCCTCCTACATTGAGGAACGCATCAAAAAAGCAACCGGAAAGCCGCGCATTCTATGGAAAACCCTCAAAGATCTTCTACATCCTGGTAGCACCATGGTCCCTCACCTTAGCGATCCCCTTGCCTCACTGAAACTTGCCACCTCTTTTAATACTTACTTCAACAACAAGCTAATCGCCGTCGCAAACTCGTGCACGTCTACTGACACATTGCACCATTGTACCCCGCTCATGGTACCTAAAATTGTAAGCACTAACCCAGACACTCTTCTAATTACGCTAAAGCCAGTGTCTACAAAATACGTTATCTCTTTAATTGAATCACTTCATTTGAAGTAATCTCCACTCGACGTGCTCCCAGGTTCCTTGTTCAAGCAATGTGCTCCGGAACTCGCCATCATGGTCAGGAACATCGCAAATGCCTCCTTCTCTTTGGGGTGTTTTCCGTCCAACCTCAAACCAGGCCTGGTTGCTCCCTTGTTAAAGAAACCAAGTCTAGATCCGGATGACCCATCTAGTTATCGTCCCATCACTAACCTCTCGAACCTCTCTAAACTCCTTGAACGACTAGCCCTCGCCCAGCTAAAACCACACGTCACTTCCTCCGCAAACTACTGCTACTTCCAGTCAGCTTACCGTCAAAACTATTCCACAGAAACAGCACTCACTAGAGTGCTCGATGACATTTTAACGATCATTGATTCCGGCTCAACTGTTGCACTTGTAAGTCTGGACATTTCGTCAGCCTTCAACACCATCAACCATTCGCTCCTTACTTCCCTCCTGAAATCCGACTTCGGTATATGCGGCTCAGCACTCAAGTGGATAGTTTCGTACCTTTCTGACCGGCAATCTTCAGTCAGGGTGGGCATGTCCACATCGCCTGAAACAACAGCATTATGCGGGGTTCCCCAGGGCTCTGTTCTAGGTCCCCTGCTCTTCACAGCCTACACTTCCCCGATCGGCCGGCTCATTGCAAGCTTCGGTGTTAAGCATCACTCATACGCGGATGACACGATTCTATTCACCGCCATCGATTCTAGCAATGCATCTGGATTCGAGAGGCTCTCGGAATGTACCACCGCCGTGCAACAATGGTTCACTGCACACAACCTAGCCCTTAATCCGAAAAAGTCAGTGGCCATCATGTTAGGTACCAAGCAACGTCTCAATTCAGCAGCACTCCCCACACACATACACATCTTTGGTCACAGCATCAAGCTCACCGACCACTTCAGCTACCTCGGTGTCATCCTAGATTCAACTTTATCCTTCGACCGTCGTTTCATCAGCTCATGTAACTTTCACCTGAAGACTCTTAGACACATACATCCTCTAATCTCTACTGAAATTGCCAACACATTGGCATGTTGCAGAGTTGGGTCTCGCCTTGACTATTGCAACTCCGTCCTAGTCCGGACCTCCGCTGGCAACCTAAAGAAACTTCAAAGACTACAAAATAACCTAGCACGCGTCATCATTGCCCACACTCATCCCCGTCTCGACTCACTAGCTTGTCTCCGTGCTCTCAACTAACTCCCCATCGCCAGTAGGGTCACAAACAAGACCGCCTGCCTCTGCCACAATGCCTTCATATCCGCCTGCCCGCCGTACCTCTCTTCATTATTGACAACTTGCAGCTCAGCACACGGCAGATGCCTGCGCAGCGCGACTCACGATCTCCTCTTGATACCAAGATCCAGGATGGTCATGTCTATGCGCCGCTTCTCGGTGGCAGTCCCAACAGTCTGGAACGATATCACCTCAATCGCCTCTTTCAAGAGAGACTTAAAAACTCACCTCTACAATCATGCTTTTGAGCGACTCTGAGCTTGGCTCCACGCCTCTGAGTTGCGGCCACTACGTCTGCAAATTTGCGCGCGTTACAAATTGAACTATTATTATTATTATAAGCTTCCGTTTTCAGGTGGAACCGTCACAGCACGATTTCTGTATCAAGTCAGAGAAATTGTGGGGGCCGTTGGCCCCCGGGGTCCCCTCCGCCTGCATCCCCTATTTCGGTTGCGTTGCCGCACCGCCCTATTACCCGCTACGGTTTCGCCGGCATTCGAACACGACGCCCCTACTGTTACAGCCTCGCGCCGCGCTCCCACGCTGCGAGCATACGTGCGCACAGCATCATCAGACGCCATACTCCCCCTCTTTACACCGCTACGTACAGCTCTCGCACGCTGTGAGCGTGTGCCCGTCTATAGCCCTGTGCGGCACTCGCCTCCACGTCGAATAACCACGTTACCAATGCGCACCCGTATCAGACATGTAACGAACGTATGCGCACTCACGCACACAGCTCCCCGCGGCACTCACTCACCACTGAATACTCGCGTTATGATCGCGCACCTGTATCACACACGGAGTGAACACACGCAGCTCCACACGCGACACCCACTCTCGCTCCGCTCTGCGCCGCGCTCCCACGAGGCGAGCCGCTGCATACGCAGCACTACACGCGTTCACACCACTCACGAGATCACACGAGGCCACGATTCGCTATTAATGATTTATTATCTGCTACCTGGTAATTAATGTTAAATCAGTGAGTCGACGAGGCTGGCCTATTCTACTAAACCTGTACCTATTCCCTATTTATCGGTTATGACCCTACTTCACCTCCCCACTCACTGTTGGGTGCCCACGGCGGTTTGCTGCTCCCTGTGCTAACAGCGTACCTCGATGCGTCGCACGGACGTCCGGGTCACTGGATGGAGCCGCGTCTGGTCCTCTGGCGCTGGAGTAAGAGAGCGATATCCCCTTTGCGCCCCCCTATTTATCCTCCCTACATCAAAGGGATGCGGCTCTGAGTTTTTCCTTAACAATCGGCTCGCGCCCCCTAGCACGCGCACGGCGGTTCCGGGCGCTTTTGATATGCTAATCAATGTGCGGCATGCGTGGCGTAAATCCTAATTAATCCCTTACCCTCCCTAACAATGGGGCCTGCGTGCTCAAGCGTATTTATCCCAACCCTCCGTGACTATGCGCAAGAGCCCCTGCGGTCCCGCTATTCATGCTGTCCCGTCCCTCCCCTGCTTGCCCCGTCGACTCGTGGGTGGTGTGTGTGGGAGATGCGCTTCAACCGCGGTGGCCGAATGCCCCTCGCCGTGGCCATACCATCTTGAGGCCGGTCGCAGCGCCGCGGTGCAAAGTAGTGTCGGGGGAGGTCGTCCAATTCCCTGATCGCCGGAAACCGTGAGAGTTAATCCCGATAAGGGTTTCTCGGATAAAAACCGGTCGATCAGGTGACCTTCCCTTCCAGCTCAATGGGGGGGGGGGGGGGGGGAATGCGTGCGGGTGTGTTCATGTGAGGTGAGGTGAGGGGGACGAGGGGATGGCTCCGTTGCTTGGTGGTGGCGAGGTCGGGGGTGGGGCGCCTGCCGAACGGCTTCGTGGCGGCGGCATCACAAAATTCCAAGAAAACAGTCCTTGTATATATACTGGTTGAGGGTGGGAGGAGCCAAGGCAGGCACCCGGATATTATTATTGTGAGATTCGGTGCAGCTGAAGCAGGCTGCTAGGAATGAGCCTTGTTGTATAGACTGGTTGAACTGGGAGGTTCCAAGAGTTGTTGAGGTGTGGCTGATGTAAAGGTGCGGCCGCTGTAAATGGGACTGAGCCTTTGTTATGTCGAGGTGGTGCGGCTGAAACCGCTGCTAGGAATGAGTCTTTGTTATGTAGACTGGTTGAACTGGAAGGTTCCAAGAGTTGTTAAGGTGCGACTGATGTAAAGGTGCGGCAGCTGTGAATGGGACTGAGCCCTTGTTACGTAGATGAAACAGGACTTTGCTACGTTGCTGGGATTCATTCTAGATTTGCAAAATGTGTGGTAAAACTGTGTGAATAATAAGAAGAAACTATACGGTAACTGAAGAATAGTGCCTGTCAAATAAGATGCATGGATAATAACATCTTTCCAATGATTACTCAGTTTGTACCCATCATCACGGTTGAAATTATGTCTGTGTTTGTATATTTGGATGGCTTCATGTACAAACCTTTGATGGTAGCCAGGAGGTTTGCAGAGCACGTTGGTCTCGGAAAAGACAATTTCATGAGAGTTCACAGCGTTGTAGCAATGATCGGCAACGGTGGAAGAATCAGTTTTGCCGTGTTTCAGATCTGACTTGTGCTCGCGGACACGATCAGAGATATGACGTTTCGTTTCTCCAATGTAGCAATCACCACAACTGCAACTCAGTTTGTAGACTCCAGGGTATTGTAAGTCAGGAATTACATCTTTCACAGATGGAATTAGATCACGGATTTTATGTACTTTACTGAATCGGACTTGGATCTTATGTTTGTTTAGAATTTTGTTCAACCAGTCTACACAACAACCAGTCTACACAACAAAGGCTCATTCCTAGCAGCGTGCTTCAGCCGTACCGAACCTCACAATAATAATGTAGGGATGTTAGAGAGAGGGCCGTTATGTATGGCAGTCTATGGGAAAGAAACACAGTGGGCGGGGCTACGTGTGTGCACAGGGAGATGCCCTCTGCGACGTCCGAGCCAGACACCCTGGGGGGGGGCTGGTTTGGCGTTATGATCCCCCGGGGCCCCACCCCTCAAGGAGGGTTGGGTATAAAAGGGGACGTTATATGGGCTCGGGGGCAGTTATGTTATAGTTAACTAAGAAGACTGAAGACGTCTTAGATAGAGCCCTGGACTCCCCTCGTTCGATGTCCTTGTCAGGGCCGAACAGGACCGAGCCAGCGGCGTGGTCCCGAAAGCCAGAGCCGGTGCTCTTCTAAGAGCTGGTCTGGGACTCCGGGTACCGGCCCGACTTACCAGTGTCGGGCCAAGTAGCCTCCCCTAGCCCAGTAGTGGAGGACTGTGAGGCAGGCTAGGACTTAGCTAGGAAGAGTATCCTTAGCTAGTCGGGTGAGGGGGCCGATACCCCCTCCAGTGCTGTATGTCACATACGAGCTGTGTTGAATAAATATCCGTGTGCCTCCACCTCGGCGTCAAGTGTCTTCACCGGTACTTCAACTGGTGTCAGAAGTAAAACTCGAACATGGACACGCGGAAGACAGCGCGGGCCAAAGTACCGCAAGAAGAAGATACTGCCGAGATCGAAACGCCCTGGACGGCTACACAAGCCATGGTGCAGCCGGGGCCTGATGTCTCCTTACCGGGGCATCTGAGTGAAGAAGGATCACAGTCAGACGCGTTGCGGCTGGCTCACGGGAGGCTGGCGGAGCTGTTATATGCCGCTGCCGCCACGCTGGAGTCCATCACGCGGCTGGGGGCCGGTGATTCAGCACGGGGCGAGGCGGCCCAACGACCAGGGCGCCTTCCCGCCATTTCGGAGCAGCCCGAGTTTGAATCTCCCGCCATCGACGCTGCAGCTGTTCGGGGCGTGGCCAGCCTACACATCCACTCCGGCATCGCCGTCGCTGAAGCCTGCGACGTCATCACCACCGCGACAGGCGATCCCATCGGCCGCTCGTACCGACGCACAGCCGAGTGGAGGTGACATCCGCCCGCGGGAATCAACAACGACCGCTGCACTCCATCAGAGGCTGCCCCCGCTGAAAGAGTTCGTCGGCGCGGAGGGGGACTGGGCCGGTTTCCGCAGGCGATTCCTCGCCCTATCAAGAGATGGCGAGGTGGACAGACGAGGAGGCTCTCTGCGCGCTGCCGGCGCTCCTCGACAGCGACGCGCTCGCAGCCCTCACATCGGCACCTAAAGAGAGGCGGGCGACGTTACCGATGGCGCTGCAGCTGCTGGGAGGGGTCTACGGACCATCGGCGGAATGCAGACAGGAGTTCTACGACCGCAAGCGGGGTGAAAAGGAGTCGCCCCTGGCGTACCGAACGAGCCTCCTGGCGATGGCCAAGTCGGCCTTCCCCCGTATGGATGACGACGGCATCGACGCTATGGTGACGGAGAAAATACTCCTCCTGGCTGACGACCTTGACATCGCTGTCGTCGCACAGGAGGACGCGGAAATGACATCGCTCCAGGCGGCGCGGCTCCTCCACGCAAACCTCCTGTCGCTCCGGCGGAAAGCCAGCAGGGCATCGGCGGGGCGTGCGGTGGCTGCAGCCACCCTTCCGACGGAGGAACTCTACGCCGTCGACCACCGACGGCAACAGGCGACGAGTGCACGGCCGGGCCAGGACGGGTCGGGCCGTTCCGACCATTCGTCACCTCCGACGCCGCTCCCACGGTGTTTTAACTGCGGCGTCCGGGGCCACGTCGCCTCGGGGTGCCGCTCCCCTCGTCAGCGCGGGACGACACCTCACCGGGACGACGGGCCTCATCCCAAGCTCCACCATCAAAAACCGGCGAGTCGCGGCACCCCACACGTTTGGCCCACACACACACCCGTCACGCACTCAAACACCGCAACGAGAGGGGGGCCGGTATCACGCACCATCGCACCATCACGCACCACTCCGGGTACCCATATCGAACCCGGCCAGTGGTCTGTGCTGGCCGATCGTGTGGTGGCCGCATCGTCGGGGTCGTCGGCCGTTGTGGGGTATATCGATGGGGTTGAAGTGCGCATCCTGGTCGATACGGGAGCATCGGCGACTATTATTTCGGAATTAATTTATAATATTCTCCCTGTCCGGAGTCGTCCCTTGATGCCGGTTAACATACCATTCTATGCGGCTAACGGGGGCTCACTTGGCATCATCGGACAAATTCGTGCCCAAATTTGTATCGGGGAAATAAAATTGTCTGGCCCGATTTTTGTTTCTTCCTCGCTGGCGGTTCCGTGCCTGCTGGGGACGGACTTCCTGGCCAAAATGCCGATTGTAATTTTGATCGACCAGGGTTGCATAGAGCTTCCGTCGGGCAGACGCATGGCGTTTCTGCCATCACCGGTTGCGACTCGGACGGCGTTCGCGACGGTGCCGGCGTTCGTGGAGAGAACGGTACGCGTCCCTCCGGGGACGCAAATGTTGGTACCCTTGAAACTTCGGCGGCCCCTCGTTAAGGGTGCTGGGGCAGAAGGGGTACTGTTGGGACCGTCTAGGGCCGGGGTTAGTGGACCTGACTTACTTCCGGCCCAGACCATAGTGAGAGGGGATGGTGAACCCTTCATCGCGGTCCTAAATGTGGGCTCGCGGACGGTGGTGGTCCCACAGGGGACCGTGCTTGCTCACGCAACGCCGGTGCCGTGTGATGAACCCGCCGTAAATCGCGTCAACACTGTCCCTGCGTCGCGACCGCATTCGGACAGCGATGAAGGGTGGCTCGAGGCGCTTTGTGCGGGATCGACGGACCTGTCCGATTCAGAGCGTCAACAACTTAAAACACTACTGCGAGAATTTTCCGACGTTTTTAGTCGAAATAAATATGATTTGGGTTGTACTCACTTGCTGCGTCACCATATTGACACGGGTGACAGCGCGCCAATTCGCCAAAATCCGTTTCGGTTGAGTCCCGCCGAAAAGGACCATGTCAAATCGGCTGTTGATGACATGTTGGCCGCAGACATCATTTCTCCTTCCACCAGCCCTTGGGGAGCGCCGATCGTCCTGGTTAAAAAGCAGGACGGTTCGTTGCGGTTTTGCGTTGACTTCCGGCGTCTTAACAAAATTTCGGTTGCCGACGCATACCCGCTCCCTCGGATGGATGAATCGCTTGACGCCTTGGCGGGAGCGCGATTCTTTTCCACACTCGATTTACTTTCGGGATTCTGGCAGCTTCCTCTGGATGATGAGTCAAAGCCTAAAACTGCTTTTCGTACACCGCACGGCTTGTTTCAATTCAACCGGTTGCCGATGGGCTTACACTCAGCGCCGGCAACTTTCCAGCGTTTAATGGAATTGGTTTTGGCTGGACTGCAATGGGAGTCGTGCCTCATTTATTTGGATGACGTTATCGTCTTTGGTAAAACTTTTGATGAACATCTCCAGAGGTTGCGGGCGGTTTTCCTAAAGATGCGGGCTGCTAATTTGAAATTCAAGCCCCAAAAATGCCATTTGTTGCGTGATTCGGTGCGTTATTTGGGGCACATCGTGGGACGCTCAGGTATTGCTACCGATCCCGCCAAAACGCAGTGTGTCAGCTCCTGGCCGACTCCCACCTCGGTGGGAGAGGTCAGGAGTTTCATTGGGTTCGCGTCGTATTATCGACGGTTTGTTGCTGATTTTGCGACAATTGCTAAACCCCTGCACGCTTTAACATCTAAAGGGGTTCGGTTCCACTGGGGTCAAGAGGAGGAGGCTGCGTTCCGCTCCCTTCGGGACGCCCTGGTAAAAGCCCCTCCCTTGATTTACCCTGATTTTTCGAAGCCCTTTTTGCTCGACACCGATGCGAGCAACACGGGTATTGGGGGTGTGCTTTCCCAGGTGGTTGATGGCGTTGAACGGGTGGTCGCGTACGGTAGTCGGGTGTTGTCTCCTGCGGAGCAGAGATATTGTGTCACCCGTAGAGAACTGTTGGCAATTGTTTTTTTCATCCAACAGTATCGCCCATATCTGTACGGTCGGCATTTCACCGTCCGCACAGATCATGCGGCACTACAGTATGCCCTGCGAGTTCAACAACCATCGGGACAGTTGTCTCGATGGTTGGAGGTTCTCCAGGATTTTGATTTTGAGACCACCTACCGTAAGGGCGTTCGCCATACCAACGCGGACGCTCTGTCACTGCATGCCAACCACCTCGGAATGTGCATGCCTCCTGGGGTCGGGACGTTGCAGACCTTCAGGGGACGCATCGGTTCCGATTCCTGGCAGCCACCGACGACGACGAACCACTGCCTGATAATTCGATCGAACAACAGGGAAGGGATTCCCTGTTGGGGTTGCCCGTCACTGAGTGGGGGCGCCTCCAAATGGAGGATACCTCCCTCCTCGGGTGGCGTCGTCGCGTCGGGGGTGCTGGGCGGGTGAAAGGTGATTCAGGTGCATGGGAAATGGTACAGGGTCTGCTCATGCATTGGGACGGCAAATCACAGCGACATCGGCTGGTCGTCCCTTCTGAGTTGCGAGGCAAAGTGGTGTGGGCCGCGCATGAGCGCCTGTTACATCTGGGGACTCTAAAGACCCTTGCACTGATACAACTAGATTTTTTTTGGCCTGGTATGACAAAGGATGTTGGGGATCTTTTGAGTTCATGCCCGCGGTGTGCGCAACGGAAACCGCCGGCATGGGAGTCTAACCCGCCTTTACAATCAATCAAGGTGTCCAGAATAAATGAGCTTGTCGCGCTGGACATCTTGGGCCCATTTCCCGCCACCCCCAGGGGCAATAGGTATTTGCTGACAGGGGTCGAGTATTTTACGTGCTGGCCCATGGCCTGGCCCCCTTGCCAACCAGTCGGCAGCAGCCATCGTGGACGCCTTTGTTCAGGGATACGTCCTGGACAAAGGTGCTCCGGAACGGCTGCTGACCGACCAGGGTAAAAATGTTTCCAGCAAATTACTTAAACAAGTCTGTGACCTATTAGGCACAAAGAAAATTCGGACCTCCCCGTATCACCCACAGACTGACGGAATGGTCGAGCGCCTGCATCGCACCATTTCGTCAATGATGGCACAGCAGGTCTCAGATTCACAGACTGATTGGGACCTGCATATTCAGGGGGTCTTGGCGGCATACCGGATGGCACCCCATGCAGCTACGGGATTTTCCCCCTTTTACCTTATGTACGGTCGCGAACCCGACCCGCCTGTTCGCGCCCAGCTGCAGATCCCCGACCCGCAAGGAAAAACTAAATTGGCTGACCACGTCAAATTTAATCTGGCTAAATTAACAGAGGCGCGGGATGCTGCGAGGTTGAACTCGGACCTCCGTCAAAAGGCGAACGAGCGCCTCAGGCTGGGTCGGGCGCATGTAATACAGTGGAAACCGGGGGACAGGGCATGGTTGCACTGTCCCCAAGTGCCCCTGGCTACCTCCCCTAAGCTGGCGCGGCCGTGGCGGGGCCCTGTGGAAGTGGATCGAGGTCTTGCGACCACAGTGCGTGCGCATTCGATGGGGGAAGCGGCGATGGTTCGTGCACCCCTCTCGGTTGAAACCCTTCGTCGCGGTACACAAACCCACTTCACACATGCGTGGCCAGACGTGTGGGGGGTCGACCGACTCACTAGGTCCGTCTCCACCGCGCTCACCTAATGCCTTGCCGGCCGTGCCACCTCCAGGTGCATCGAGACTGACGGGCTCACGCCCGACCACCCCTTCTGGGGATACCAACAGTCACGCGGCATCAGAGGAGGTCTCACTCCGGGACGGACGATTACCACCTGACGGTCCGCCACCCGGGGTTTCCCCGTGTGAGGGGCCCGCCGCAAGGACACGCGCAAAAATGCGCAGACTGTTGTGAAACCGCAAGATGTGTATATATGTTGTGTTCATTGTGTGTTGGGTGGGGGGGTGTGCTCCCTGCCCATTGAATTTACTTACGTTGTGCTCACCTGCTGTTGTGTGTATGGTGGCTTCCATGCAAATTGTATATAGCTTGTTTCTTACGGAATTCGTATTTATTCAAGGGGGGGTGCGTCGGGTTGTTTTCTCTTCTTGCTGTTGCATTTTTTTTTGTTGTGTTCTTGTTGCCGTTCTTGTTATTGTTGAAAATTAGTGAGGCACACGCGCGGTTACGGTAAAAATTCATTTTTATTGTCATTCTGTATGTTGGCAGCCGGGACGGCTGCGAGCTATGCAGGGGGGAGTGATGTAGGGATGTTAGAGAGAGGGCCGTTATGTATGGCAGTCTATGGGAAAGAAACACAGTGGGCGGGGCTACGTGTGTGCACAGGGAGATGCCCTCTGCGACGTCCAAGCCAGACACCCTGGGGGGGGGCTGGTTTGGCGTTATGATCCCCCGGGGCCCCACCCCTCAAGGAGGGTTGGGTATAAAAGGGGACGTTATATGGGCTCGGGGGCAGTTATGTTATAGTTAACTAAGAAGACTGAAGACGTCTTAGATAGAGCCCTGGACTCCCCTCGTTCGATGTCCTTGTCAGGGCCGAACAGGACCGAGCCAGCGGCGTGGTCCCGAAAGCCAGAGCCGGTGCTCTTCTAAGAGCTGGTCTGGGACTCCGGGTACCGGCCCGACTTACCAGTGTCGGGCCAAGTAGCCTCCCCTAGCCCAGTAGTGGAGGACTGTGAGGCAGGCTAGGACTTAGCTAGGAAGAGTATCCTTAGCTAGTCGGGTGAGGGGGCCGATACCCCCTCCAGTGCTGTATGTCACATACGAGCTGTGTTGAATAAATATCCGTGTGCCTCCACCTCGGCGTCAAGTGTCTTCACCGGTACTTCAATAATATCCGGGTGCCTGCCTTGGCTCCTCCCACCCTCAATCAGTATATATACAAGGACTGTTTTCTTGGAATTTCTCTGACTTGATACAGCAATCGTGCTGTGACGGATCCACATGAAGACGGAAGCTTGTGTTTTTTATTTTATTTTTTATTTTACATTTATTAATTTTACATATTTACCTACGTGACTTTACCGATAAAATCTAAGAATATGAATCCTTGCAGTCACGAAAGCTTCAAATCTAGAATTTATACAGCAGGTGTCAGGGTCGGGATGGAGCCCATAATCTCCTGCATACCAAGTGAGGTGCTATAAATGTCACACTGATGAGCCACTTTGTGGCCAGGTCGCTTCTGAAAAATAAGTTAATACCTCAGTGGGTTTTGCCTGGAAGGATGGGGATGGTTTAGTTGTATTTGTATGTGTTTGGGTAATTTGTTTACCTTTCATAATAAAGGTTTTTGGGATAGATCGCGTTATTTATAAATGTGCTGCAACCCTCCACCACCCGACACGCCCAATCAGTAAAAAATGTGTCACGTTGACTAAAGACAAATAGTTCACTACTTTAGCCCACCGGTGTGTTGAAGAGTGAATCCACAACATTTACATTTTTTAGTACGACGTTGAGCTGGTAATTACATCTAGAATCATCGGGCAATTTGCTAGAATAGTGAAGCCCTCCATGAATTTGTAGTGTTGTAAAGGACGGACTCTAAACTTATTTATGGCACACACTGTTTATTATCTTAATACACAGTCCCTATCACACTAAGGGGTATATGGTCCCCTCACCCGTTACCCTTAGAAGGTACAGCCTCCGGACCTTGTAGGCTATCTAATCTCCCTGCTATCCCAGCGTCCTCTGGCTGGACCTAGGGGATCTCTCCCCGACCACTGGTTACTCTGAGCCCTAGCCCTGATAAGGGCTGGAGGGCTTGGTCCAGGGTCCTAGATGTCTTCGGCCGACTTGGGTCTTCGTGTAGCAGAACTCTCCCAGAGCTCTCAGCGCTCTGGCTTTAATACCTGTTCGTGGCCGGGTTGTCCAATTCCCGGCCACCCTGTGGGACCTTCTGATTGGTCCTTCCCAATCTGGCGTTTGGATCCTACCTCACCCCATTTGACCCTGACCGTTTGATTGAGCGGGAAAACCTTGTTTACGATCTGCTCTCACAGTTTGCGAACAGCGAGTAGTTAACACCACTACAAATTTATAAATAACGCGATCTAACCCAAAACCTTTATTATGAATAATATTGGTCGCGAAAGCCTACTGTACGTGTTAAATTGTTTACCTTTATTGTACTTTGCACTACTATCATGTTTTGTACTGTCTCTTACCCCCATGCCCCGTCTTGACATTTATGAAAAAGAGCTTTATTGCTCATCGAATAAACCTCCCACTTCCAACAGATCCAGTGTAGCCTACGGACACTGCTGGGGCAAATGCTGTTGTTATGCACAGGTACACACACACACACAACAAAGATCTCCCATATCGCCTTTAACGGCCAGCATAGCCGCACCATGAGGTGTTGTGGCAAAGGATCGTGTCCCTGGCTGCCTTTTTCTCTGCAGTAATGGCGATTCATTCTAGATTTGAAGTTTTCGTGACTGCAAGGATCGATATTCTTTCCCCCCCACCCTCCCCTCTCTGACTTATTTAACTGCCATAACCCTGGCATCTCTCCCACTTCGGTAAAACAATTCTTGCTGTGGTTGCTTGTGTTGCAATCGAAACGTCGTGATTGAATTTTATTATTTTATTTTATTCTTTTTTCACCTACGTGACTTTACCGAAAAAACAAAAGAATATAGTATTGGCGATGTTTAACGCAGAACATTCGGGAGATGTTAGCCGTGCGGCCAGAATTAAATCGAACTCGAGTCACCACTGGCCGCTCCACCCACGTATGAACACTTCAACACAAATCGATGAATAATAATAATTTAAAAACTTTATTACAACTTTGATAGGGCTTCTTGTTGCTGGCTGCTTCGCGTTTCTAGCAATTGTGCCCGGTGCAAAGCGATTGACAAAACAAAATCGATCCATCACAGGCAAGGTTCAATGTATTTATCAGATCAGAATCTTTTTATTTATTTATGAAATCGTATGCACTCCAAACATCACACAGTAATGAAAGGCAAAGATCCCCCCCTATAGCCCTCAACAGTCTGTTGAGGCAAGTGCTGTTAACGAGTACGGCATGACACACGAGGGCGTGGTTGGCCAACACCACGCCCGGCCGCCTTTGTTTCCCCACACCAGGTACTCATTTGAGGCTGAGTCGACCTAGGGGAGGCCCAGGACCGGTTCAGATAATCGCCAACGGTGTTGGCCGCGAGCGGGAATCGAAATCGGGTCGCCGGGTTCGTAGCGCAGCATAGCGCTGACCACGACACCACCGCTCCCCAAGCACGCACACACAGACGTCACGCACACAGTCGTCACGCACACACTCGTCACGCGCACAGTTGTCACGCACACGCACTCGTCACGCACACAGACGTCACGCACACACTCGTCATCGCGCTGTCGTCACGCACACACTCGTCACGCACACAGACGTCACGCACACAGTCGTCACGCACACACTCGTCACGCACACAGTCGTCACGCACACACACTCGTCACGCGCACAGTTGTCACGCACACACAGACGTAACACACACAGACGTAACACACACAGACGTAACACACACAGACGTCACGCACACACACTCGTCATCGCGGCGGCACAGATCTCAACGTGGCGGCCTTCGTAGGTGCTCACTGACCGCACGACCCACCTTGTGCTCAATCCACGCCTTCGCCATTTCTCTCTCTTCTCGCCCCCACCCAATTCATTCAATCACAGTCGCCATGCTCACACATCATCTACTGTCAGAATAATAATGATTATTCTCTTTATACGGATGTAGTGTAGTAGAACGACACTACTGCATTGCCTCGATATGGGGGCTGTAGGCAGGTATCACGGGGTCGTGTCGGGCCGTGACACACTCTGCGTAAACCCAACAGGACACGTGACTGGATAAAGGGGGGCCAGGGGCCCCAGGGGGGTCACGTGGTTGGGACTCGGGCCTTCACGAAGGATCGGGAAGGGGGGCGTGGCCTGGGGCGGAGCTGGCCACGCCGGAGTGGTTATAAGCGGGGTGTGGACAGACAACTGGGCTGTTCTGTGCTGTTCTGTGCTGTTCTGCTATGCTGCTTTGTCATCTCTAATACCTTAAATATAAATTGTCTTATGGTTGTTATTGTTTGACTTGCATGCCACTGGGATATTTGCTCACATCATTGATATATGGTGCTTTTTCTGGAAGACTTTGCTGTTTTTTCTTGGATTTTTTTGTTTGCGCGTAGTCACTTTAAGATGTTTCTTGTTCATGTTTTTGTTTGTTGCGGTTGCACCCGATTCAAGAGCCGAATGGCTCACAGGGCTATACCAAATACATGAAACTGAAACTCTGGGATGAAGCTCTCCGCTAGTCGACCAGGAAGCGTGGTGGGCGGTCCTGTTGCCTCCAAAGTCCAGTGTGCGCCTCAATTTAACCGACGACACGGCTATCACTCATTAACCCAATTCATTCAATCCATTCACCATCGTCATTTACTGTCATAAATTTTGCTTTCACCGAATTCACGAATCATCATCACCACAGATTCGCCCCCATTGCTTCCTCTCATCTATTTCATTCACCTCATTTCCCACCATTACATTCACACACGCGTTATTGTTGTTGTATCGTTAATTATCCGTAAAGCACGTTGATTAATGCGCTATTTAAATCCCGTTAAGATAAGATTCCAAAACGTCTGTTTGGTAAGCCAAATGTAAGTCTATCCGTAACATTCACGCACGCACCACCACCACGAGCAGCAATGCCCCAACGCAAAATCAAAGAGGACAACATACGGCGAGATTCAACTTGGGATGCCAACAACAACAGCAATTCCTGGAACAGAGTTCCCAGACCCTTTTTACGGCTCAAAATAATGATGGGCTACTGCTGTGGCTACTGTGGATGCTGATGTAGCTACTGCTGTGGCTATTGCTGTAGTTACTGCTGTAGCGACTGCTGTGGCTGCTGTAGCGACTGATGTGGTTACTGCTGTAGCGACTGCTGTAGCTACTGCTGTATCTACTACTGTGGTTACTGCTGTAGCTACTGCTTGTATCTACTACTGTGTCTGCTGCTGCTACTGCTGTATCTACTACTGTGGATGCTGCTGCTTCTGCTCATCGATGACGGCGGTCCTCACGATCTGCATGGGGCCGGGCTGCTTCATGTGGAGTTTGATCTCTCGCGCCATCTGACACGAGATGCAGCAGAAGCAGAAGATGTGCACCGCGCAGTCTTCGCATATGGAGCCCTGGAACACAAAATTCATAAACAAACATAAAATTAAACGGAGACAAAGATCCCCAGTTATGGCCTTAGGGGCCGTCCATAAATAACGTCACGCACCTAGCGGGGGGGGGGGGGGGAGTCAGACATTTGTGACGATGTGTGACGAGGGGGGGGGGTGAGAAATGTGACGTCACATCAAAATGCGCAACTTTAAATAAATATAGACAACACGTTCTACTTAATTAAATATACTTTTTTATAAATGTTTTCTCCAAAAACATCAGAGTGCAGCGCCACATTAAATACGCAATACAATGACAATAGTTTATAGCGATTTGAAGCATGTTTTATTTTGGGGGGGGGGGGCAGAGCTTTGTGACGTCATTTTTTAGAGGGGGTCTGACTTTTTGTGACGCCGTGTGACGAAGGGGGGGGGGGGGTAAAAAATCGTCCAAAATCGCGTGACGTCATTTATGGACGGCCCCTTAATAGCGGAGCAACGAAGGGGTGGGTGGATACCACCACGCCTGGCCGCCTTTGTCTCCCCAGTGCTGATGTGTACGCACTGCGCGTGACGTGGAGCAATCATCAGTGTGTGCGGCTGATTCGATTCGTGAGAAGTACTTTTGAGTTAAATTTTTTTTGTCAATGCGGAGGCAAGAGGGGTGACGCCCCGCTTATCTCTTTCGTTGCATTTTATATCCTCCACAGCAATGATTCCGTCCAATGATTACGACAACAACTAAACAATGGTTGCGCGTGAAGTCCTTCTTTTCTACATTTCCTGGCCGCTGGTTCCCGACGGACGTTTAGTAGAACCCCTCTTAACGACCACCCTTGTTAAGGACTAATCGCTTAACGACGGGTCTTCATAGAGCCCAATGTGTAGTGTACAGTGTAGTGTGTCTATTGTGTGTGTCTCTTTCTGTATGTCTCTGTCTTGTCTCTCTCTGCTTGTGTGTTTGTCTGTGTGTCTCCGTGTCTGTGTTCTGTCTCTCTCTCAAATTTAGTTCTACCTGATTACGACTGCTTGTGTTGCAATCGAAACGTCGTGCTCTATTATTGCATTTATTTTATTTCTACGTGACTTTACCGAAAGAACCAAAGAGCAATTCCTGCAGTCACAAACGCTTCAAATCAAGTTTATAGTAGTGTAGTATATAGTGGAGCGCCGCTGCATATGACGAATAATTTAGCGACAGGCGCAGGACGCAGCTCGCTCTCGTCGAGAGCGAAAGGGGGGAGGAGGCGACTCAGGGTCGCGAGGAGGAGGAACCACACACGAGCATGAAGGCAATAGCAGCAGCCACCAACTATTACTCCAAGCTCTGCGGCCCTCTACATATCACGGTGTTATTGGCAAATTAATGAGTGCTTATGTGTGGGAGGAAACCGGACAACCTGGAAAAATACCCTCGCGTGCCAGGGGGGCAGAGATTAAAAAAAAGATTCTATCCACATACATACGGAACACGTGGAGTTGGAACTCCACGTGTTCCAATGTGGACATTGTTGCTGTACATTGATGTAATGTGAGGGTATATCCAGGTGGTTGATTGATCACACCTCGTTATGATAATTGGCTCTACCGGTCCAGGCCCATAACCAATGGGGAGAGGTCTAGGGGCGTGGCCGTGACGTAATGGGAAGGTGACACCTGGAAGGAGATGATTTGATCTGCTGGCTTTAGCCACAGCCAATGGGGGGACGAGTTAGGGGCGTGGTCCTGGGATCGTAGGATGGAATCTGGAAGATTCCAGGGAGGTTACCCAGGACTGGTTGAAAGGTACCACGTGACCCAGGTATTAAAAGGGGTTGAGACGGGCTACACGTGGTCAGATCTGGAACGGAGGGTGAGGCCACGCAGAAGCGGGGGTCCAGGGCCTTCCACGTGGCAGCAAGAGTCTCTCTCTCTCTCCCTCCCTCTCACGCTATCGGTCAACAGCGTGAAGGAGTAAGACAGTAGTAGAGTTCATATGAAGAGAGCTGTAAACGAAAGAGAAATAAAGAACCTGATTCTAGAAGTTGCTTCCACGACCTTTATTACACATTGTTGCTCCTGGAAAATGCCAGGGCATGGCTCCTGCTCGACGCCCATAGACTGACGTTGTTTCCCAAACACCTGTGAGCTTGCGACTCATCACACCCTCGCATCGACGGTGGCCCGGAGCATAGGACACGTGCAATAATCCAGTTGGGGAGTCCTCTTGTAGCACCTTATCCTAGCACACGCAGGCTATGGCTGCTGCTCCAGATCCACGAAAAGAAGATACATACTTTCCCAACACTTGTGCGATCCATCAAAAACCTCGCATCGACAGTGGCTGGATCACAGGACACGTGCAATAAGCCAGTGGCAGTGCCCCCATCGACAAGAGCTCACCGCTGAGCTGGCGTCTCCTCACCTGGATGTGGTAGCGCTCACGTATGGCGGTTCTCAGCGCCACGGAGCTGCCAGGCAGGATGGGCAAACAGATGCACTCGCCAAAGTCCTTGGCCATCAGGCAGTGGAGGCAGAGCATGCAGAAGGTGCCGCAGAGACCTGGGCACGCAGCAATGGCATCGTCACAGCAGAGTCCATACCAACGCTCGTTAATTGGCCCGACAGTAGAGTCCTTCCTCTTAGCGACGGTAATTGGTTCCATGAAACCGGTCGTTAAGTGAATTGGTCATTAAGCGAGTCAAGAAAATGCACCTTAAAGGCTTAATTCGTTCCGATAGCATCGAGAGTTACCCTTTTTCACCCAAAAAACGTACTTCATGATATTTAAACAATGGATATTAATACATAAAGACACTAACAACAAAATAAACGCATCATATTGAAAGAAACGTGGTTAATCAATGCATTATTTAATATTTACCGTACCTACAACAGCCCGTCGTTAACAGGGGAATGGTCAATAAGCGAACACATTGGGCACTATGGAGGCACTACACTATACACTACTATACACTACGCTATACACTACTATACACTACGCTATACACTACACATTAGGCTCTATGGAGGCACTACACTTTACACTACTATACACTACGCTATACACTACAGATTAGCCTCTATGGAGGTCCATCTTAAGCGATTAGTCGTTAACAGGGGTACTCGTTAAGAGGGGTTCTACTCTACACTACTAAACACTACTTTACTGTATACAACACTACTATACACTACTATATAATACACTATACACGATAATACTATACACTACAATACACTACACTATGTACTATATTACTATATACTACTATACACTACACTATACACGATAATACTATACACTACAATACACTACACTATGTACTATATTACTATATACTACTATACACTACACTATACACGACACATTGGGCTCTATGGAGGCCCGTTGTTCATCGATTAGTCCTTAACAGGGGTGGTCGTTAAGAGGGGTTCTACTCTATACTACGATACACCACACTACTATACACTACACTATACATTACACTACTAAACACTACACTATACATTACACTACTAAACACTACACTACTATACACTACACTATACATTACACTACTATACACTACACTATACATTACACTATATACTACACTACTATGAACTACACTATACATTACACTACTATACACTACACTATACACTACACTATACACTACACTACTATATACTACACTACTATGAACTACACTATACATTACACTACTATACACTACACTATACACTACACTATACACTACACTATACACTACTACGCTATACACTACACTATACGCTACACTATACACTACACTACTATACACTACACTATACATTACACTATACACTACACTATACATTACACTATACACTACACTACTATACGCTACACTATACATTACACTACTATACACTACACTATACATTACAATACTATACACTATACTATACATTACACTACTATATACTACACTATACATTACACTATACACTACACTACTATACACTACACTACTAAACACTACACTATACACTCCATTGCTATACACTACACTACTATACACTACACTACTAAACACTACACTATACACTCCACTGCTATACACTACACTACTATGCACTACACGATACACGACATGACTATATACTACACTACTATACACTACACTGTTATTCACTACACGACTATACACTACACTATACACTACTAAACACTACACTATACATTTCAATACTATTCACTACTATATACTACACTACTATACACTACACTACTATACACCACATTGTACACTACACTATACACTACATGACTATACACTACACTACTATACACTACTCATTAGGCTCTATCGAGGCCCGTTGTTAAACGATTAGTCGTTAACAAGGGTGCTCGTTGAGAGGAGTTCTACTATAACGTCACACGATTTTGGACGATTTTCCGACCCCACCCCACCCTCTTCATAGGGCGTTACAAAAAATCATACCCCCCCGCAAATATGACGTCACTAAGCTCTGCACCCCCACCCAAATAAAACATGCTTCAAACCGCTTTAAACTATTTTCATTGTAGTGCGTATTTAATGTGGCGCTGCACTCTGATGTTGTATATTTATTTAAGTAGAACGTGTTGTCTATATTTATTTAAAGTTGCGCATTTTAATGTGACGTCACATTTCTCAACCCCCCCCCCCTCGTCACACATCGTTACAAATGTCTGACCTCCCCCCCCCCAAATGCGTGACGTCATTTATGGACGGCCCCTGATGAGGGCCCTGCAAAGAATGGGTCATTGTTTGGTGGTGCCCAAGGGCGTAACTATGGGGGAGGGGGTGTGATGTGGCAGCGTTATGAGACGCATCAGAGCCCAGTCAGTTACAAGGGGCCCCCCGAATCAACAGATAAACATGTTAAGAACAATTATTACATTTTTATGTCCAATTAAAATACCCTGCGGTTTACCATGGGCCAAGCCCGATGATTAAACTACCCTGGCTATCATCAGCATCAAGTTGCGCGATCCACCCCTTTTGAGGAAATCCTAGATCGATGGGGCCGGCATGAAAGCAAAGACGCACGATAACTCCTGGACGGGTTACCACGCGTCCTGAACGGAGATCCCAATTCCTGGACTTTATGGCTGCAAACTCATGGCAAGTGGCAAGCCAACAATGGTTGAGAAACCCGATGAGGATGATGACGACGACGATAATGAGGATTGTTATTGTGATGATCGACGGAGTTGATTCCTAGGCGGGATGTGCACTTGCCTACTTCCGATCAGGAGCCAAGTGCTCTGAACCACCCGTAGTAGAATGTAGCTCTCCCCAAAGTAAAGCCACTGCAACTTTCGCGTTACACGCAACTTTGCTACTTTCTTCCAATGTTGCGTGACTGGTCCACCTTTAAACTCCACAGCTTAATTGATTTCCGACTAACCCCGTAACTGGCAACCTTTGTCGAGGCTCAAACCTTACAAAGACCTGGCAAGATAAGATTACATGACAGGTGATCCGTTCTTTGACGCAAACTGAATGATAACACCCTCCCCCCAATATAAAGATAGCAATACTGGACATTAGAGCATGTTAATCGTTTACAGGCTTCACCACTAGCAGCAGGTATTCCGTTCGTGAGCATGCAGCAACGAAGACAATACATGTCTGGAGAAGGCGGCATGCCCACAGCCGCAAAACAGCTCACTTGGCTGTTTATGATCATCACAATGACGCCAGAGATTATTAGACCAAGGCCAAGTCGTCCTCGTGCTCACGCCTGGTTTGTCTGATGAGCTGAAACAACTTTGTATTTATCCATAAGAGTTTTTTTATGCATAATATAAATAATAAGAGTGTTTTCCTCCGTAATATAATTATGTATTTATGTTACCAGGTAAGGCCCCACTGAGCTGCTATGTAGCTCTTTTTCAGAAGCGACACTGACCATCACAAATGATAGCGTAACAAAGTGGCTTACGGATTATCTGTGAAATGTATTCAAGCCAAATACTCTAAACGCGTGATGTTGATTCTAAATTTTTGAGGGAAAAACCCGAAGGAACCGAAGAAAAATCCACGAGACCACGGGGAGAGAGGCACGCAAACTCCAAATATACACTCTTTGGTTCTTTCGGTAAAGTCACGTATAAAGATAAAATAATTAAATAAATACTAGCATACGACGTTTCGATTGCAACACAAGCAATCCTCATCAGGTATAAATGAAACAGAAACACAAATCTAGTATACTTAAAAATGGAATGTAATACAACAGAGAGTCGGATAACATAACAGTCAACACCCTACCTGGTTGATTACGTTCTTCCTGAGAATGCTAAATTTGAGAGAGAGATAAAACACAGAACCAGAAACTTATAGACAGACATATAAGCAGACAGATATCACAGAGATACATAGAGAGAGAACAAACATAGGCACACAGAGAAAGCCACGCCTCTGTGTCGAGGCCTTAAATAGAGAGAGGGGGCAGGGGCGGAGAGAGAGGGAGGGGTCAGAGAAATTAGCATGTCAATGAGTAGCACGACGAGTGGTACGGTGCGAAAGCTTGAAAATTAGGAGACAAGGAGAGAGACACACTAAATTAAATAACCTAGCAAAATATCGAAATGTAATGTAATGCAACACAGAGAGTCGGTCAATACACAATTAACGCATAGCCTGGTTGATTACGTTTTTCAAAGATTGCTAAGCTAGAATTTAAGTGTGAAATTCTAAAGAGAGACAAGACACAAACACGAGGAACAGACAAAGGCAGAGAGGGAGAGGGACAACAGCCGATACACACAGAGAGAGCAGAACATAAGAACGACAAAACGAGTAGAGACAGAGAAAGTACACTAAATCAAATAAATCGAGCAAAATTTCGAAATGTAATGCAATGCAACACAGAGGGTCGGTCAACACATAATTAACGCATAGCCTGGTTGATTACGTTCTTCCAAAAATTGCTAAATTAGAAGTTAAGTGTGACATTTAAAAGACACAAACACGAAGATCGATACATAAGCAGAGAGAGACAACAAAAACCCCAGAGAGAGAGAGAGAAAAAGACAAACTTTAAACTTCCCCGTAGAAGTAGTTCAATCTTAATTTGGAGCTTTCGTGACTGCAGGAATTACTCTTTGGTTCTTTCGGTAAAGTCACGTATAAAGATAAAATAATAAATTAAATACTAGCATACGACGTTTCGATTGCAACACAAGCAATCATCATCAGGTATAAATGAAACAGAAACACAAATCTAGTATACTTAGAAATGGAATGTAATACAACAGAGAGTTGGATAACATAACAGTCAACACCAAATATACAGCAAACTGTGGCTTCTGGCGTTTGCACCATCTGTGCCCGGGCTGGTAGAGCAACGACGATAAAAGCACCACGCGAGGTCGCGAGTCTTTGTGTAATAACAGCCATAGAGGGTTCACGTGGGGATTGGCTTGCCGGTCCTGCTTTGTAGCCAATAAGGGTTGAGACAGGGAGCATGGCCCCTGCGTGATCACGGCGTGTTAGCTGGGGGGATTGGCCTGGCCATTCGGGGCCCCAGCTAATGGGGAGCCGGATCAGAGGCGTGGTCCCGGGATTGACAGGGAATCATCGAGAACGGTCATTGCTGTCTATGGAGGATTGGCTGGGGGTACCACGTGACGAAGAGATTAAGGGAGAGGGAGGGAGAACGATCGGGAGCAGACTGGGGAACGACAAGAGCAAGAGCCACGCGCGTACGGGGGCTCTGGGTGCCACGTGCGCGGTGGGGACTTGGTGTGAAGTCTGCCCGCTCTCTGTTGTCTGCCAGCAATGGAGAGTGTGTTAGTAAAGTGTATTGTGGAAGTGGAAATAAAAAGGACCGATTCCGAAGCCGTCTCAGAAGGTTTATTACACTGGTGTCAGAAGTGCTTCTGCGACTGTTTGGACGATCGTCAAGATGTCCAAGCACCCCAGAAAAAAGAACCTGCCCGTGCCTCTATCGGAGGAAGAGGTCGAGACGGATGAAGATGAGCTGTTGGGAGCTACAGCCCCTATTCCGCCTGCTGATAATACTCTCCTCAACGCCTCTCAGCGTCGACCGGGGGAAGATGCGACCACCGCAGGAACAAAAGACGAATGGCGGCTGATGGCGGAGCAGATTGAGTCATTACGTGCCATTCTGCTAAGCCTGGTGACCGCGGTGGCGTCCTCACCACCCGTGGGTCGCCAGATCGCCGATCAGCTGGACTCCGCGGGAAGGGGTCCTGCAAAGGAATCTGCGTCCGCCATTGCTCCTGCCACGCGGGAGGACGCCGTCGTTTTGGGTGGGGTGGCTGCGCCGGAGCCGTCGGCCGCCATTTTGGGCGCGCCTACCGCCACGCGGCCAGAGATGGCGGAATTTTATGACCCACCGACGTAAGCCACCAGAAAATTTATGTCGCGTCGCCGAGCATCGGAGGAATCGCCGTTGGCTTATCGGGGGGCGTTGATGGCGCTGGCCATGGCTGCCTACCCCGACGCGATGGCCGACCATTTGGATCCTCTCATCCTTTCCCGTATGCTGGAGTTGGCTCAGGAACTCAACATTTCGCTACCAGTGTGCGGCCACGAACCGCTTACATCGCGATGGGTGGCGCGCTGCCTGGACGCTAAGTTTAATATTAAGCGTTGGGACCAGATGGCGGCGTGGACGGGGAAACCCGAAATCGACGGGCCGCCTTTGGGGTGGTCTCCACGACTGGTGGTCCACTGCTCCGACGACTCGGGCGACGACGACATGCTGGCTGCTGCTGTTCCGCATAGGATTCCGGGACGGCGGCTGCGCGACCAGCGTGGCGACTACACGGGCCGTCCACGCGCAAGGGCCGGGTCGTCCGACCGCCGGCCGACATCGGCCGAGTGCTTCAAGTGCGGCAGACGGGGCCATTTCGCCCGTGACTGCCGCTGCCGACCTCTGCTGTCGCCTCTTCCGCCAAGGGGACCTCCATCTCCTCCACCTGCTGCAGAGCTGCAACAACCTCGGGCGAGTCGGCACAAATCGGACACCCGGCAGGTCTTGTCACATCACTCATCCACTCGCACTCATTCTTACACTCCTAAGGATAATTTTACTTCTCCTGCTCCATTTACGCGCTCTGCTACACATCGACGGCGTTGACGTCCATATCTTGGTGGACACGGGCGCGTCTGCTACCATCATTTCAGATGTTATTTTCTATTTGTTGTCCATTCCTACGTCGCGGATACGCAGGGTTAATGATGCGTGTGTTGCCGCAAATGGGGGAAGCATGGGTATCTGTGGTCAGGTAGATGTGAGCATCGCTATCGGAAATATTACCGCCGCAGGACCTGTGTTAATCTCTCGCTCGCTAGCTATTCCATGCTTACTCGGTACTGATTTCCTGCGCCGGATGCCGCTGAGAATACGGGTCGACCAGGACTGTTTGGAAATGCCGGGGGGTCGTAGAATGGCGTTCCTGCCTTCCCTGCTGGCCAACGCGCCTACAGGTAACGCAGTTACTGCCGTAGTTGCTGCTACGGTGGAGGTTCCGTCGGGAGCGCAAATGCTAATTCCGATGCGTTATCGAAAACCCCTTCGAATGGGAAGGGATGCGAAGGGCGTGCTGTTATCCACATCGAATTCGGTATCTAAATCTTTTTCTTTGGCGGCGGCACAAACGATCGTGCGACCAGGTCAGGCACCTTTCATACAGGTGTTAAATGGGGGACCTGACCGCGTTGTTGTTCCGGAGGGATCGGTGCTGGCTCACGCCACTACCGATTTCGCCTCTTGTGACAAAACGCCGCGCGCTCGGATTCCCGCGGGTGGGCCTCCGCACGATCGTTCACAAGAATGCTGGATTGCAGATTTATGCGGAGAGAATTCTTCCTTGTCGAATGAACAAAGGAACGCTCTGCGTTCACTATTGCTATGGTACGCTGATGTTTTCAGCAGAAATGATTTGGACCTCGGCCGCACGTCGCTTTTGTCGCACCATATTGACACCGGTGCGGCACCTCCCATCTGTATGCACCTTCATCGCATGAGCCCGGCGGAAAGGGAACACGTGCGCGGAGCAGTAGATGAATTGCTGGCGGCGGATATTATTTCGCCGTCCAACAGCCCTTGGGGCGCGCCCGTCGTTCTGGTTAAGAAAAAAGATGGTGGTACGAGGTTTTGCGTTGATTTCCGCCGGTTGAACAAAATTTCGGTGGCAGATGCGTACCCCTTACCGAGGATGGATGATTCATTGGATGCTTTATCGGGTGCTAAATTCTTTTCCACCCTTGACCTGTCCTCGGGCTTCTGGCAGCTTCCCCTCGATGATGAGTCGAAGGCCAAAACGGCATTCCGCACGCCGCAAGGTCTCTTTGAATTTAATCGGTTGCCTATGATCTTGAATGCGGCGCCGGCGACGTTTCAGCGGCTCATGCAATATTCCTTGAAATTGGATCAACCATCAGGCCAATTGGCTCGGTGGTTGGAATCGTTACAGGAATTTTCCATCGATATTACATACCGAAAGGGGGCCCGTCACGCGAACGCTGGCGCGCTCTCAAGACTGCCGTCCCTTCCTCCGTGCACTTGCCTGACGGGCACGCACCGCTGTGCGGCACCGCCCACCTCGCCCTGTCCGGTTATGGGGGCGATAGCGAATGAGGACGATATTTGTGGAATAAAGAGCTTCATAACTCATCGGATTCCTCCTGCAGAAAAAATATCCTGATTCTAATTCTGATTAAGACAAATATGGCCAAATGAATTTCTCTCCTGAGCATCCCCAGCCTCAAACACCCTCTTCTTTTCTTTACACGCGGGCTTCCCTTTTGTCTCTTCGTAACCCACAGCAAATAATAAAAAATAATCATAGAGTAGAGCATCGATTATTAGGCAGCTTTGGGGGGGAGGTGGCGCCGGATTTTCAAAAACGCCAGATAATCGCTACATCATTAACATTAAAAACAGCTTATTTTTACATATTCTTGGGTGTTTTGTATCGCTTATTTCTTTTTTTAATTTGTTTACCATGTGAAATTTGGATAAATAAAGAAACAAATCGACAAAATAAATATCCTCCTTTGAAAAATAACTATATTTACTGTACCAGACTTAAATTCCAATCTCGAAGCAGCATGGGGTGATATATATACGTGCAGTATTTTCATCGTTTAAGTTGTATGTATAGTGTATAATGTACTCTATATCATATTTAACACTGAATTCAAGCGTAGCCTCTTTCTTCGTCACGCACGTGGTGCTGCCCATCGCTGGACTCGGTCACAGCCGTTCCGCGGTTTCATCGGATTGGCGCCAGGGACCACTGAATAATTTTGGAAGCAGCAGCCAGATGATCGCGCGGTGCCGGATAATCGATTATCTTACCTAATATTTATATAGCGCCTTCATCCAAGGAATGTTACAAGGGTTATGAGTAGTATAATGAGGGTAGCTAAAATGATGTGGTGAATAGGGATGGGGTTTGGGGAGGGAGATTAGTGGGTACCGGAGTTACGGAGGTGCCTCGGGATGGTTGGAAGGATGGGCCAGGGAGCAGAGGTGGTGGTCTTGAGGGAGGAGCGGAAATTAGAGAGGGAGGGTGCTTCTCGCTTAATGTGGAGGGGAAGTTTGTTTCAGTGCAAGGGAGAAGTAGGAAAAAGGAGCGGAAACGGTGATTGTGCACAAGGAGAGGGGGGAACGGTGAGGAGTGGGAGAGATTGAGATCGGAGTGGGCGAGGCAGGGGGGGACATTAAGCGAGACGAAGAAAGCGTAGTACGGTGGGACAAGGCCATGAAGTTCAAGACTGGAGGACAATTTCTACAATTCTGGGAATTGCCTGACGATGCTGGCTGCCACCATCGGCGTTGCATCAAACTCTCCGATTGTTTAAATGCGCGTCAGATAAACTCTCCAACACGCCCACCGCTCGATCGGTGGTCTTGAAGTGGTCACAAAACCTGGACCTTTGCTCACGTGACAAACTTTATTAATTGGCTGTGTCGGGTAGAGGAGCGTGTGACGACACACATTTTTTTTCACGTGTCAAATGTAAACGAGGGTATCTTTCAAGTGACTGAGATTATCTAGGTGTTAATACAATCCACTCTCAATTATTATAATAATCACTAATTTGAATAAGAATCCAATTTTAGTTAATTTTGTATACCAAGAAAGCTTCATCGAGTCTCAATGCTTTTTCCAGGAGGGTCCTGCAACACATCGAGACGTTTGTTGGCTTAATTCCACTGATGGAAGTGTAGGGGTTATTACGGGAGAAACGGCGGACAACAAACACAGGGCTGTCGGCACTCACATACACGGGTGGTCACACCGACGTCAGTTATTGCCCACGCCCCCAGCCCTCGGAGGCGATCCCTATAAAAGGTGGAACCCAAAGAGCTCGAGTTCAGTTCGACACGAAGCTGACCAGTGAAGATCCAAGACTCGGAGATTAGGCCCTGGGACTCCCCGGTCTCGCCGTCCTTATAAGGGCCGAGCCGGGTAAGCCAGTGGCGCGGCCCAAGAGCTTCCAGACCGCTGCCCTTATCAGGGCGAGGCTGGTTAGCTGGTGCCGAGATCTGTGCTTGCCAGGGCCAGATCAGTCAGCCTCCCGTAGCCCAGTAGAGGAGGACTGGGGGGACAGGGCAGAGGGCTTAGTACTAGGGTGGGTTTCCCATAGTACGGGTGAAGGGGCCGATACCCCTTCAACTATTGTACCTGTCCCG
Source organism: Lethenteron reissneri (assembly GCF_015708825.2). NCBI lineage: Eukaryota > Metazoa > Chordata > Hyperoartia > Petromyzontiformes > Petromyzontidae > Lethenteron > Lethenteron reissneri. The sequence continues at coordinate 1,818,508 of NC_083840.1, forward strand.
AAGTTAATAAACAGAGTGTGCCTCAACTTCGACATCGTCTCCTCCTCTACTTACTACATCTGGTGTTGGAAGTGGTCCAAGCATGGATACGAGACGGAAGACTCGTGCCCAAGACCCAGGAGAGGATGACGACGAGGGAGGGGCAGTCCAAGACATCACCGCCGACGTACCTGCACAGCTGCTGCCGGCTCCGACATCGGCGGGGTCGTCGGAGAGGGCCGGGACGTTGACTGACGAGTTGGCGTTGGCTCACTCGCGGCTGGCGGAGCTCTTGTATGCAGCGGCCGCTATGCTGGAACAAATAACTCGCCTGGGGCCGGGAGGAGCGACGCGGCGGGAAGATGGACAACGCCCGCCAGAAACTCCTGCCTTTACAACAGCGGGGCGACTCGAAATTCCCGCCACGAAGACAGTAGGGGCGGAGGGAGGAGTCCCAGCTCGTCACGCGGGGGACGGTGCCCAGCCAGCAGCCGCCACGTCATCGGCGGAGGCGGGTCGCGGTGGCGGCCTATCAGGGGTTGCCACGTCACCACCAGCGGACGCCAGCACCGACCAAGCCCCGACCAACACGTCACTGACGGCGCGACACCCATTAGAGTCCGCCATTACTCATACAGTACGGGGACGCGCTACGGATGCTGCAAGAGGATCGGAGACGGAGCCGACATTCCAGCAACGCCTGCCGGCCCTGCAGGTATTTGTTGCAAGCGACGGCGATTGGGGGGGGTTCCAGCGCCGGTTCTTGGCCCACCAAGAGATGGCGGGCTGGTCGGACAACGAGGCGCTGTGTGCTCTCCCGGCGTTACTGGACGGCGACGCCCTGGGCACCCTCACTGCTGCACCCAAGTCGGCACGCTCCACCATTCAGTCGGCGCTGCAGCTGCTGGCCACCGTTTATGGGCCACCCTCCGATTGTCACCAGCTCTTCTACGAACGGCAGAAGGGTGACAAGGAATCGCCACTCGCTTATCGCACGGCCCTGCTGTCATTGGCGAAAGACGCTTTCCCGCGTATGGATGAAGAGGGGATCGATGCGATGGTGGCCGAGAAAATTTTGCTGCTGGCTGACGATTTGGACTTCACCATCTTAGCGCAGGACGATGCGGATATGTCATCACTGCGGGCTGCAAGGCACATTCACGCCAATCTCATCTCCCAGCGGAGGAAGGCGAACAAAGCAGCTGCACGACACACCGTGGCGGCGACCTCTTCCGGAATGGAGGGAGCCTTCGCTGCGGATCGTTCTGCAGGATGGCGATCTGCCGAGCGACCGGCTCGGGACGTTCCAAGCCACCGAGACCAGCCCAAGTCCTCTGGAACGCTCGTCGTCTGCTATAATTGTGGCCTCCGGGGTCACGTGGCGTCCGGATGCCGGGCTCCTCGACAGCGCGGTGCGAGACCTGGAGCTGCGGACGGCCCTCCTCACAAGCCTTCGCAACATCCTCGGGCAAGTCATGGCACCCCACATGTTCGGCCTGCACACACACCCACTTTCCTCTCACAAGGTCCGACACACGATTCTCGGGGTTTGGGTGCTGGTGCGTCGGGTCGCGGCATGTTGGGGAGGGCGCTCCAACCGGGCCAATGGTCCGAGTTGGCTCACCGAGTTGTGGCTGCATCGGCGGGGTCGTCCGTTGTCGCGGGGCATATTGACGGGGTGGAGGTACGGCTATTGGTCGATACGGGAGCTTCGGCAACTATCATTTCGGATTTGATTTATAATATTCTGCCCGTTCAGAGTCGCCCGTTGCTCCCTGTCGATATACCGTTTTACGCTGCGAATGGGGGCTCGTTGGGTATTATCGGTCAAATTCGAGCGCAAATTTCGATAGGGGACATTAAACTATCTGGCCCGGTGTTCGTCTCCTCCTCGCTGGCTATTCCGTGCCTGTTGGGGACAGACTTTTTGGCCAAATTGCCCATCAAAATTCTGATTGACCAGCAATGCATCGAGCTTCCATCGGGCCGACGTATGACGTTCCTACCTGCCACCCCTGCCTTGCGTGTTGCCTGTGCTACGGTACAGGCGCTTGTTGCTCGGACGGTGCGTGTACCCCCGGGGGCACAGATGTTGGTACCCCTGCGCTTGCGTCGACCGTTCGATAAAGGGGTCCCTGACCGGGGCGTTATGTTGGGACCATCTAGAGCCGGGGTGAGTGGGCCAGATCTGGTGACGGCCCAGACTATTGTTAAAGGGGATGGGGACCCGTTTATCGCGGTCCTCAATGTCGGGACACGGACGGCAGTGGTTTCGCAAGGTACCGTGTTCGCACATGCGGTTCCGGTACCTGCGGAAACGCCGATCATTGGCCAGGTGGCCACCGATTCTCAAACGCGATTAGCCTCAGACGCTGACGAGGGTTGGCTGGATGCGTTGTGTGCTGAGTCACCTGACCTGTCCGACGCACAACGTGCTAAATTACGCGCCTTATTGCGAGAATTTTCCGACGTCTTCAGTAAACATAAATACGATATCGGATGTACCAAATTGCTACGCCACCATATTGACACCGGTGACAACGCTCCTATCCGCCAAAATCCTTTTCGGTTAAGTCCCGCCGAAAAGGATCATGTCAAATCGGCTGTAGATGACATATTGAAATCGGACATCATTTCTCCCACGACCAGCCCTTGGGGTGCACCCATAGTGTTGGTTAAAAAGCACGACGGGTCCCTAAGGTTCTGCGTTGATTTCCGGCGATTAAATAAGATCTCGGTGGCCGATGCTTATCCGCTTCCTCGAATGGACGAATCGCTGGATGCCCTCGCGGGATCGCGATTCTTTTCCACTTTGGATTTGCTCTCAGGATTTTGGCAACTTCCCTTGGACGACGAATCTAGGCCCAAAACAGCTTTCCGAACGCCGCACGGCCTCTTCCAATTCAATCGCTTACCCATGGGATTACACTCTGCTCCCGCGACGTTCCAGCGCCTGATGGAATTGGTCCTCGCTGGCTTGCAATGGGAGGTGTGTTTGATTTACCTGGATGACGTTATCGTATTCAGTAAGACGTTCGAGGAACACCTTGATAGGCTTCGGGCCGTCTTTCTCAAGATGCGCGCGGCTAATTTGAAATTCAAGCCACAAAAGTGCCATTTGCTGCGCGAATCTGTTAAATATTTGGGTCACATCGTCGGCCGGTCAGGCATCTCAACCGATCCCGCCAAAACGCGTTGTGTCAGCTCCTGGCCTACTCCCACCTCGGTGGGGGAGGTTAGAAGCTTCATCGGCTTTGCTTCATATTACCGCCGGTTTGTTGCGGACTTTGCTTCCATCGCAAAGCCACTACATGCCTTGACGTCAAAAGGGGTCAAATTTCATTGGGGGCCGGTGGAGAACGCCGCTTTTGTCTCTCTTCGGGATGCCCTGGTGGGGGCCCCGCCGTTAAGCTACCCCGATTTTTCCATGCCGTTCGTGCTCGACACGGACGCAAGCAATACCGGGATTGGAGGCGTGCTGTCACAAATTGTGGGTGGCGTGGAGCGCGTTGTGGCTTATGGTAGTAGAGTACTGTCCCCGGCCGAGCAGCGGTACTGCGTCACCCGCCGCGAACTGTTGGCTATCGTGTTCTTTATCCAACAGTACCGGCCATATCTGTACGGCCGGCATTTCACCGTCCGTACAGATCATGCGGCGTTGCAGTATGCCCTACGAATTAACCAGCCATCGGGGCAGTTGTCCCGATGGCTCGAAATCATGCAGGATTTCGATTTTGAGACAACTTACTGGAAGGGGATTCGCCACACCAATGCCGATGCCCTATCACGCCTGCCGATCGCCCCGGATTGCACTTGTTTCTTGGGTTCGGGCCGTTGCAAATCGGCAAGTGACGGCCAGGATCGGGTTCTTGCGGCCGCAGTTGATACTCCTTCGGACGCTGGTCCTATTTCGGGGGGTGGGAGTGATTCCCTACTTGGCTTGTCGAGTGCTGAGTGGGGTCGCCTCCAAATGGAGGATGCGACCCTCCTGGCGCTACGACGTCGCGCGGAAGGATCAGGTCAAGGGAAGTCGGGCGTTGACTCATGGGGGTGGTGCCAGGGCTTACTCATGCATTGGGACGGGACGATCCGCCGTCACAGGCTGGTGGTGCCTTCCACGTTGAGGGGTAGGGCTGTATGGGCTGCTCATGAACGGCTCCTGCACCTGGGTACCCTCAAAACACTTGCCATGCTCCAGCTTAATTACTTTTGGCCGGGCATGGCAAGAGACGTGGACGATCTGCTGCGGTCCTGTTCCCAGTGTGCACAACGGAAGCCGCCGGCGAAGGGAGCCAGTCTACCGCTCCAGTCCATTTCGGTCACCCGGGTTAACGAGCTGGTCGCCCTTGATATTTTGGGACCGTTTCCTTCCACGCCGAGGGGTAATAAGTACCTGCTGGTTGGCGTGGAATATTTCACGCGATGGCCTATGGCTTGGCCCCTCGCCAACCAGTCCGCAGCGGCCGTTGCGGAGGCTTTTGTTCAGGGCTACGTCCTCGACAAGGGCGCTCCGGAACGGTTGTTGACCGATCAGGGAAAGAATTTCACTAGTACCCTTTTACACGAGGTATGTGGCCTTCTGGGTACAAAGAAAATTCGTACCTCGCCTTACCATCCACAAACGGATGGGATGGTGGAACACTTGCATAGGACTCTTACGTCCATGCTATCCCACCAGGTATCTGAGTCCCAAAACGATTGGGATCTACGGATCGGGGGAGTCCTGGCGGCATACAGGATGGCTCCTCACGCGGCGACCGGTTTCTCGCCATTTTTTTTGATGTATGGTCGGGAGGTTGACCCGCCTGTCGCGACTCAGCTGACGATTGCCGCGCCTCAAGTCGAAAATCGCCGACCATGTTAAATTTAACATCCTTCGCTTGGCGGAGGCACGGCAGGCGGCCATGCAAAACTCTGACTCTCGCCAGAAACAAAACGAGAGATTGCGGTCGCGCCGGACTCACACGCACGAATGGCACCCGGGCGACCGAGCATGGTTGCACTGCCCCCAGGTGCCATTGGCCACCTCGGCTAAGTTGTTGCGACCATGGAGGGGCCCCGTTGAAATTGTGCAGGTTGTGCGGCCTCAATGTGTGCGCATTAAGTGGGGGAAGCGTCGGTGGTTTGTGCACCCTTCACGGTTAAAGCCATTTTTTGCTCCGCACGCTTCCTCCCACGTAAATGGCCGAACATGTGGGGAGTCCTCTGACTCCGGGGGGGCGGGATCGACGCCAGCCTCTGATCCGCTAATGACTGTCCCGTCTTCAGGAGCCCCAGGACTGAAGCCCTCTTGGCTGCCAGCCTCCCCCGTGGGGGTCGGCGCTGGCACGTCCGGGAAACCGGACGACCAGGCACCTGCTGATGCGACACCTGCCACCGACTCTACCAAGCCGGCCCCTTGTGACGGGCCCGCTGCACGGACTCGCGCCAAAACGCGCAATCTCCTTACTGAATGTCGAGGGTAAAATCTTCTTTAGGATCATTGCCCAGAGGATGGCCGAGTACCTGCAAAGGAATGCGTACGTCGATACATCTGTACAGAAGGCAGGAATATCAGGGTTCTCTGGCTGCTTGGAACATTCCAGCATGATCTGGCACCAGATCCAAATGGCCAAGGTGGAGAAAAGGGACCTCCATGTAGTCTTCCTCGACCTCGCCAATGCATTTGGCTCTGTGCCCCATGAACTCCTGTGGTCTGCCTTCAGATTTTTCCACATACCGGACACCATCACAACCCTGGTGAAGTCGTACTTTCAGGATCTGCAGTTCTGCTTCACCACCTCAGAGTTCACCACCTCATGGCAATGCCTGAATGTAGGTATAATGGCGGGATGTACCATTTCTCCATTGGCATTCATAATGGCAATGGAGGTTATCATCAGATCCTCAAAATGGGTTGCTGGTGGACAGCGAGTCGACTCTGGTTTTCGCCTCCCTCCACTCAGAGCCTACATGGACGACATTACAACATTGACCACCACTGTCCCATGCACCAGGAGACTGCTCAGAAAACTCGAGGAGAACATCAGCTGGGCCCGTATGAAGATTAAACCATCCAAGTCACGCAGCATCTCGATTGTGAAGGGAGTACTCTGTGACCTGAAATTCTTCATCGGAGATGACCAAATCCCAACAGTGTCTGAGCAGCCGGTAAAAAGCCTTGGAAGGTGGTATGATGCAAGCCTGAAGGACAAAGACCAGGTGCAACAGCTGCGCAAAGACATCAGTAGTAGCCTACAGTCCATCGACAACACCCAGCTACCTGGAAAGTTAAAGGCCTGGTGTCTGCAGTTTGGTCTCCTACCCCGGGTGTTGTGGCCCCTAGCAGTGTATGAGGTTCCAATCTCAACAGTGGAGAAGATGGAAAGAGGAGCCACGAGCTACTTAAAGAAGTGGCTCGGAGTTCCACGATGCCTTACCACCATAGGCCTCTATGGAGATGGTGTCCTCAAGCTGCCCCTCACCAGTCTAACCGAGGAATTCAAGTGTGCAAAAACCAGGCTCCAGATGACACTGAATGAATCTCGAGACCCAGTGGTGAGCAACAACGCGCCGACCTTAGCAACTGGGCGCAAATGGAGGCCAGGAAAAGCAGTCCAGGAGGCAACAGCAGCCCTCAGACATGCTGACATTGTGGGTCATGTTCAGCAAGGGAGAGGAGGCCTTGGGCTAACTAGCCATGCTGCTTGGAGTAAGGCCACTGCACCAGAGCGGCGGAAGATGGTAGTGCAGGAAGTACGCCATCAGGAGGAGGCTGCAAGGTGGGCCAAGGCAGTCTCTCTTGCCAAACAAGGACAGTGGACTCGATGGGACAGTGTGGAGAAGAGGAAGATCAGCTGGAAGGATCTGTGGGCCATGGAAGCGAGGCGGTTGAGCTTTTCCATCAGAGCAACATATGACATCCTTCCAACACCAGTTAATCTTCACCAATGGTATGGTGAAGATCCGGACTGTGCCCTCTGTTCCATGCCAGCCAACCTCAGGCACATTCTTACAGGGTGTAAAACAAGCCTCACCCAAGGACGCTACACTTGGCGTCACAACCAAGTCCTAAAAAACCTTGCGTCCGCCCTGGAGGACAAGCGAGCTGCCACCAACTCCCTACCACCCCCAGCAGCATCACACCCCTTACGGACGACCTTTGTCCGCGAAGGGGCTAAACCACCGAAGAGCGGCTCTACACCAATAGAGCGAGACCAGCTGCGCTTGGCCCGCGACTGGAAAATGCTAGCTGACATTGGCCGGCAACTTGTGTTTCCTCCGGAGATCGCAACCACCACCCTAAGACCTGACATGGTGCTCTGGTCCCGTTCGCTCAAGAAGGTCTTCATCATTGAGCTCACAGTACCCTGGGAGGACTCAGTAGATGAGGCTTATGAGCGAAAACATCTGCGCTATGCCGATCTAGCTGCCGAAGCACGGCATCATGGCTGGAACACAGAAGTCCGACCAGTGGAGGTGGGCTGCAGAGGTTTTGTGGCAACATCTACAACCAGACTGCTTAGAGACCTGGGAATTAAGGGCCAGAGCCAGCGTTCGGCAATCAAAGCTGTATCGGAGGCGGCAGAAGGCAGCAGTCAGTGGCTCTGGATGAAGAGGAAAGACCCCAGCTGGGCCCCAAAGTGAGAGGGCCAGGAGGTATGCAGTCAACAATGCTTGACTCAGGGAGGAGGACGCCCCTGCCATGCATAGTCCCATGGGATGTTGGCTACCAACAACAAGGCAACTCCTATGACTAATTGGGAATGGGACGCAAGCGTAGGATTGATCACCCTGTCGCTGGCCGCCTTTGGGGAGGGTGTATAGTATGAAAGGCCGAAACACCCTAGGACCCAAAGGTTCACTACTGACGATGCGCTCCCCAAATTTCACCAGGCTCACTGTTCATGAACTCTTGGAAGTGCTTGCACAAAGGATAATAACATCTCATCCTGTGTTCTTTGGAATCTGAATATCTGGACTTGTCCAGTGACTGCTGAGAAAGATCAGCTGACAACAGGGGAAAGTCCTTGTGGCGGCACGGAGAGACGGCTGACAGGAGGGAATAGACCCCACTGGGACAGTCATGGGTTAGCTTCCCATTTCTGTAGTTTCCCATGCTTCGCAGTATGTTGGAAACACCCGCTCTAGCTACAGAAAGTCAACATACGAGAATACCCCTAGAGTCTGCGAGAGCGGGGGCGGAAGATGACTCATCGACTGACAACATGGTAACGACTGGACCGGAAACGACTACGAGTAATGAGAGCACAGCACAAGAGAACACCACAGCAACTGTCACAAGTTCCGCTGCAAAAGTAGGCCACAAACAGATGCAGGTATGTGTCTGTGGTTGGAGGAAAGTTACATCACACCATGGGTTGAGGATCCACCAGGGGAAGAAGGGGTGTTTGGGTAAAGAGAGACAGAGGCCTCGCATTGATTACTTTCTGCGAAAGCGATCAAATCAGTCGAATGAAGCACAGCAACTGGACGCAAACCATAGTTTGCAGTGCATCAGTACCACTGTCATGGAGGACGTAAACTCAAGCACCGAAGTAACAACTGAGGTGGAACCAACAACAGGAGTGGAACTCACCCAGCCTCCGAGACCTGCAATCGAGAGGAGACTACCAGGGCACAGACCGTATGTGAAGTGGCCTGGCGCCAGTGACAAGAAGTTGTGGGAAACAGTGAATACTGACCTTACCTTGACCCTCGAGAAACTTCGAGGCACTGTGGAGAAGAAGTTGGAGAGGATGGGGGACATCATCTATGAGTACGGGGCAGAAAGCTTTGGAGTGCAAGAGGCAAAAGGCGGGAGAAAGGTTCCAACCCCACCAGTTTCCAGGAGGCAACAAGAAATCAAGTGCCTCGTTCAAGAAAGGAGACAGCTTAAGAAACAGTGGAAGAAAGCCTCGGAAGTGGAAAAGGAGGGCATAGAGGCACTTCAGGCTGACATCAAAACCCGGTTGGCATCCCTCCGTAGAGCAGAGAACCTACGGAAGCGCAGAAGGAAGAAAGAACAAACTAGAACTCGATTCTATAAAGATCCCTTCAAGTTCCTTAAAAGTCTCTTCACGAAGGAAAAAAGTGGAGTTCTAAAAACAACAAAGAAAGACCTAGAAGAGCACCTGAGAACAACAAACTTTGACTCAAAGCGACATGAACATCTGGCCATCCCATCAGATATCCCACCCATTGAACCCCCGGAACATCATATTGAGACCAGCCCTCCGACATGGAAAGAGGTGGAAAACACAGTTCGAAGGGCAAGAACAGCATCAGCCCCGGGGCCAAATGGAGTCCCGTACAAAGTGTATAAGAACGCACCAGACGTCCTGAGGTTCCTCTGGAGGCTTATGAGAACAGCTTGGCAAAAGAAGATAATACCCAAAGTGTGGCGTAGGGCATGCGGGGTCCTGATCCCTAAGGAGAAGGATGCAGTGAACATCAGCCAATTCCGCCCAATCTCCTTACTGAATGTCGAGGGTAAAATCTTCTTTAGGATCATTGCCCAGAGGATGGCCGAGTACCTGCAAAGGAATGCGTACGTCGATACATCTGTACAGAAGGCAGGAATATCAGGGTTCTCTGGCTGCTTGGAACATTCCAGCATGATCTGGCACCAGATCCAAATGGCCAAGGTGGAGAAAAGGGACCTCCATGTAGTCTTCCTCGACCTCGCCAATGCATTTGGCTCTGTGCCCCATGAACTCCTGTGGTCTGCCTTCAGATTTTTCCACATACCGGACACCATCACAACCCTGGTGAAGTCGTACTTTCAGGATCTGCAGTTCTGCTTCACCACCTCAGAGTTCACCACCTCATGGCAATGCCTGAATGTAGGTATAATGGCGGGATGTACCATTTCTCCATTGGCATTCATAATGGCAATGGAGGTTATCATCAGATCCTCAAAATGGGTTGCTGGTGGACAGCGAGTCGACTCTGGTTTTCGCCTCCCTCCACTCAGAGCCTACATGGACGACATTACAACATTGACCACCACTGTCCCATGCACCAGGAGACTGCTCAGAAAACTCGAGGAGAACATCAGCTGGGCCCGTATGAAGATTAAACCATCCAAGTCACGCAGCATCTCGATTGTGAAGGGAGTACTCTGTGACCTGAAATTCTTCATCGGAGATGACCAAATCCCAACAGTGTCTGAGCAGCCGGTAAAAAGCCTTGGAAGGTGGTATGATGCAAGCCTGAAGGACAAAGACCAGGTGCAACAGCTGCGCAAAGACATCAGTAGTAGCCTACAGTCCATCGACAACACCCAGCTACCTGGAAAGTTAAAGGCCTGGTGTCTGCAGTTTGGTCTCCTACCCCGGGTGTTGTGGCCCCTAGCAGTGTATGAGGTTCCAATCTCAACAGTGGAGAAGATGGAAAGAGGAGCCACGAGCTACTTAAAGAAGTGGCTCGGAGTTCCACGATGCCTTACCACCATAGGCCTCTATGGAGATGGTGTCCTCAAGCTGCCCCTCACCAGTCTAACCGAGGAATTCAAGTGTGCAAAAACCAGGCTCCAGATGACACTGAATGAATCTCGAGACCCAGTGGTGAGCAACAACGCGCCGACCTTGGCAACTGGGCGCAAATGGAGGCCAGGAAAAGCAGTCCAGGAGGCAACAGCAGCCCTCAGACATGCTGACATTGTGGGTCATGTTCAGCAAGGGAGAGGAGGCCTTGGGCTAACTAGCCATGCTGCTTGGAGTAAGGCCACTGCACCAGAGCGGCGGAAGATGGTAGTGCAGGAAGTACGCCATCAGGAGGAGGCTGCAAGGTGGGCCAAGGCAGTCTCTCTTGCCAAACAAGGACAGTGGACTCGATGGGACAGTGTGGAGAAGAGGAAGATCAGCTGGAAGGATCTGTGGGCCATGGAAGCGAGGCGGTTGAGCTTTTCCATCAGAGCAACATATGACATCCTTCCAACACCAGTTAATCTTCACCAATGGTATGGTGAAGATCCGGACTGTGCCCTCTGTTCCATGCCAGCCAACCTCAGGCACATTCTTACAGGGTGTAAAACAAGCCTCACCCAAGGACGCTACACTTGGCGTCACAACCAAGTCCTAAAAAACCTTGCGTCCGCCCTGGAGGACAAGCGAGCTGCCACCAACTCCCTACCACCCCCAGCAGCATCACACCCCTTACGGACGACCTTTGTCCGCGAAGGGGCTAAACCACCGAAGAGCGGCTCTACACCAATAGAGCGAGACCAGCTGCGCTTGGCCCGCGACTGGAAAATGCTAGCTGACATTGGCCGGCAACTTGTGTTTCCTCCGGAGATCGCAACCACCACCCTAAGACCTGACATGGTGCTCTGGTCCCGTTCGCTCAAGAAGGTCTTCATCATTGAGCTCACAGTACCCTGGGAGGACTCAGTAGATGAGGCTTATGAGCGAAAACATCTGCGCTATGCCGATCTAGCTGCCGAAGCACGGCATCATGGCTGGAACACAGAAGTCCGACCAGTGGAGGTGGGCTGCAGAGGTTTTGTGGCAACATCTACAACCAGACTGCTTAGAGACCTGGGAATTAAGGGCCAGAGCCAGCGTTCGGCAATCAAAGCTGTATCGGAGGCGGCAGAAGGCAGCAGTCAGTGGCTCTGGATGAAGAGGAAAGACCCCAGCTGGGCCCCAAAGTGAGAGGGCCAGGAGGTATGCAGTCAACAATGCTTGACTCAGGGAGGAGGACGCCCCTGCCATGCATAGTCCCATGGGATGTTGGCTACCAACAACAAGGCAACTCCTATGACTAATTGGGAATGGGACGCAAGCGTAGGATTGATCACCCTGTCGCTGGCCGCCTTTGGGGAGGGTGTATAGTATGAAAGGCCGAAACACCCTAGGACCCAAAGGTTCACTACTGACGATGCGCTCCCCAAATTTCACCAGGCTCACTGTTCATGAACTCTTGGAAGTGCTTGCACAAAGGATAATAACATCTCATCCTGTGTTCTTTGGAATCGGAATCAGGGCGAGGCTGGTTAGCTGGTGCCGAGATCTGTGCTTGCCAGGGCCAGATCAGTCAGCCTCCCGTAGCCCAGTAGAGGAGGACTGGGGGGACAGGGCAGAGGGCTTAGTACTAGGGTGGGTTTCCCATAGTACGGGTGAAGGGGCCGATACCCCTTCAACTATTGTACCTGTCCCGAAGTTAATAAACAGAGTGTGCCTCAACTTCGACATCGTCTCCTCCTCTACTTACTACAGAAGTTTGGCTTCAGCACTGCGGAGGCAGCGGGGTTGGTGGATCAAACCCAGATGTTGCACAACTCCCTTCCCGTAGCTCACCAGAGGAGCGCAGTATGTCTATAATAATGTCTACTATACAGCAGGCTCTCGATGATCCACGTGCACTTTAGCCGATTTGCGGATTGCGCACCTGAGACTTTAACATAAATTCATGACTCATGCATTTTCCCTTAAGCCTAAATTAATAGTCTAAAAACAATTATACATCGTTATTCATGGAAATATGTATTACAAGTCACGTGCTTAAACCGAACTCAACTTTCTCGTCATAGAGATCCGCAGAAAATGTATATTTTTGGATTATCTGCGATTTTGAATTATCCGCGGCCGTCCTCCCAGTCATTCGTGCGAATCATCGAGAGACTCCTCTATGTTGAATTTCTTTCGCACCGTACATATCCAACTGTGCCAATCCGAGGTGCAGGGGAAGGACAACAGACTAAACACGTGCACTCCACAACCTGCCCTGTCTGTGTGGATCTTCTCAGGGTACTCCAATATCTTCCCACGTGTAAACACTTAAATTGTCTGGAAAACATCTTAACATAGATAGGGGACCGCAGAGTTTGGGACATTGTTGGTAGCCACGGCTCACCACTGCGTGGCTGAGTTGTTGAGTGAATCTTCTGCTGCGCATTACAAATGTACGGTAGGCTATTACTGGTAGGAACCTCCTGGTTACACCAGCCCACAGGGGATTATTGTGCCCGTCGTGCAGATAGGGGCTGGGTGGGGAGCGAGGGGCTGGGTGGGGAGGGGAGGGTGAGGAGGGGCTGGGTGGGGAGGCGATGGGTGGGGAGGGTGGGGAGGGCCTGGGTGGGGAGGGTGGGGCTGAGTGGAAGGTGGGAGTGATGGGGCTGGGTGGGGAGGGGCTGGTCACCCCGTGGTGCCCTTATAAAACTCAACGTTTAACCTTACGCCGGCTTGTGCCCGCCCTCACAGTCGGGCATAGTTGCGGAATACACCCCGCCGCCGTTGACCCTGGCAATTGACCGAGCAACCCAAAGTTCCTACCAGCTCCCTCCGCAGGAATGTGTTCTTAATTGTATTTTCAATTGTATTATTAATTGTATTATTAATTGTATTTTCCTCTAAATTATTTTGGTGGGGGAAAACCGGCTTATCAATCGATGAATGCCCTAATATTTATTTGCCCCGTGAGTGAAGGTCGGGGAAAAAAAGGGTGCGACTGTGTGCGAGACGACTTACTTGCGTGAGAGGTAGGTAATGTATTGATATCAATTGGCCCAGTGACACGAGCAGTGACGACTGGCACGGAACACGAGGGGGTACTTTATTGCTGCTGTTGCCTGAAAACATGGGATTAGAATGTGACTCGAAGCGCTTTGTGTGTTTTTGTGTGCGTTTCAGGGCATGTTTGTTAGGTCGATTCACCCTCCTCATATGACTACCTGGTGCCTGTGTGTAAACATCGCCCCCCCCCCTATCAAACCTTACATGCATGGTGCTTACCATCCCCTCGTGTACCGTGCCGGCTTTCATGGTTTCTACTCGCTAACAACACTTGCCCCAACAGTCTTTAGAGGCGATACGAGGGCAGCGTCGTCTATGTGTGTGTGTATGGGCAGCGGTGGCGTAAGCGCTGCGCTACGAACCCGAGGTTTGATATCCCGCTCACGGCCAATAAACAGTGTCAGGGAAAATTTGAAGCGGTTCTGGACCGTCCCTATAATGACGACGGCCTTAAAATCCTTCGTACCTGGTACGTACGCTGTGTAAACATCGGCATGGTAGAGAGACATCGGGTGACCAGGCGTGGTGTTGCCACCCCCCCCCCCCCTTATTATGCGGCGAGATGTTAAGGGCGCAACGGTGGCTCAGAGATGTTGACTACCTCGCCTGGTCTACAGGAGGTCGTGGTAGATGTTGACTACCTCGCCTGGTCTACAGGAGGTCGTGGTAGATGTTGACTACCTCGCTTGGTCTACAGGAGGTCGTGATAGATGTTGACTACCTCGCCTGGTATACAGGAGGTCGTGGTAGATGTTGACTACCTCGCCTGGTCTACAGGAGGTCGTCAGTTCGATCCCGACCCTGACGATGCCTGCTGCTGCTGTATATTTGGCGTTTGTGTCTCTCCCCCCCGTGGTCATGTGGATTTTTCTACGGGTTCTCAGATTTTCCCCTCCACATTTAGAATCAACATCACGCGTTTAGAGCTTTTGGCTGGTCTATATTTCCACGCTATAAGCCACTTCTTTGTGCTTTAATTTGTGATGACCAGATCGCTTCTGAAAAAGAGCTATCGAGCTCAGTGGGCCTTTCCTAGTCAAAAAAAGAAGTTAATTGTTTAGTATGCTGTGCCGGCCTTCATAGGTTTTGCTCGTAAACAATAATTGCGCACAACAACAACAGCATCCTGTTAGAGGCTTACAGGTGGCGGAGGGGGCGATATTTGTATTGTGTTGCTTGTGGGCCTGGAGCGGTGGGTTTCAGTCAGCTCGCCACTACCGAAGTTCTTTTCCATGGTTCAAGTTTGGTGGGGATAAGGAGCCAGTAGAAGAAGGGACATTGCTACATTGATGGCCTTTGAGAGGGGTGGGGGGCACAGCTCACGGCTTGCTTCCCTTAGGGGGAGAGCCCCCCCCCCATCATACCTTCCCTGCCTGTACCACCCCACCACCCGTGCCCCCCCCCCCCCCACCGTGCACCCCCACCTTCCACCTCACTCTCGGCCAGTGCTTACAAACATTCATGTCGCTACAGCAGTCGCATATGCCGGTAGACCACTGCATCTTCTGCACCGCGTGGGTCTTTTGCAGCTCGGACTGCTGCTGGATCACGGGGTACTGCACCTGGAATTCCATAGCGAAAACCTACACACAGACACTACATAGAGACACCACACACAGACACCACACACAGACACCACACACAGACACCACACACACAACACAAAGATCCATGGCCCTCGGTGATTCAACTTACAAGATGGTCCGGATGTCTTGTGACTTCCTTCAATGAATTTAACCCTACATTTTTTTCTTTTACCTTTTTGCATATTCATATATGTTTTAAATGAAACCTTACTTTAAAAAAATATTCTTAGATAATACTGGTAGGAACCTCATGGTTACACCAGCCCACAGGGGATTATTCTGTCCGTCCATCTGTCGTACAGGGAGGGGCTGGGTGGGGAGGGTGGGGCTGGGTGGGGAGGGGAGGGTGGGGCGGGTGGGGAGGGGCTGGGTGGGGAGGGTGGGGCTGGGTGGGGGGTGGGAGGGGTGGGGCTGGGTGGGGAGGGGCTGGTCACCCCGTGGTGCCCTTATAAAACTCAAAGTTTAACCTACTCACGCTGGCTTGTGCCCGCCCTCACAGTCGGAAATATTTGCGGAATACACCACGCCGCCGTTGACCCTGGCCATTGACCGAGCAACCCAACGTTCCTACCAGCTCCCTCCGCAGGAATGTGTTTAAATGGGGAGGGGGGTCGAAAGACAATCGGAACCACCGTGTACATTGACTATCTGTCCGCATGGTCAAGTACTGCTTAGCGAGCACCTATTAAGGTGGACAGCCATCAGTTATATTTGCACCATGCCTGACCTAGAGGGAAGGCTCAGAGGAGTGGTTCGAATATCCTTGGGCATCAATATAGATTTGAAGCTTTCGTGACTGCAGGAATCCATACTCTTGGTTCTTTCGGGAAAGTCACGTAGTTATAAAATAAAAGAAATCCCGACGTTTCGGACGCTTGTGTTGCGCCCGAAACGTCGTGATTTATTTAATTTTATACCTACGTGACTTTACCGAATGAACCAAAGAGTATCCTTGGGCTTATTCGGTGGCTGTGATTTCACACTTTGCATCTCATGTGATGCAAACGTAAGAATATATTTTACTTTTCGATTTAAAGCTTTCGTGACTGCAGGGATTCATCTTCTTGGTTCTTTCGGTAAAGTCACGTAGAAGGGAAGTAATAAAATAATTAAAAAAAAACATAATAAAATAATTCTCACGACGTTTCGGCCACAACGAAGGCAGCCGTACTCAGGTGGAGAACAGGTCCGTCAAGTAGACAGAGTCTGAATGGCACGCTCCAGGCTTGGAGCGACTATTTATGCTGCTGGGATGGAGGGGCGAAGAGGATCTTGACAAAATAATTTGCATGTCAAGAGGAATTTAGCATATTTATGGGAAATGCAGATATGCGATTAGCACTACTTGTGAAATGCGTAGGAGGTTTGGCGAGGGGTTTAAAGTCATTATGCTGCTATTCCTGCATGCATATACACACATGCATAGAACGAAAACAGGTTATATATGTACTTGTTCTGGCACTAAAATAAGAGACAGATGTTATTTTCATGCTCTACTCTCAATCTTGGAGTTAGAGCACTAATATGCTTTTACGTAATGATATGCCAAGATAATATGGATTGTGAGCATTTAAAGGATATTCTGGCGAAAAAATTGCGGTTATAGGAGCGCAGATTAAAAAAATTGAGGAATTTTTTAGTTCGAGCATATCTCTTCTGCAAATCAGTTCAACATTTATATTCCTAGATTTGAAGCTTTCGTGACTGCAAGGATTCATATTCTTAGGTTCTTTCGGTAAAGTCACGTAGTAAAAAAATAACATTCATATGTTACACAGAAAATCCCGTGGAGCCAGTTACCCAGCTAGTTTCGATGGCAAAGACCCGCAGCAGCCACTAACAATCGAGTTATTGTTGGGGTGGAGATGTGCCCAGCTAGCAGTCATCCAGGAAATTCGACTCGTGGATCGTTTCTCCACAGTAGAGGAGACCCTTGGATATCGGGGGGGGGGGGGGGGGGGTTACGTCCTTGGAAAGTGCCACGATAGGCAAACCCGCGATATTCAATGCCTTACCCTAAATAACGACGTTAGGTACACGGCATCCAACAATAGGCAACATCACAATTTAAATAAGTACCGTGATGCGTGCCAAATAAACGAAAAAATACATCATTTAAGTAAACATGAAAAAAAACCGTTACAAAAAAATATTCCCAGAAAATAAATAGTCGTTTAAGTATTCAATACTTTACTGATGATGATCCAAAGCGGGGTGTGTTTTTTGTCCATGAGTGGGAAGCAGTCGTGCTAAGGTTAGCGCTACGCTGCGTTACGAAACCGGCGACCGAACTCGACTACCGCTCACGGCCAACACCAGTGACGATTATCTGAACCGGTCTGGGTCCTCCCCTAGGTTAAATCAGCCTCAAATAAGAACCTGGTTCTATGTGAAGTATGGGAATTGACGGCAGGAACTTCTTGACGGGAACACACTTTTTATTAAATCTTTACGTGTCAAAATACAACGTGTAGTCTCCTTTCTTCCGACTTCACACTCCACTACTCTCGTGTAAACTCTAGGCCTCTGGCTACACACGATACCCTTCACTCGTGTAGACCCTACGCCTCTGGCTACACAATACACTCGACTCGTGTAGACCCTATGTCCCTGGCTACACAATACACTCGACTCGTGTAGACCCTACGCCTCTGGCTACACAATACACTCGACTCGTGTAGACCCTATGTCCCTGGCTACACACACTGCATTCGGCTCGTGTAGACCTTATGCCTATGGCTACACACACTACACTCGCCTCTGGCTACACAGAGTCCCGGTCCCGTTAGGACAGCGGGACTAGGTACCGCAGGGCCCTAGGTCTTCATCCCCGTCTTCATTCTTCGCTGGTTACACACTGCCCTCACGCCTGTGTGCATCCCCTTTTATAGCCCCTGCTCACGAGAGGCGGAGCTGATGCGTACTTCAACGTGAGCATCGCTCCTTAATGAACCAATCACGACGCACTCTCTCTACGATCCGTTTTCCCCAGCGCGTGTTAACACTCCTCCACCAATCACACCGCGCTGCCACCCGATCACTCCCTCTCAGCACGTCACCGGTCCACAGCCAATCAGTACCCCGTAACCCACGACCCCGCGCTGACCCCTGATCCTCCACCGTCAGCGCACGTCACCACCTACACAGCCAATCATTACGCGCTGGCATACGATCTCTAATTCCAGCGCGTATCACCTCTACATCACCCCCTCCCACATAGCTTGCAGCCGGCCCGGCTGTTAACCAACAACACAACCTAACGTCAATGCAGTAACAAAGAAACTCCACCTGTCAGTGTGCCCCGTAACGCAACAACAACAACACAACACAACACTTAAATATGAAGCAATATACAGCCCGACGAACAACACAATAAAAGCGAACACCGGAAAACGAACACAATAAAAGCGAACACAGGAAACCGAACGCGCCAAGTGTCTCTGTGACTAAACGCAGTGCCGAGGCGCTCCGGCTGCCTCGACTCCTCACGTGGCAGGTCACACAAAGTAGCGCGACCTAGCGCGAGTCCGTCTGGCCGGTCCGTCGTATGGGACGGGACGTTGGCGACCGTCCGGTGGCTCCGGCCGCTCAAGATCCGGCCGCCGGTGGTCGGCAGCTGTCAGTTCCGAGACACCTGGGAGCGGATCAGGCGGAGACATGTGAGGAGCAGGCAAAGACAATTCCCCCTCAGGGTCGCTGGTCACGTCACATGCTCGGCCCTCATGACGCAAGGGGAGGCCATACGGAGGCGAGAACGGTTTCAGTCGGGAGGGGTGGACGTACCAACGGCGTTTTCCCCATTTTATCTGAACGCACTGGGGGCGTGCAACCCGCACGACCTCCACGGGTCCCCGCCACGGCTTCAACAATTTAGGCGACGTAGCCAAAGGTGCCTGCGGGCAATGCAGCCAGGCCCTGTCACCTGGTTCCCAATTGTGCACGGACACCTTCCGTGCCCGCAACCGCTCGTTTGCAATTTGGCGAGCCCGTGAATTAAGCCGTGCGGCCTCCCTTGCCTCTGTCAGCTTATGAATATTAAATTTAATATGCTCTGCCAATTTCGAATTTGCTCGTGGTGCGGACAGACCCAGCTGCGTTTCCATGGGCGGGTCGGCTTCCCGACCGTACATCAGATAAAACGGGGAAAATCCCGTAGCTGCATGGGGGGCCATTCTATACGCGGCGAGGACCCCAGGGACCTGCAGGTCCCAATCAACATGTGCCTCACACACCTGCTGGCACAACATAGAAGTCAATGTCCTGTTAAGCCTCTCCACCATCCCGTCCGTCTGTGGGTGGTACGGGGAGGTACGCACCTTCTTGGTACCCAACAGGTCGCACACCTCTTCCAGTAATTTACTCGAAAAATGTTTCCCTTGGTCAGTCAGCAAGCGTTCGGGAGCCCCCTTGTCCAGGACGTAGCCCTGGACAAAGGCGTCCGTCACAGCCGCCGCCGACTGGTTGGCGAGTGGCCACGCCATAGGCCACCGGGTAAAATATTCGACCCCCACCAACAGGTACTTATTACCCCTAGGCGTGACCGGAAAAGGCCCCAGAATATCGAGTGCAACGAGCTCGTTAGTGCGCGAGACCTGGATGGATTGCAGCGGTGGATTAGCTGCCACAGGCGGTGGTTTCCGTCTGGCGCACTCAACACAACCCTTCAGAATATTCACCACGTCACCCCCCATTCCCGGCCAATAATAGTCACGCTGAAGCAGGGCAAGCGTTTTGTTAACTCCCAAATGCAAGAGGTGTTCGTGTGCGGCCAAGACAACCTTCCCCCTCACAGCAGCAGGCACCACAATCGCATGCCGCCGGGACAAACTGTCCCATCTCATCAATAGGCCTTGCTTAAGCTCGTAGGAGCCAGTTCGGTCGTGGTTACCTTCGGAACCCCCCGTCTTGCGGCGCAATGCCAGCAGGGAGCTGTCCGCCATTTGGAGACGGCCCCACTCAATCAATGACAGTGAGAGCAGCGAGTCCTGACCCCCAGGGGTAGCGGGACCATCCCCAATTGGTGTGCTCGCGGCCGCAACCAACGCCTCCCTACCTTCCGTAACCGGCGGTTTACAGCGCGCCGATCCCGATAAGCATGCACATTTGTGACAAGGCAACAATCGCGACAGAGCATCGGCATTTGTGTGTCGCGCGCACAGCGAATCGACCCATTCGAGGTCCTCCTTCGGATTAACGTTTTGCGTGGGGCTCGGATCAGCCTGCGCAACCAGCCGCTCTTCCGCAGGGACGCGTGCCGCGTGAGCTAGCACGGTGCCCTGCTGAATGACGGCCGGCCGCGACCCAGCGTTTAAACCCCTGACAACCGGATCCCTGTCAGCCCCAACCAAAGTGTGAGCCACCGACAAATCGAGACCTCCAACAGCCCTATTAGAAGGACCCAAAAGCGTGCCTTGATCCGAGGTCTCCCTCACCCATGGTTTCCGCAACCGGAGGGGAATTAACATTTGTGAACCCGGGGGCACGTGCACGGTCTGTGTTGCTAACGCTTGTATCGTAGCGCACGCCGTCCGAATTTCAGTAGGGTTCGTCAAAAATGAAATACGGCGACCCGATGGTAGTTCAATGCAACGCTGATCAATGAGAATTTTGATGGGCATTTTTGCCAAAAAATCTGTGCCCAATAGACAAGGACCCGCCAGGGAGGACGAAACGAAAACGGGTCCCGACAATTTGATATCCCCAATGCAAATAGATGCCCTAATCTGACCGATAATGCCCAACGATCCCCCATTAGCGGCGTAAAATGGCACATCCACTGGAAGCAGCGGACGACATTGTACAGGGAGAATGTTGTAAATGAGATCCGATATAATAGTCGCCGATGCCCCCGTGTCCACTAACACCCTGACCTCGACCCCATCAATAGATCCCGTAACGACGGATGAACCCGCTCTGGCAGCCACTATTCTGTGCCCCAACTCCGACCATTTAATGTCTCCCCGGTCCCGGCCGAATCCCCCTCTCCGAACCGAATCCCCGAACTCTACTCGGCTCTCCCCCGCCGCAACGCGACGACCCATATGTGTCGAGTATGCGGGCCGAGCATGTGAGGTGCCGCGACTCGCCGGGGTTTGCAGGGACAACTTGGGGCCTTGGTCGTCGTCCAGCCGCGGTCCCATGGCGCGCTGACGTGGGGCGCGGCAACCGGAGGCCACGTGGCCCCGGAGGCCGCAGTTATAGCAGGTGATGACAGTCGTCGGAGATCTCGGTTGCTCCAGCTTGCGGGCCACTCGCAGAGGCGAACGACCCCCCGATCTCCAGTCCCCCGGTCGTCCTGCGATGAACGCCTCCTCTCGTGGGCTGACGACTTGGGGCACGGTGACAACTGGGCCCGGAGTTGAGGCCACGGCAGCGTTGCAGACGACTCCCTGTTTACGTTGAAGGACCTCGTGCGCTTGTATGCTTGTGGCGACCCGTAAGGATGAAATATCGGTCTCATCGGCCGTGTTGATGGGGACCCCCAGGTCCTGCGCCAACTTGAGCAGCTGCTCCAAAACCATGGCATCTTGGCCCTCCTCGTCCATACGAGGGAACGCGGCGTCGGCGAGAGCAAGCAACGCCGTGCGGTAGGCGAGCACGGTCTCCGTGTCCGCCTTCCGTCTTGCATAAAAATGATGGCGGCACACCGAGGGAGGACCATAGACCTTGGCCATGAGAGCCAGCGCATCCTTGAGCGTGGAGCGGTCCGACCTGCGTGCGGACGTGAAGGCCGCGAGCGCGTTGTCATCCAGCATGGCAGGCAGTGCCCGCAGTGCCGTAGCGTCGGACCAGGCGGACATCTCCTGATGCGCCAAAAATCTGCGCTGAAATTGGCTCCAATCCCCGCCTTCCGCCTTGAAGGCTGACAACGTGGGAAGGCGCTGCTGAAAGATGAAGTCGTCCTCCTCCTCGTGCTTCCTCTCTGCCGCCCCGTCGGTGTGTAAGATGGCGGCCCCCTCGGCGGGTGTGTGATGGCGGTCCGCCGCGCGCGTTGGTGACGTCAGCGGGCGCGCATGGAGAACCGCTGCCACGTGGTGATGGCCGTTCCCGCCAAAAGTCGGTGCAGATGAAATGGCGGCCATCGCCAAAT
This sequence comes from Lethenteron reissneri, assembly GCF_015708825.2. Classification (NCBI taxonomy): domain Eukaryota; kingdom Metazoa; phylum Chordata; class Hyperoartia; order Petromyzontiformes; family Petromyzontidae; genus Lethenteron; species Lethenteron reissneri. Next base: position 1,840,659 of record NC_083840.1, read on the forward strand.
CGTTTTGGCGGGAATCTGCAGGGCGACCCTGCAGAACGTCGGCCGCCGTTCCCGCTCCTCCCGACGAGCTGATCTCCGCCAGGATGGACGCGGCGGCGAGCAGCAGCTCCGCCAGACGGGAGTGCGCTTCGCGAAGCACGGCGTCAGTCCCCCGTCTCTCGTCCGGCGCCGTCGGCGGATCCTGCCCCGTGGGCAACTCCTCTTCCTCACCCCCCGATGCCAGCTGGCCCGCGTCGTCGAGGTTGTCCCCGTGGTCAATCCCGTGGGTCCGACGGTTCCTCCTTGTATCCATGCTTGGAAGACCGTTTCACTTCTGACGCCAGTTGAAGTATGGGAATTGACGGCAGGAACTTCTTGACGGGAACACACTTTTTATTAAATCTTTACGTGTCAAAATACAACGTGTAGTCTCCTTTCTTCCGACTTCACACTCCACTACTCTCGTGTAAACTCTAGGCCTCTGGCTACACACGATACCCTTCACTCGTGTAGACCCTACGCCTCTGGCTACACAATACACTCGACTCGTGTAGACCCTATGTCCCTGGCTACACAATACACTCGACTCGTGTAGACCCTACGCCTCTGGCTACACAATACACTCGACTCGTGTAGACCCTATGTCCCTGGCTACACACACTGCATTCGGCTCGTGTAGACCTTATGCCTATGGCTACACACACTACACTCGCCTCTGGCTACACAGAGTCCCGGTCCCGTTAGGACAGCGGGACTAGGTACCGCAGGGCCCTAGGTCTTCATCCCCGTCTTCATTCTTCGCTGGTTACACACTGCCCTCACGCCTGTGTGCATCCCCTTTTATAGCCCCTGCTCACGAGAGGCGGAGCTGATGCGTACTTCAACGTGAGCATCGCTCCTTAATGAACCAATCACGACGCACTCTCTCTACGATCCGTTTTCCCCAGCGCGTGTTAACACTCCTCCACCAATCACACCGCGCTGCCACCCGATCACTCCCTCTCAGCACGTCACCGGTCCACAGCCAATCAGTACCCCGTAACCCACGACCCCGCGCTGACCCCTGATCCTCCACCGTCAGCGCACGTCACCACCTACACAGCCAATCATTACGCGCTGGCATACGATCTCTAATTCCAGCGCGTATCACCTCTACATATGTATAAATGTCGCCACTAGAAAGACAAAAGGCAGCTGACCACCCACCCCTTACGACCTTAAAAGATGCTCGCTAACAGCACTTGCCCCAACAGTCTGTTAATAGGCTATACAGCAGGGGTGTCCAAACTTTTTGCCAAGAGGGCCAAATTTGATAAAGTGAAGATGCCCGGGGGCCAATAGTTCCTTCCGACATTTTTTTACCACAAAAGTTAAGTGAAAACACACACTGTTATAAAAAATTTCATTGTCACAATTACCTTTATTTTTCAAATGACAATGTAACCAAATATAAGTCACTCAGGCAGACGTGAACAACTCTAAAAACACAATTCTGCCTTTCATTCAGTCAGATAACATTGAACAAACTGTATAGAATACCTTAAATATCCATGAGTTAAATATCTTTACCTCATGAACATTTAAACAGGAGTTATAAGTAATGCAAAGTGGTCTGTTATCATTAAACCTTTAAATTAGTGAATTTTGCCCTTGCCTTTTACAAGATCTTTCAGAAAGCAATAGTTTGTGTCACATCTTAGGTACATAACATCAACAGTTATAACCAAATCTTATTCAAGAGTTTAATAAAACAAGTGCCATAAGTCCAAGTGCATTAGTGTGCTTCAGGCTTTTCACTGTTAATAATGACAGATGTTACCGTTCAAAACACTCAATTTCAGATTTATCAAGGAACAGATAACTTGCTGATACTAATGAGAAGGTTGATACTGAGATATAGATTTCAGTAAGGAGACCAGGTCTGGCTTGAGGGCAGTGGTTGAGATGCCTAAAATGCCACGCAAGTGGGAGTCACTCATCCTTGATCTCAATCGGTTCTTATTTAAGTTCATGACTGAGAATGTTTGCTCACACAAATATGTGGAGCCGAATAAGCTCAGCATTTTCTTAGCGAATGACCGCATTTATGGAAACCTGATTTTGTCCAGCTGACGGTAAAAGTCAACAAGAGAACACTGCTGGTGTTTTCCGTAGCACTCATCGTCACACTGCAGCTCAATGAGCTCCAGCTGCAGCTGTGGAGGAGCATCATCAGGGTCCACGGCGAAGGGAGAAGAGAAAAGCAACATGTCCTTTTCAATAACTGCAAAGTCCCGAAAGCGTTTGTTAAATTCCACAGAAAGAGATGTGATAGCTGTTGCATAACTCTTCATTTACGCACCGATGTTGTCCTGTGGGAAACTATCAATGACCTCTTTCAAAGCTGGGAAGTGCGCAGTGCAGGACTCTGTTTGGGACAAGTGTCTTTGGAAAAGTTGCAGTTTGGTTCCAAAGGCCTTGATGTCAGCGTATAGCTGGCTCACCACTGCATCTTTTCCTTGAAGATTAACATTCAGCGCATTCAGATGCTTCGTTATGTCAACCAAAAAAGCCAGATTTGCCAACAATACAGGATCGGACAGTTCTTCCATTGGTTGTCCCTTCTCATCCAAAAAATGTCCAATTTCCTCTTTGAGAGAGAAAAATCGCTGCAGTGCGGACCCCCGACTTAGCCACCTCACATCGTTGTGATATATTACGTCACCGTATTCAGCCTGGATGTCACGCAAGAACTGCTGAAACTGTCAGTTGTATAGAGCTTTATAGCGAATATAATTGATTGCCTTTGCCACTGGTTTCATAACATCGTCAAATTTGAGATGTTTGGCGCAGAGAGCCTGCTGGCGAATGATACAGTGAAGTTTAAAAGCGTTGCCTGCTTCTACGCTGATTTTATTGCAGATCAGTGTGGACAATCCACTTCGCTCACCAGCCATGGCAAGTGCACCATCGGTAATGATCCCAGAAACTTTACTCCATGGTAGTTTCATATCATAAACAGCTTTACAAACAGAAACTAAAAAATCTGTTCCTCTGGTTTGCCCATTAAGACTTTTGAGGTCAAGCAGCTCCTCTGTCACGTTCAGGTTGTCATCAACTCCGCCTTAAAAAAATAAATAGTTGTGCAGTGTCAGATGCATCGGTGCTTTCATCGCAGGCTGATGATAAATAATCAAAAGCCACTCCCCTGTCCCCCAGTTGTCTCTGAATATCTGACGATTTGTCCTCAACTCTCCGTGCCAGTGTTGCGTGCCAGGCAAACATTCATAAATTCTTGCTTCTTCTCGGGGCAAATGTTCTCCACCATTTCATGACACAGTATTTGATAAATGCACCTTCAGTAAAAGGTTTGCAATGTTTAGCTATTAACATGGCCACTTCGTAGCTGGCTTTGGTGATGTTTTCCTTTGACTCACAGGCCCGCGTGAAGAATCGCTGTTGCGATGCCAGAGCAGCACGGAGTTGCTTCACTTTTTCAGCGCGGTCACTCCCTGTTAGCTTATCGTATGTTGTAGCATGTTTAGTTTTGTAGTGTCTCTTTACGTTGAAATCCTTAAACAAGGCATCCGTCTCTTTACAAATTAGACAAACACAATTGCCTCGATTTCCAGTGAAGGAGTATTGTAATTCCCACCGCTCCTGAAAGCGGCGGCCCTCACTGTCAACTTTTCTCTTTTTTGCAGTCGCCATGGCAGAAATAATTCGAGAAAGGTTCGCGGTAAGTATGCAAAGCCAAAGGGCATTATAATGGTGCTGCCACCGTGTGGCGAAAGGAGGAAGTTTTATGATTTATTTATTCTGACAAGAGATAGCGAGCCATGAATAACACATTATAAGACCGAAGCTGCGGGCCGTATGAAATCTGACCGCGGGCCGTGATTGGCCCGCGGGCCGGACTTTGGACATGCCTGCTATACAGGGTGATCATTGTCGGCGGGTCTTTGATCGTCTGCGAGATTCAAAGGTTGAGGTGGAGCTGACTGCATCGCGTCGCTCGCTCGCTCAGCCAGGCATCAGCCACATAGCACCATCAATCGAGAAGCTTCTCAAGTGATCCTTTCGTGTATGCCCACGAAAGGCCAAAACGAACCCCCGCCATAACTAAATGGGTGTGCAGAGGTTGCCTGCGATTGGTCAAAACCGAGAGCGATAAACCCGCGAAAGCCAAGAGTCTGCTGCAGTATGGTCGATAAAGGAAGATTGATGATACCGTAAGTCGTCGCTTAACGCAAGAAATTGTCACGATCACGTTACAGTCATAGAATGTCTGTCTGGGAATGGATTTTTTTTTAATCTGTGAAAATGTCATGCAAACTGCATCCAAACGTTAAATTCATGATAATTACGTGAATAAAATTATATAAATAAGACAGAAAAAAATTAAAGGCAGTAAAAACATTTTTTTTTACTGATTATTGAATTGAAAATTAATTTAGAAGCCACAATCACCTGAACAACCGCTTCTACAACTACAAACACCAACATCTCCACAGCCATCATCAATACCTCCATCATCACTACCTCCATCACCATCGTCACCACCACTATCACCACTGCTTGCACCACCAGCACCACAATCATCACCACTGCCATCATTACCACCTCCATCACCACCACTACTATTACCAATACCGCCACCATCACAACAATCATCACCACTCCAACCATCATCGATCACCACCATCACCAACTCGATCACCACCTTCATCACCGTCGTCCCCTCCCCCCACAATGCTTTGCTGTTGCCACCCTGCATGTGCTGCAAACGCCGCCACTCACCTCGGCACTCGACGAGAAGTGGATCGGAGGTGGGGTGCAGGAAGGACGGGGGATGCCGCCTCACTTTTAAACCCCACAACCTGCCCCCAATCCATGGGTCACGTGACACGAGGGCTGGACACAGAAGGGTGTGTGTCAAGGTGGTGATAATTAACTTACCCCTAATCAATGTATTTTGTGGGGCTCATGATAGGACCACCGCTAGCTACTCCGTTATCAGTGATTTAGCATTCCCTTGCTTTTTGTATGTATTTTGAACTTATTTTCTTCCGTACATAGCCAACTGTGCTTTTTCAAAGGTGCGGTGTATGAATGTTTAACTTATATCGCACAATACATAGCCAACCGTGCTTATCGGAGGTGCAGTATATCTATGTATATTTATCTTATTTCGCACTGTACATAGCCAACTATGCTAATTGGAGGTGTGGTGTATGTATGTTGAACTTCTTTTGCACCATACGTAGCCAACCACCCTAATCGGAGGTGCGGTGTATGTATGTGTAAAGAGTGCACCAGACGAAGTCCAAGAGGCCACACTTTTCTTTATTCGTGCGTGAGTTCACGCCCCACGTGTCCACCTTACTCCGATTTCCTCCATGAAGCGCCCCGATCGCCCCACCTCACCCGGTAACGTCATTTCTCTCTCCTTGGGCGTTCCCTCTCGCTCTCACCTCGCTTTCTCTCTTCTTCCCCTCGTGACATCATTCTAACACTGTAACCTGGGATTATGTAAGTATTCTCGGATCATGTAAATATTAGCACTCCATAACCCCCCCCCCCCCCCCCCCCGAAGAAAAAGTCCTCAACTTAACACGAGCTGTGCATATCCAAGGGATTCGCGGTAACCCTGATCGTAGGGGAGTAGGGAGAGAGAAACAACTCTTTTGTTGGTTAATAAACAAGCATTTTCGAACTCAACCAGAGTCCTTCCACTTTGTGTGTGTAGGTGTGAAGTGCATGTGTATACAGAACGGAATTCAAGACAGCAATAAACGAGTTATGATTGAATGGTCTGCCGGATCTTCCAACCGCAACAAGCGAACAACCGATGATCAACATCTGGCACGAAGGAACAACGGTGTCATTTTCATCCGCAATTCCGTGGTCTTGCATGCGGTGGTTGTTCATAACCGTGGGAGCATTGCCCGGGCCCGTCTCTGTTTCGGCTTCATCTTCTTTGTTCCGTATTCCCCAAACCCCTCCAGTTCTTGATGGTATGATCGTGAGTTTTTTTGAACTCCCTTCAGCTCTCCAATCTTCATCGGGGGGTTGAACTTGCATCGTTGAAGGTTAAGCGCATCGGGTCCAAAATGGGGCTTGCGTGGCTTGAAGCGACGACGAAGGGCATTATTGAGGTCCTGATGAATGGGAAGCAGGCGACTGTTATCCTCCATTCGCAGGGCACTTCCCAGAGGGTTGCAGCGTTGCGGCGGATGGGTGGGGAAGGAAGACGTGGTGATAGCACGGGCAGTCAAGGTGTTGGGGTCGACTTCAGGGTTCCAGTGATACACCATCGCATTGCGGTGTTCAGTTGGACATCAACAAGTTGAGTGTGCTGCTGCTTCTCTGTTGCACTAGATGGCAGCAGCAGCAGAAGCAGCATCAATGAGCTCAGCAACGAGATGATGATGACGATATCAGTGTACGAGACATCTATTAAAAAAGCGCTTGATAGGCTCATTTGATTCCTCCAGTATAAATAAATGTTCTGATTCTCAGTGTCGATGTCTTCTGCTGGTCACGAACAGAGGGAGGGCTTCAACAGAGAAGAGAGTTCGTGTGGTTTGGCGTCACGGTTGCTATGAGATGTTAACAACCTCTCCTGGTATATAGGACGTCGTGGGTTCGATCCCGACCCTGACACCTGCTGTATATTTAGAGTTTGCGTGTCTCTCTCCTCATGGTCGCGTGAATTTTTCTCCAGTTCCTCTGGATTTTCTCTCCACATTTAGAAACAACGTCACGTGTGGACCAATCAACTTCAAGGACAGTGCACATTTTCAGAGTTATGTTCTTTTGTTTGTATTATGACTGCAGGTATTGCGGTCTATGCAAACATGATTCCTTGTAAAAAGGTGTCAGTTTTGTTGCCAGATAGAAGGGTAAAAAACTAATTATCATATTTTTACTGGCAAATGAGGTTCCCATAGTGTAGATGCTTGCACCGAGCTATCATACTCTGATGGTGCATTGTCTTTGAGTTGTGCGCCTTTTGGCGTCATCTGGTCCAACCCATGTGAGACTAGGCTCTAAGAAAAGCTGTCTCGGGTGTGGACCAATTAACTTCAAGGACAGTGCACATTATCAGAGTTATGTTCTTTTGTTTGTATTATGACTGCAGGTATTGCGGTCTATGCAAACATGACTCCTTGTAAAAAGGTGTCAGTTTTGTTGCCAGATAGAAGGGTAAAAAAACAATTATCATATTTTTACTGGCAAATGAGGTTCCCATAGGCTTAAACCCTATTAAACCAATCTAAACTATTAAACTAAATATTTGTTAGAATGTTAACATATAAGGCCCACACTGAGCTATGTGGCTCTTTTTCAGAAGTGACCTGGCTATCACAATTGATAGCTCAGCAAAGTGGCTTATCACGTGGAAATGTATAGCAGCCAAATACTCTAAATGCACGTTGTTAATAAATTTGGCGGGCAAAAACCAGAGGACCCGGAGAAAAAACCACGCGACCACAGGGTTCGCGACATGCAAACTCCAAATATACAGCAGGCATATTCTTAGGTTTTTTCGGTAAAGTCACGTAAGTAAAAAATTAAAATTAATAAAAGTAAAATAAAAATAACGACGTTTCGGAGGCAACATAAGCTTCCGTCTTCAGGTGGAACCGTCACAGCACGATTGCTGTATCAAGTCAGAGAAATTCCAAGAAAACAGTCCTTGTATATGTAATAAAGGACTCTTGCACTGGGTCTGTCTCCGTTGTCCTTTATTGTGGTTCGTACAACTTTGCCAGCACGGCGTCTCGCTCAGAGTCTCCTCCGTCTCCTGCTCGGCAGCCCCACTGCTGCCGTCGCTCCTGCAGACTTGCTGCTGGCTCACAATGCAGCCCCGCTGCTGGCTCTTCACTCAGCCTCTCTGCCTCCGACCTGCAGCCCCACGGCTGCTCTCTATGCAGCCCCGCTGCTGCTCTCCGTCTCCTC